>NC_041687.1:291409-641947 GCF_900005765.1 Plasmodium relictum | reverse complement strand
CTTTAATGTTTTATAAATTCTTCTTTTTTGCAATAAGAATCCATTATTTTACCATAGTATTATTTTCATATTTTAATATAAAAAACCAATGAAACACAATCTTCTTAAAAAAAAAGGTAACAAAAATTTTAGTATAGTATGTAGAAAAAAATTATTTTATCAACTTTTAAGTGTATATCTAAAAAAAAAATTTGGTAGATTAAACTATATAAAAATGCATATTATTCAGAGTTAATGAAAAATACAAAGATATTTGATAAAGTAAGTTTTTGAATAAAATAACTTTTATAACGATAAATAAAATTTGTAAAAAGTTATAAAATTAGATGGTAATAAAAAAATGTTAATATTTCTAAGAATATTAAATCCTTGATATATGTTCTTTCATAAAAAAAAAGAAAATATATTTCATTTTTGTAGAAAAAAGTAAAATTGTGAAAAATTAAACATATATTTTATTCAAATAATCTCATTAACTTGTAATTTCGTGTTCTGTAAAAAAATTAATTTTTTATTATTTAGGAGTTTTTCATTCATCTTCTAATGAAATTCTCTTAATTTATCTACTACGAACATAGTGTAAAAATAGCATATTAAAGCAAAAATTTTGACGTTCTTTTTGAATTTTTCAAAAACTTACTAAAAATAATTATTAATGTAGACAAAGAACATCAATTACTTTTCACTTGAGAAAGGTATAATTAAGTTCACAAGAAATATTCTATATTATATTTTAATTATGATAAATTTTTTTAATTTAAAAATTTTCAAATGGAGAAATTCATAAGCTCAATTTCATGAAATTTGATTATCATATATAATATTATTAAAAGTCATTTGATGAATGTCCTATTTAGAAAGTTCTCAATATATATATATATGATCATTTATATATTATATTTTTCCTTAAATTATTTTAATTAATAAAATAAAGATCTATCTAATCTATTCATTCGGGAGGGCATAGAAATTATATTTTCGTTTTTATGTAACTCCCTTGTATATAAATTAAAATTTAAAACTTTAGTTAAATATTCAGTAATTATAAAACACTTAAATTGTTTAAAAATTAATATATATAGCAACATATGAAATTTGTATACTTAAAATGAATCCATAATTATGTATGCACATAACAATTTTTTTAAATAAAACCTATATTTCAAAAAAAAAAGAACTACATAAGTTATCTATGTTTTGATTATCTAGCGTAAAAGTTCTAATAATAAACTATATAAAATTGATAATGTGAATATATAAAAAACATATCAGTATAAACATTATCATTATTTTGAGACATTCAATGATGTTAAAAAATAAACATCAATTCTCAAAAAAAACACAATTTATCTTGTTTCAATCATTTCTCATCTTGCGTATTTTTATATAATTAAATTTACCTTCTTTTATTCTTCTAAGGTGTAAAAATGAAACATTTTTTATTCAAAATACACTAAACTTTTAAAAGATACATGTTCTTTATGACAATTTTTTATGACTTTAAGTATAAAATATTCATCATCTTCTACAATTATAGATGTAATTCATAGTAGAAGATGAATGAGCATTTACCATATGCATAAATTTATAATTATATATATATGAGACCTTAATTTACGTAACTTATAAATGATCAAATCAATAAAAAGATAAAACTATGTGTATATATTAAAAAAAAAAAAAGACATAAGAATAGTTATAAAGATTTTAATTAGTAACAGTACATTTACTGTTTCTTATAATATTATCCTTCAATAAGTTTAAGTGACTTATTTTGTAAACAAAATTATAACTATCAAATACATATTCTCGTTTATTTTTGGTAAATTACTAATAAAAATAGATTGTTATAATTATAAATATATCTTACATTATCCAAAAAAAAAAGAATTCTTTAACAATTATTAAGCAACAAAACATTTCATTAGGAATTGATATGCAAAATTCTTTGTTCATTTCCTGGAAAAAATTATTCCTTGACTTATGTTTCAAGTAAAATATTTTTATAAATTCTTATAATTTTAACTAATATAAAAGTGATAAATTATAAATAAGGAAACTATCTGTTATCATAATAAGGAATTTTATCATTATAATTTTAATATATATGCTTAGTAAATATTTATATTACTTTATATTATCCAAAGAATTATAAATTATATACTTTTACATATATTTATTTTAATGTATATTAAAAAATTAAATTTTTTCTTTAATTAGAATATTTTTAATATTAAAAATTCATTATATATACAAGTTAAAATGAATTATATTTTTAATTTATTTTTGACTATAAAAAAACCCCATTTAATTTGTGACATTTTTGAACAATTAAAAAATACATATATATATATATAATTATAACAAATACAATTTCAAATTTTATTAATGAAATGATGTAGTGAATTAATCATTTTATCATTACATTTACAGATAAGGCACAAAAATATAAAAAAAAAAAAATAAATCATAGATTTCCCTGTTAATTTGTAAAGTGAAACATAAAAAGGAATACTAAAAATTAAAATATGTTATGACTCTAAAATAAATTAATCTTTGAAATGAAAAACCCTAACTTATAATTAAAAATTAAATACCCTAAAATAAAGAGAAAATACGACTTAATAATTAAATAATAAAATTTAACAAATTTATCATAAATTAATTAAATACATATAATTGAAATATACATGATATTTAAAAAATAAAAAATTACTTTTAATTAATTTAATCGCAGAATATATAAGCCATTATTAATAAAAAGTTAATAAAAAAAAAAAATAATAAAATCATTAAATATAGTTGATATTTTATAGTAAATAAACAGCAATAATAATATAATTATACACAATAAAAATTAAAAAAAAAACATGTAATTAAATATAATCATTAAATTAATATTACCATTATATATATATTTAATATTTAAAATAATAATAAAATAAATAATATATTTATAATTTTATTAAATATAAATATATTTATTAAAATAAAAAAACAAAATTATATTTATTATTTTTGAGATAAATTTCAAACGAATATATATTTATATAATTAAAATAATAAATATATTTATTATAAAAAAATAAAAAATTAAAATAAAACAATTCATTTATTCATAATTTAAATGATAATATAATAAAATAAAATTTTAAAAAATAATTAAATTAAATATACACTATATTTATAGTTATCTAAAAAATTTTCACAAAAAAATAAGTAAAACTTTATATAGTAATTTTAAAAATTCCCAAATGAAATAGTTTGTAAAATATATAATTAAATATTTTTAATACTTAAAAACAAATTAAGTAAAATATGTATTCTAAATTCTTAAAAAACCAATATATAGATATGGAAAAATTACATTCAAATAAATTATAAATTGTAAAAATATATATTTAATATGTTAATAAATAAGATGAATTAAACAAAAAAATAACTTAATTTTACAATAATTTTTTTAAAATAATTCAATAAATATACATATATTAAATAAATATAATAATTTGAGAAATAAAATAAATATATTGAATGAAATAAACAATTTAATGATATTATATATAAACTAAATGCAAACAAGTAAATAAAATTAATTTAATAACCAAAAATAATAAACTAAAAAAATAAATTAAATTATTAATGTAAAATAAAATAAATAGTGTTATACTAAATTTAATTAGACTAAACAATTTAGTAATAAAATAAAATTAATAATTAAAAAAAAAAAAAGAACACATATTAAATTATTTAAATAAGTACTTAAATTAATGAATAAATAAATAATATTATATCTCTTTATTAACAGTATAATAATTAATTAATTAAATTAAATTAATAAATAAGTAAAAATAATATATTAAATAATTAATAATTATATAAATAATAATAAATATTTAAATTATAAATTAAACTAAATAAATAATAAAATAATCAAAGTATTAATACTTTAAAAATATAAATATAATTAAATTATAAATAAATTAAATAATTAATAACTAAATAAATAAATAATTAAATAAATTAAAAAAATAAAATTATAAGTTAATTTAATTTTAAATAAATAACAAATTAATTTAATTAAATTAAATAATTAATAATTAAATAAAAAAATATATAAATAATATAATAAATCAATTTAATTAAATAAAATTATTAATAATTAAATTTAAAAAATAAACAATATAATAATTCAATTTAATTAAATAAATATTGAGTAATAAATTAAATAAAAAAAATTAATAATATAATAATTCAATTTAATTGAATAAATGTTAAATAAAATAATTAATAATTAAATAATAAAAATATAATAAATAATATAATAAATCAATTTAATTAAATAAAATTATTAATAATTAAATTAAAAAAATAAACAATATAATAATTCAATTTAATTAAATAAATATTGAGTAATAAATTAAATAAAAAAATTAATAATATAATAATTCAATTTAATTGAATAAATATTAAATAAAATAATTAATAATTAAATAATAAAAAAATAATAAATAATATAATAAATCAATTTAATTAAATAAAATTATTAATAATTAAATTAAAAAAATAAACAATATAATAATTCAATTTAATTAAATAAATATTGAGTAATAAATTAAATAAAAAAATTAATAATATAATAATTCAATTTAATTGAATAAATATTAAATAAAATAATTAATAATTAAATAATAAAAAAAATAATAAATAATATAATAAATCAATTTAATTAAATAAATATTAATTAATTAAATGATGAAATAATTAATTAAATAAACGAATTAAATTAAATTAAATTGATTTCGAGTTTAAATTAATAGAAAAAATAATAAATCGATTAAATAGTTAATATAAATAAATAAATAAAAATAATAAACTAATTAATGGAATAATAAAATAAAAAACAATTAAGTTAAATATTAGTAATAAAATAGTAGTTAAATAAATAATAAAATAAAACAATTTTATTTTAAGGAAGTATAAAATTATTTAACAGTATAATATGTAAAATATATTAATAAATTAAAAATAATTAATGGAAATAAATTAAATATTAATATTAAATTAAACATTATATAATTAATTGAAATGTGAATTAATAAATTAAATTAATTTATTTTAATTAAGTAAAATGGAAATAATAAAATATTAATTTTAAATTAATATTTAAGTTTCGTTTAAAATAATTACGTTATTTTATTTATTTGGAATAAACCTATTATTATATATAAGGATATTAGTAGAATTAAATATAATTTTAATTTTATATAAAAATAATAATTTTAAATAATAATATAATGCATTAATTATTAAAACAATTAAATGTTTAGAAGAATATTTATTCTATGTATATTAATATATTATGTACTATATTTTTAATGTATATTAAAACGTAATTATTTTTTTTTTTTCTTACATGAATTAATAAATGTTACAAAATCTCCATTTCATTACATTGATAAATATTTACATGCGTAATTTATTTAATTATTTATTTTTAATAAATATATATTTTTTTTTTTTTTTGTCCAATTTTTGCAAAATAAAAGGATAATTTTATCTTATAAATATGACATTAATATAGCATTATATATTGAATTTTTAGTTGAATATACTTTTGTTTGTAATTTAAAATGCCCTTTTCTTCTTTTAATTAATACTTTTTTTAGCATGATCTTTATATATTAATAATAAATTACATTTTTTTTAAATTAATCCCTCTAAATTTTATTTTTTTACATAGATACTTTTAATATAATTCATACAATTTATGGTTTTTGTATTAATTTCCTTTTTTCCATCTAAACTTTTAATTTACGTTTTGATAATGATTGTTACTTCATATCCAATTTAGAGTTTTTTCTTTATATATCATATAGTTCATATGATTAGCTTTATAATAACTCCCTACTCCATAATAATTTAATGTTTAATCTAAAATTTTAGAAAAAATTTCTACACTTTATATGTACTTTTAAAATATTCTCTTTTTTTTGATCATATATCTTTATATTATAAAATAACATATTGCATATTAATATTTTTTCTTTCTTTATGAATATTAAACTTTTATATAAATATTTATAATTTATTAAATTAATTATTAGTCAAAATCATTTTTATAAAATATTATAATAAATAGAAGAATATGATAAAAATAATATATCTTTGAAGTTATAATCATATTTTTTACTTTCTGAACCATAAAATATAGAAATAAGTTATATATATATATTCTAATAAATTTTAATTTTATTAAAAAAAATTATTTGACAAAATAAAATAAACATGAACAAAATCTTTAACACTTCTAAAAAGTTTTTTTTGTTTTAATATTATCGTGAGAACAAAAAATTGGAGTATATCTTTTTGGTATTGTACTTTTAATATACACATTAGACTAACGTAAATAATGCTTAGCTAATATTTCTATTATAGAATTTTTTTCATAATATTAAACAAAAACTTTACAATGAATATTGTATATTTAAATTTTTGGTATATACTTCTTTCTTTATCAATATTCCAGATATACTCTTTAAAAAAAATTAGTATATAATAAATTATAATAAAATAATTATTCCCTAAGGGTTAAATAATTCATCTCGAAATTTATGTCCTTCCTTTTAAATGCAATGATTTGAAAAATTACGAAACATAAAACTTTTTATAAATTTTATTTAATATATCCTTTTTAAAAGCTAACCTTTTTTTTTTATAAAAAATATTGGTATCAAATAAGGAACTTCAAAAATATATAATTTTTTTTTTACTAGATGTATAAAAATATATTTTCAAAATATTGAATTCACAATAAAAAGATAGATATATATAAGAATAGGAATACTCTTACTTTGTAAGACCTTATTCTAGCATTTATATAACATGTGTTTTCTAAAGCCTGAAGAAAATTATATTATTTTACATACAATGTACTTTTAAGCCTTAACAATTTTAACTTAAAAAAATATTTATTAGCCTAATAATTTCTATAAATTAATTGAAGATACTCCTATCAAATCATGAAATGATTTTGTTTTTCGAAAATTAAAAATATTATAATTTTTTTTCATAAATAATATAAATATATTGCATAAATAAAGCAATTTAAAAAAAATGTATTTAATTTTGCATAGGATTTACCAAATTAAAAAATTTATATCATATATATTTTAGTTTTATTTTCTACTCTTGATATTAAAATCTCTCCTTTTATATCAATGAAAGCACTTAAAAAAATAAAAATAAATGTTTCCTAAATAGTCATTGTTTTGCCAATAAAATAAAAAAAAATTATAATTTCTTAAATATATTAATCAGAAACGAATTATTGTGAAATTTGGATATATGTCAGAATAAAAATTAAAAAACTTTACCTTTTTATCTTTATAAATTTTATGATAAAACATAAATTAGCTCTATTTACTAATTGTTAATAGTTCATCAATACGACAAAATATAGTTTAAAATAAATAAATTTTATATACGAACACCCAGCAAGTTACCTAAACAGATGTATATATAATTATATTATCCTATTACAACAAAAAGTGGTATCATTTATATATAATGTTTAAATCTTCTATATAAAAATGTACAAAACTTTCAACTATTTAATGGATGAATTAAAAATAATAGAAAAAAATAAAATATAAATTTTTTTTTTTGCTGTATTGTTATTGTTCACTTTAAATAATAGACACAAAAATTTTCATAGTCTAAGTCCGAATGTATTACATTGAATCATTAATAATTATTTTATTATTAACAATTTATTTACGTTTATATTATATTTTAAATTATTCTTTAAGAAATAATAAGCGTATTAAAATTTTTATTTATATAACATATACAATTAAATTGTCTTTTATATTTTTTTTTTCATGCAACATTGTTAAAATTATGTTTTTATATTACTTAAAATCTTTCTTTTTTTATTTTATTATTAATTTTTGTTACTTTGTCTAGATGTTATATTTAGGGTTATTGTTTACTTGTTTTATAATGAATAAATCGAAAAATAAATTAAACAAAAACCCCAAAAAATAATTTATGATTCTTTAAATATCATTATTTTCCTAATTATTAGAATAATCATATGTATATACAAATCACAGCAAAAATGTAAACAAAATTTTATGACATAGTAAAATATTTAAAGATAAAATTTCATTTAAATTTTTGAGAGTATTATCATTTCACTAAATTAGAAGTATTAAAATGCCCAATTAATACTTTCCATTCTATTGTTGAGTATTTGTAGAGATAGTTTCTATATTTAGAACAGGATATTTAATATTAATTATAGATTTTATATAAAAACTTGCAATTCATATTCTTTATATTTTATTTATTAAATTTTGTTCAGACAATACTTATAAAATCATCATATATTTATGCATAAAGTACAATTTTTTAAATTACTACATAAAACATTTAACAACTTTCAGAAATATACATGCTTGAATAATAGAATAAACTTTTTGTAATATATAAAATTTTTTAATCATTAAAATAAAAACTCTGAGTTCATAAAAAAAAAAAAGTAAAATATGTAAAGTTGTAATAATAAAATTTAGATATGATGTAAAGCACACTTATATGTTCAAATGGAAAAAATAAAAAAACATATGTAAACATAGTTTTTTACACTTAATCTTCATTCATTTTAAAAATTTACATGATTTATTTTTCAAAAAAACAAATATAAAATGATTATTTTCTTTTTTTAGTAACACTAAAATTATGAAGAAAATATGTCTATACAAAATTTTTTTCTTCCTCTATTCAAAAAATGAAACAAAATGAATTACAGATTTTTATTCTAAAAATATTTTATATTATTTGATTTATTCAGTTATTAAAAACTTTTTTTTTTTTGTAATTATGCTCTTTTATTATTTTTTATTATTCAACCCATAATTAAGTTAAAATTTTATGAACAATAGGAAAAAAAAAATTAAGTTACTATAACCAAAAAAAATTATTGTATTTATATTAAAAAAAATTTCATAAAATATGAAGTTTGGAAAAACTTTCATTTTATTTAAACGTTTTGTATGCTTAGTCTTTGAAATATTATCTTACAATGAACTTCATATTTTTTTGTAAGTTCACAATTTGAGTAAGGTAAACGTTCGATGTATTTTGCTGCAGAAGTTATTACTGTCTTCGATTTATACATAATATATTATTTTTGGTTCATGGAATCCAGAATATTTAAAAATAAAATGTATACACTCTTCATAGTGCCTTTACTTTTGAAACGAACTGTCTAAAAAGATATATATATATATATATATTTATATATTAATGAGCTAATAGATGTATCAAGAGCATTTATTTTTATTCTGAAATATATGGCAAGAGCAAAAAAAAATAACGTAGGATATAAATATTGAAAACATAAAAATTTGAAAGTGTTTATATTTTTAAATGTATTTATATAAGTAATACTTTATTGGTACTGCGATATTTATGTTATTTTTTGTTTTAAAATATAAAATATATTTTTGATAAACATTAATAGATTACATAATTTTTTCAGTACAATTTCAAAAAAGTGAATTCGTTTTTAAATCTTTATTTTTTACATAAAAAATACATGAATAGTTCATAAAAAATATATATTCTTTATCAAAAAAGAATTACAAATATTGCTAGCTAAATGTGTGTGTGTATTTGGAAAACTGAAGAAGAATGTGCTAAAATGTATTTTTTTTATTTTATAAAGTGAATATTCTCATTATTATAATTTTTTTTATATTATATTGTTTTATATTAATATATTTTATATTATATATTTTAGTTAAATGATCAAACGAAATTTTATTCTATATATTAAACATAAAATTATACATTAAAAAAAAAAATGTATTAACGCTCATAATTTTTTTTCTATGTATAAAATTAAAAAAAAAAATGGTGTAGAGTCACTTTTATTGTTTTACTTTGTATTTTATTTTACTTTTATTTTATTATATTTTTTTTTATGTATTAACATCCTTGAAAATTTTTTAATAAAGGTGTAGTATGCATTTTACACGTTATATTTAAAATTTACAAGGTGCTAAATTCTTATACAATTAATATTATTTTCTGAAATATACATGTATGATTTTTATTTAAAGTATATATTTTAAGAAATAAAAAGCGATATGTGGTATTTTCTTTGAAAAAAAAAATTGTTAATATTTTATGTAAAAATGATGAAAAATTCGAAGATAACTACATATTTGACTGTTAAATGCTTGCTATTATTAGTTTTATTTTTTCAAAAACATTCAAGTCAAAATTCATTAAATAATAGAACTAATTATGGATTAAATGATGAAGAACTCAAAGCAATGATTCTGGGGCTTAACTATAACCAATCTAGCAAAAATAAAAATGAAGTAGACAAGGAAAACACAGAAAATGAATCTCTTTTATTGCGTAATTTTATTAATGAAGATACATTTGATAATATGAAAAATGAAAAAGAAATTGAAGGTATTAAAAAAAGTAAAAAAAAGCATTTTGATGCGTCTAACAGAAATATATCCAACAAAAGTACCTCATTGATTAAAAATGAAAAAAAAAATACTAGTCTTGAATTAAAAAATTATCAATCCTTGCAGAAAACCATTGAAAGTAACAAGCTAAATAAAGAGGATAATCAATATGACAATGACGAAAATCAAGATACCGATTATTTTAGTGATAGCTATGATTTTGACAATACAAATGCCTTTATCAATAAAAATGATACAAGTAAATTAAATTATTCAAATAGTCACAAAAAAAATGATTTATATGATATAAATGAGTCAAATGAGGCCAATATATCAAACAGTACAAGGTTAAATGATTTAAAAGATGTATATAATTCAAATGAGCTTAACGTATTAGATGAAGAAAATGAAGTTAGTGGTTTATCTGATTTAAGTAAAGAAATTGATACAGATGACACAAATATTACAAAAGAAATAAACAATGTAAACAGTATAAATACTCCAAATAATTTAAATAAAAGAAATATTACAAATGATGCAAGTAGCGTACAAAATATAAATAATTTAGATAAAGACAATAAAGCAAATAAATTGGAGCACTTGACTAATAATAATAATGAAAACTCAAATAATTTAAACAGTGTGAGTAACTCTAATATAAGAATTTTAAGAAGAGAAAATAATATAAACAATTTAAAAAATGAACATATTTTTAATGATACAAGTAATATAAATAGTAATATTTTAAATAATAATAATGCTAATAATATAAGTGATATAAAAGCATCACATAAAAACAATTCCAATAATAATGATAAAGACATTAATAACTTTGATAAAATAGACGAAGTAAATAACAAAATTACAAAGAACATTGATGACAATGTTAACAATATAAATCAAACAAATAAGTATAATTTTAATAATAATAATACTAATGCATACGATATAAATGGTATAAATAACAATTTAAATTATGATGATAATAAAGAAAATATAAATAATGTAAATTATAACAATTTAAGTAGTACTTATAGGGCAAACGATGTACATGATGTAACAATTTCGAATAATATAAATGATGAAAATAGTAAAAATATCAATAATTTAAATAGTAATAATGTAAACTATAATGATAATGACGCAAATGATAATAGTAACACAAATAATCAAAATTTAAATTATAATAGTAACAATATAAGTAATTCAAGTAATGCAAATAACAGTAATTTGAGTGACAATAGAAACGATACATATGGAACAAATAACAACTTAAATGATATTAACAATAGTATAAATAGCATATATAACAATTTTTCCAATAATAATAGCATAAATGATCATAATAGTTCTAGCATATTTCATTTAAATAATAATAATGCGCATTATGCAAGTAACGTGAGTGCAAATAATTTAAATCATGGCAATAATATAAATGACGTAAATAAAATAAATAATGGTTTTAATGATAATGACATAAATGGACTAAATAAATTTAATTTAAATAATTATAATGTAAATAACAATAATTCTAATAATCATAGCAAAGGAAATTCTAATGATAGTTATCTAAGTGATAATAATGTCAGTGATAAAAATGGAAATTTATTATTTAATGATCCTAAAAATATAAATAATTACATAAAAAACTTAGACAATACCAATTCAGAAAAATCGGAATCATCACGAAATGTTATGAATATTAAAAATGATGAAAAAATCCAGGAAGTGAACAAATTAGAAAATGAAAAATCAAACAATGAAGTACATAAAACATCAAGCGAAAATATTGATGAACCTACAGGATCAAAGGTGTTTAAAGTCCCTAAAAAAAGGAAACCAAAAAATAATGATACATTTTCCATGGAAAATGACAAAAAATATGATCCAGAAGATATGTATCATGGAAAAATGAATAATTCAACAGAATCGTATAATAATTACATTTCAAATTGGAAAAATAACGAAAAGGATGAGTTAAAACAAAAAAATATGGATGAATATCTAAAAAAAAATGATAATTTAAATAATGCCTTACCTAAAGGTTTAAATTTTTATAAAATAGGTGAATCAGATGAAAAACCAAGGGGATTATTTAATGAGGAGGGTCAAAAAAAAAGTCCCCATTTTTCGGAACAGAAAAATCTTAAAAATATATCAGATAATGATGAAAAAAATGATATGAAAAATTCAATGGAAGATACAGACGGACTTGATGAATCTAAAAGAGAAGTACTAAAAAGAATAAATCCTGTAAAATTTGAAGAATACATAAATGATAAATTATACGATACTTCTGAAGAAAAAGAAAGTAAGATCTTAAATAAAACAGAAAAAAATTGGGAAAATTTATTTTCTGAAAAAATAAATTTAAAAAAAGGTGAATATGATAGAAATGAGTATAAATATTTTAAATTGAAAAATAATGAATTTAAAGTATTAGGAATAATTAATAAGTATTCTCCCAAAGGAGGTTTTTCTATATCCGTTGATTGTGGAGGATATGATGATTTCAACGGAATTCCAGGAATTTCTCATCTTTTACAGCACTCTATTTTCTATAGATCTCAAAAAAGAAGTACAACATTGTTAAGTGAATTAGGGAAATATTCATCAGAACATAACTGCCATACTAATGAATCATTTACTAATTACTATGCTACTGCCAATTCTGAAGATGTTCACCATTTATTGAAATTATTTGCAGATAATTTGTTTTATCCTGTGTTTGATGAAGAATACATAGAAAATGAAGTCAGAGAAATCAATAATGAATATGTTGCAATGGAGAATAATCCTGAGAATTGCCTAAAAACTGTTAGTGAATATATCACGGATTTTAAATATTCTAAATTTTTTGTTTATGGAAATTACGTTACATTGTGTCAAAATGTTTTAAGAAATGGATTAAATATAAAAAAAATTTTGTATGAATTTCATAGAAAATGTTATCAGCCTAAAAATATGTCACTATCTATATTACTAGGAAAAAAAATAGGTTCAGACAATCATTACAACATGAGTGATATTGAAAACATAGTTGTAGAAATTTTTGAAAAAATAAAAAATTATAATTATTCAAAAGAAAATGATATTATAGGAAAAGAAAATAGTCATATAGGATTGGGAAAGAGAAACTTTAATAGACGAAAAAATCATTATGATAACACAAATTTCATTTATAATGATACACATTATAATTTCCTTGGATATAATGATAATGAATATGGTACTTTTATTGAGTTTATTAACAAATCTAATTATATAATTGACTCAAACCAAAAAAGTAAGTATGTTGAAATTCTAAAGAAAGAAGGATGGGAAGATCAAATTTACTTATATTGGAGCTCTAAAATTAATATTGATTTGTATAAAAAAATTGAAGAATTTGGATCTATAAATTTTTTACAAGAAATATTTTCCGACTTTAAAATAAATGGATTAAAATATAAATTATTAGTAGAAAATAAATATGCATATGATTTTAAAATTATTAGCACATATAACAAATATTATTTGAACTATGGAACACTAATAAAATTAACAAAGAAAGGAAAAAGTAACTTAGTTCATTTACTACATATATACAATATATTTATTAAAGAAATTACTAAATTATTTGATCATGATAGCTTAGATAAGGGTCTAAATAAGTACATACTTGACTATTATAGGGAAAAAGCCTTTGTCACTGATCATAATTTTAACAACAATGATGTAAACGTTGGTCTTAATGATTTAATAAATTACTCTAATAAATTATTAACTTATTCAGATGATCCATCTTTATTTTCAACTATTAATAAATTAATTGAAGATAGGGACAAAAATGATTTCCGAAATCATATTAAAATTACAAGTTTAATTGGTTCTCTAATAAAGAATGAAAATTTAAATATATTAAATGTTGTAGATGAATTTTCCATTACAAATCAAAGTAAAATTCCTTACACTACCATAACATATGCTACGGGGGAAAATCCATATCTTATTGATGAAAAGGAAATTATAAATGATATAAATCTTAAACTTCCAGAAATAAAAGTTTGTCCTTCTAGTAATTTTGGAAGTGATAATATTTTTTATGAACAAAATTTTTTCTGTGTCCCATATAATAATAGAGAAAATTTTGAATACTCGGAAAATAAACAAATGTTCATGTCACAGGAAAATAAAAATGCACTTAGATCAAGCATTTTATATAACACACCTTGCTTAATTAAATCTTCTTATGGATATAATATTTATTTTAAAAAAGGTTTAACAAATGTTTCAAGAGTAAAGACTGATATCATTTTTTACTTTCCTTCTAAAAACTTTACTTTTTATGAAGATATTTTCACTCGCATACACATTATAATTTTAAAAAAAAAGATAAAGATATTTCTTTCCGATTATACCAATTGTTCAGTAAATATAAATATAAAATATAGTGCAGGCTCATATAGTATACACATAGAAGCCAATAGTGATTTTTTCGAAGAATTATTTAAGAAATTAGAAGAGCTGATGTCAGCAAATGAAATTCCTTCAACTGATGAATTCAATGAAGCCTATGATGAATTAAATTTATCAGTACAAACAAATACAAAATTTGGAATAGAAAATTCTTTAAAAATTATGCATTCTTTATTTAACAAATACATTCCAACTGATAAAGAAATTTATGATATTTTAAATTCTTTCTTTTTTTATCCTTCATATAATGCATACGTAAAATATATAAATAGTTTTTTTCAAAGAAACTATATCAGCATTTTCATATATGGAAACCTTATAATATCAAATTCAAAAAATAATGAAAATTCTCTTAATGATAATAAAAATAATGTTGATAATAACAGTTATAATAATACTAATAATAATAATAATATTACTGATAATAATAATAATGAGATAAAAGATAATATTAATGTTGATAGTGATAATATTAATAGTGATATGACGGAAAATATTAATAGCAATAATAATGATAATAGTAATATTGATAATAATTATACCAATGACAAAGATAATAATAATCATGATGATAACAATTTAAATAACAATGAAAATATTGATAATAATAATGAACATAAAATAAAAGATAATGCATATTATAGGATAGATAATGAAAACAATTCTTCATATTTAAAAAAAAAGCAAGAAGCTTCAGAAAAGAGAGAAGACTTTGAGGAAGAAAATTTTAATTCAGACTCACTTCAAATATCTTTTAATGCATCGGGAATAGAATATTTAGTAAATTTATGTGAATCATTCATAAGAAAAGTAACAAATAGTGTTATTAAAAGAAGTGAATCTACATATTACACAAGGAAATTAATTAATGATGAGGATATTGAAATAAATGTCCAGAATACTGGTCAAAACATAAGTAACTCAATAATAGTATCATACATGATTGAATCAGAAACTATATTAAGTGATGTTTTAATTAACATTATAGCTGATTTAATTTCGTCAGATTTTATTAAATTTATTAAGATAAGATATAATGATGGCTATATTGTTAATGTAAAAACTTTTTTCACACCTTATGGCTTAGGTGGGTTACTTTTTGTAATTCAGAGTTTCGATAAAGAAGTTGAAAAACTTCAGGCAGACATATGTACTTTTGTTAAATACTTAACGTTCCAGCTACTAAATATTGAAATACCTGAGTTGATAAAGAAGCTAGAAATTATGAAAGAATCATATGTAATAAATAATACTATATACACATTTAACCAGGAATATTCATCTATAATGGATCAATTAACCATTGGGCATGAATGCTTTGACAAAAAAGATAAAATTATAAAAATATTTGACGAGTTGATTAATTGCCCCCAAATAATTTTAGATAAAATAAATTATATTCTAAAAAACTCAAAAAAAGCCATTTTTAAGGAATATAAACCTTTTAATATATCAAATAATAAAAAGGAGATCAATGATAATAATAATATAAACGAAAGATGTAATTATTCCTATTTGAAAGATATAAAAATGTCAAATGTACAACTGATAGATGATTCACATTTAATTAAAACATACAAATTAAATGAGAATAAGAGTGTTTCAAATTACGATATATTTAAAATGGGTGAATTACATAAAAAGGAAAATTTTATTAATTTACCAAATTTCCTTCAGAGAGGAGAAAAGGGACTTTTTCAATATTTTATTGATTATTTTAGGAGTGATGATAAAAGTCATTTGAAGGATGGCAATTATTTAGATTTTAAGAGTTGTGATGAAGAAATGTCTTCAGAAAATATTCATGTATTTCAAAATTTCACAGATAATATAAAAAAAATAAGAGAATATTTTCTACTTAAGTTTACAACAGACAAAGAAATTAAAGAAAAATGTTCTATAGATTATGAAGAAATTAGGAAATATTGCTATGTACACAATGCTAATGATAATGATAAGGAGAATGCTTTAAAATAAATAAGATGATATATAATTTTTAATACAAAAAAATTTCAAGGAAATAAGCAAAAAACTAAATATATAAAGAATAAAAAAGCTTAATTTGGAATTTTTTCTTTTCTTTTTTTCTCCTATAATATTACCTTGATTGTTAAAGAACTTACCTATTATTTTTACAGTTTTTTACAGTTAATTTTTATATTTTTTATATGTATAATTTTTCTTTTTTTTTTTGTAAAATTCATTGAATAAATTTCGGTTCTATATGATAAAATATATTTTAATTATGAATAATTTATTTTTATTTTTACGTGAATTTTTACTCTATTTTTTGCACTTCTATTTATTTAAAGAACATTTCATGTTCTTAATGCTTTATTTTATTTTAATTTTTTAAATTGTGATATTTTTTTTAATAATTGTAATGTACTAAAACATGAATGTTTTATACTTATAAATGAGTTTGCTTTATTTCTTAATTTTCATATTTACCTATTTAAAAATTAGTCTATATGTTTTTTATGAGAAATATTAAGTATGATTTAATTTGATTTCTATAAATAATAACTAGTTAATTTCATTTAAATTATTAGTATTTATATAGGCTTAATCAAAAAATATATCCTAAAACTAGTAGCAAGTTTATATATATATATTTATATATATGCATTTTATTGGAAACATAAAAATAATAAAAGTAAAAAAGATAGATGCTTTATATCTTATTTTCAAGTATTAATTTCGTATATTTATCAAAATCATAGTTTATCTTAATCAATTCTTTCGTAAAATTATTTATGTGATATATTTCATCAGCCACATGTTTTATTAGATAGGTGTCGTGACTAATAATAATAATTCCTCCTTTATACAAGTTTAATGCTACAATTAAGGCTTGAACTGATTCAATATCGAGATGATTTGATGGTTCATCTAAAATTAGTATGTTGGGATTTTTATAGGCTAAAATAGCTAATGCCAATTTACTCTTTTGACCTCCTGATAAAACATATATGGGTTCATATAAAATATTTGTAGGTATATTAAATTTATTAAAATATTTGATGGCTTCCTCTTCTTTTATATTTTTGCTGGAATAATTATACTGTAATTGTTGTATTGAATTAAAAATTGGATTTAAACTATCAACATGGTATTGGGAATAATATCCTATATTTGCTTTATTGCTAACATGTAATTCTCCTTCAAAAACATCTATTAAATTCAAAATAATTTTGATTAATGTTGTTTTACCACTTCCATTAACACCACAAATTGCAATTCTAGAGTCCATGTCTACTTCAAAAGATGCATTTTTAAATAAAAACTCATGTTTAAATTGGTAATCATTATTAATATTAGTTGAAACAAGTTCTTCATCTTTAGTGATATTAGGTGACTCTGAATTCATTTTTATATTATTTTCATTAAAACTATCCCCTATTATAATATTTGTGTTTTTTTTTATTTGTATATTTTTAAACATTGAATTTTTAAATGACACATTTTTTAATCTAATTAGAACATTGGATATATAAAATGGTTCTAAAAATGAGAAGCTAAATGGAGTTTCTTCTTTCTCCAAATTTATCACAGGTAATTTATTTAAGAGCTTTATTCTACTTTGAACAAGTGATGCTCTTTTTGAATTGCATCTGAATCTATCAATAAATTTTTGTACATGTTTTTTCTTCATTTCAATTGAATCAAATTCTCTTTGTTGTTGTAATAAATGCTCTATTCTAGTTTTTTCAAATTGATCATAATTTCCTGAGTAATAAGTCAATTTTTTATTATGAAAGTGAATGATATCTGTGCAAACTTCATTTAAAAAATCTCTATCATGGGAAACAATAATACATGTCTTATTTAATTTTTTTATGTAATCTATCAAAAACTGTATTGTGTATATATCTAGATGGTTAGTTGGTTCATCTAATAATATTATATCATTGTTACTAAATAAAATACGACTTAAGCATAGCCTCATTTTCATACCTCCACTTAAAGAGTTTACTTTTTTTTTCTGCAAATTAGAATCAAAACCTAGTCCACATAAAATTTTGCTTGCCTCTTTTTCTGTTTCTAAGTAGGAAATACTATTTAATTTTTCATAAATAGCTAATATTTGTTCATCTATATTTTCGCTGTTTCCCTCTTTTGTATTATTAATTTTCTTTATATCATTTTTTTTTTTTTCTTCTTTAATTTCATCACATAAATTTTCCATGTTATCTTTTCTTTTATTTTTTATTGATTCAAGATATTCTAGTTCTTTTAATAGATCATATCTTAGTTTGTCAACCATCAGTACAGATTCCAGAACAGTAACATCTTCAAGAAATAAATCTTGTTCAATACAGGCTATGCTAATGTCTTTTTTTATTTCTTCAATTTCATACCTAGCTAACTTTGCCAATAATGTACTTTTACCAATTCCATTTTTTCCTATAAGTCCATATTTGTTCATAACATTTATTTTTAAAGTAGTATCATTTAGTAAGTTCCTTTGACCAATACTTAAATTAAAGTTATCAATTTTAATATCATACATTTTTTCAATTTTTGTTTTGTTCTTATTAGAATCATTATAATGTAGCAAATTGTGTACTCTTATAGGTGATGGAATTTTAATTTTGTTTTTAATCCATTCCTTAAATAAATTTAATTGTTTTTGCTTTTGTTTTTCTTTTTCCTTATTTATTTTTATACTTTCGCTTAAGGGGACATTTGTATTGTAATTAATTTGTTTTTCATGTATTCCTAAAAAGGGATCATTATAACCTATGATATTATTATTTTTCCAGTATTCTTTTAGGTTAAAGGATTTTGATAATTTTTCGTAATTAATATTTTTGTTTTTATCAGCTATTACATTGCTACTTTTTAAGTGTTTGTTAAAAATTTCTGTTATTTTACTTTTTTTTATTTTTTTTTCAGAAAATGAGCAAACTAAATCATAAAAATAATCTACACCATTTTCCAATATTTTTTTTTTTTCATCAATTATTCTTTCTCTTAAATAACTTTCAGTTTCCTCATCAAATTCGAGGAGCTCAAATAAATTTTCTAAAAGATTTTTCATGTTTTCACTTTTTTTTATTTATCCTTTTATTTTACCTTATTAAACCTTATTATTTAACTTACAATAAAAAACACCTAATAACGAAAATGAACTGACTTAATTCAATAGCAGCATTAAAAGTTAAAATAATACAAGTTTAAATAAACCAAACACTTTTTACACTATTTAATTTCCATATAAAGAAAAAAAGGAAATGAAATAAAATGAATAAAAATAAAAATTTAAAATTTAAATTAATTTTTATTCATTTAAAAATAATAGTCAACAAAATAGCACTTCTATTATTTTTACATATGTAATTTGTTAAAAAAAAAAGAATATTTTTTTTATATATTTTTATGCTATGTTACAAATTACTTTAAAAATAAATTATTTTTTTTTTTTTTTAAACTTACATCTTTATAAAAATATTTTCCTGCTTAATGTTTTCTTTTTTTTTTTGAAATAACATTTTAAAGATATTCCATAACTAATTTTTCTTATCTTTTACACTAAATTACATCTTTAAAAAATTGTGTAAGTAAATTATTTTTATTATGAACTACATTTTTTTAAAATATGAATTTCTTTTTTTCGTTTTTTCTTTTTTTTTTAAATAGATTTTGTTAGAAAAGTTATTAATACATAATTATGACTTTTAAAACTATTAATAAATGTTTTTAATTTTTCATTATTTTTTTTTTAATATATATATAATTTTTACCTTTGTATTTTTCCTTATTTAAAAATGGTATTATTTTTTTTAATAAATACATACATATTTTTACTTTCACATTTATATTTTCCCCTATTTAAAAATAATATTATTAATACTTTTTTTTTTCGTTATTCTATTATTAATTTAAAAGTATTTTTTTTTTCATATTTCACTATTTTTATTTATAATTTTTAATTTTTAAAAATAATAAAGGTATGCTTTTTTACATACCTTTCTGAGTTATTTAAAACCTCTAGAAGTAATCATCATAAATTAAGTTCCATTGAACATTTCATAAAATTTTCTACAAAGTACTAAAAACTTATAAAAATAACCGTATTATATTATATAAAGTATATTATATTATATATATTATATCGGGAATGTTTTTTATATGCATGCTAATAGAGAAAAATAATGTATTTTGCTTTTTTATATCTAAATATATTGTTTTTATTTTTAAAAAAGTCCCTTAAAAAAATTAAAGTATTTATTTTTTTTATTTTATGGCATAAAGAAATGACATAATTGTTCAATAATTTAATTTCTATATATTATTTTATGAATAATTTTTTAAGTGATTATTTTTTCTATAAAGTATTTATATGTGTTTTATAATAGAATAAAGAATTGAAATATTTACTAGCTTCAAGTATTTTTTGCATGCATCTAAATTATCTAGAATGTTATAAAAAAATAGTATCGGATCAAAATTATGTTGAAAAAAATGCATCAATTATCTTTTTATAGCATAAGTATATTTTTTATTTAAAATAAAAAAGAAGAGAATTTTTTTTTTATTGCATTTTTTTTTTTTCTAAATTAATTTAAATTAAAAAAAAAAAAAAGGTAAGTACTCTACTATATATAGTAAATATACTTAAAAGAACAAATAATCAGAGAAAGAAGAAAAAAAAAAAAAGATAGATATAAATAAATTTTACTAGATAAAGTTTATTTGAAATTTTGAGTTTTCAAGTTTTATGAATATAGTAAATTGAAAAAAAATTTATATTTAAATTTTAATTAAATTTTTTAAATAAATTAAAAAATACAAAGTTTGAAAAATTAAGAAAAATTTATCAATATATAATAGTAGTATTTTAAAATTAAAAATATATATAACTTTTAAATAATTACTTTTTCATACTTTTGATAAAAATGAATCTCTCATCAATTATTTTTCTTACTTTCTTTTTTATCCTTTTCAATAAATCCATAGAAGGAAAAGTTACAAGTGTAGAAAATAATAAAACTATCCCTAAAAAAAAGTCTAGTAAAAGTAAGTTGAAAAATATTTTAGATATAGAAAAATTGAAGTTGTTCATTTATTAAATTACAAAAATATACTTCGTATAATACATAATTTTTTTTTTTTTTTCATTTTTTTTTTTACAAAAGAACAAAAACTTGATATTGATGTATCAGAAATTCTATCTGATATGATTAAAAAAGATGAAGAACTTGTTAAAGTTTCAAAAAGCAGATCCAAATACAAAGTGATTACAGGAGCTCTTGCTTCAACTTTAGCTATATTAGCAGCAGCTGTTGCTAGTGGTGTTGGATTAGTATTATATAACACTTCCCACAATAGACACCCATTCAAAATTGGACGCTCTAAAAATGTATGATTAAAAATAAATTGTTATAGTATTTTTTATTTTTTTTATTATTTTATTGTTTCATTATATATTTTTTTTTTATTTAAAATTTAATAGAATGAAGATGGTGGTAATAATAGTGATGGTGGTAATAACAATGATGGTGGTAATAACAATGATGGTGGTAATAACGATGATGGTGGTAATAACAGTGGTGGAAGTAATCAATAGTTGAAGAGACAACTCATAAGCTTATTTAAACGAGCTTTTGATGGGAGGGGTTAGTCATCTTAACCTAGTTAATGAGTTATAGCACGAGCTTTTTTTATTTTTTTATTATCAAAAGAGTTTAAATTTTGATAATATTTATTTTATTTAATTTTATATTTTTATTCACATTTTCATTTTTGGACAATAGTGAAAAATTTTAATTTCTTCATTTTTTTTTTTTTCATTTTTCTTTTTATTCATTTTATATTTTATTAAAGTTGTTATAATTATTTATAAAGAAAAGTGTTGCGTAGTGATTTTTTTTTATCCCATAACTGTTATTAAGATGTGATATATAATGAATAAAAAATTATTGTAAAGTTATGATTAATTACCATACAATAAAAAATATAAATAATAAAAGTTTTATTTACGATTTTTCCTAAAAAGAAGTAAAAATTTATTCTAATAAAAATGTATTTTCTTTTAAGCACTATGATTGGAATTTATAAAAAAATGGATTTTTGAAAATTTTTTTTGTAAAATTTTTTTGAAAAAAAAAATTCTAGAAGTCAATTTTTTTTTTTTTTTTGAAAAAGTATGATTCTTGTAAAAGAAAAGTGAAATTTATTTTTATTATTTTAAAGAAATATGCCAAATAGATCGTTTTTCTTTAAATTTGTTATATGTGGATCTCCTTTTTGTATTTTTTTATTTAATGAAATTAATAGAATAAAAAATTTTCGAGAAAATGAAAGATTAAATAAAAATTTGTTTTTAAAAAATTTTGATAAAAATATTATAAAAAATAAAGTAAATAGTGAGAACTTCAAAGAAAATTCTTTTCATGTAAGTGATGAAAATGAAAATGAAGCACTAAATTATTTTTATGGAAAAGCATGGGGATATACTACAGATTACGAAATTGATTTAAGTTTAAGTACAGGTGATTTGATTTTTATTAAGCATGATTTGGACTATATAAACTTTTTTAAAAAAATATTATTAAAAATAAATAGATATTTCCAATGTAATAATGATTATGATGAAATAGGCATTATCATAAAAAAACATAATGTTAGTTATGTTTATATACAGAACATTTTAAACAAAAAGGAAAAATTAATACGTTATTCCTATTTTTTACAGAAGTATAAACCTTCCGTTGTTTCACTGAGAAGATTATTATGTATTGATGAAGATATAAAAAAGAAATTGCATATAAACATATTAGAAAGTATAAGGAGGAATGAAATTAATCATTATTCTATTTTTTTTAATACATTATACAATATTTTAAAAAAAAAAAAAAGTAATAGGGAATCTTCTAAAAATTGTCTTTACGATGAATATATGTGCAAAAAAATAAATTCTAATATAGAAGTAAACAATTTAATTAACATGTTTTTATTTAGATCCTTTAATTTATTTTTTTATTTCTTAACTTACATAAATGAAGAAAGTTTTAAAAGAGTATCTCATAAGCAAAATGTACTTCTAAAAAATATTGATTCGAATAATGTAATTCTATTAAATAATTCAAAATTTGGTAAGTCATTTTTACATTTTTATGAGTTTCCTTTGAATTCTTTGACTCAGTTTCCGTTTATTAAAAAAGATTATGAGTTGATGAAGAAAAATAATTTTATCTATGAAGAACCAAAAAGAAAAATACAAAAAGAAATAAACAACTTTCTTTCACTTTTAATAGAAAATGAATATGCATTGATAGATTCCCTTGAATATATGAATAAAACACTAAAAAAAGAAAAGAAAAATGGGGTAAATAAAAATAGGAATTTCATTAATTCAAATAATTTTATTGATAAAATGAGTTTTTATTTTGAAAATTTCTTTAAGTTAAAAAGTATTTCTTTGGCAAATTATCATGTTTATGAAATTTACAAGAACACTCATTTATTACCACCAATAAAAAATTATAATTCTTTGCCATTATTTTTATGCTTAAACAATTTATGCAAGCCTATGAATCCACAAAATTTACTACATGATAAATTCAGCATACCTAAATTATCAAATTTATTTCATGTAAGACAAGAAGAAGATGAAAAACTACAAAAATATTTTTATCAATTTAATAAAGTACCAAAATCATAATTGTACATTCTTCTTTAAATTTTAAACTTCTTTGTAATATTTAAAATTTGCATAACCCATTTAATTTTTTTTAAACTCTAACAAAATATTTTTTTACTTTATGATTTTTAATGCTAAGATTTCTTTCATATTTTTAATTTTTATTAAAATAAATATATATAAACCATTAATATCGACATAAATAAAATGAAATGTAAAATAGAAAGAAATAAAATAGTATGTATATATGCATGTATGTACTTTATGTAAAAGAGTTAGGTATATATAAAAAACTTGGGATACCATCATCACCTGCTGCTATAATACTATAAATTTCTAATTCATTTTTGAGTAAATTTTTAGAATCATAAATAAAAATACATTCTATACAATTAATTCCTCCTTTTTTACAGGCACCAAAAGCCCACAATATATTTCTATTGGTTTTATCATATAATATATGTGGTTTTTCAATAAAATTGTTAAAATTTTCATTTATATTATTTATGTCAGTTAAATTTTTTTGTTGTTCTGTTAATTTTCTTTCTGAAAAATCAGAAAAATCCAACAAAAATAAATTTCCAAAAGATGAACCAACCAAAATTAAGTGATTTCCAATATATCTTGCTGATAAAATAGGCTCATTAACACATATTTTTTTCAAGTAATTATTCAAATTGGAAGAACATATACTTTGAATCTCAAATTGATAACAAAAACCATCGGCTGAACACGAAATAATATACGTTTTATTATTTAAGTTGTAAGTTATAATACAATTAATGCTGGATGTATGGATTTTTTTACAGCTTATATATTTATGAAAAATTCGAAAATCTCTTACTTTTATTGTACCATCAGTTTGACCTCCCGTTACTATTAAAGGTATTTTTTCATTATTTAAATTTAAATAATTGTTATTTGTACCATATAAATTATCTGAATTTACTGTATTAATATTGTCACGATTAATAGATTTCTCAATATCTTTTTTTGAATTATTTTTTTTGTCATAATCATTTCCTTGTAAATTAAAAAAATTTTTTTTTTCTCTGTTTAAAATAGGATCTGTTATGAAAGTTTCATTATCATTCATATATAAATAAAAATAGTTCATTGCTCCTATGTTGCCATTGTGTGTACTTTTTGCATTGAATATTTCTTGGCATGATTCTATGTCAAAAACGCATATTGTTCCATTTTTATCTCCAGATATAATTTTATTTTGTAGCCATAAAAATTTGGTTATTGGGTAAAAATGATTACCTTTGTAAGTGGATATTTCTCGGAATTTTTTTATGTCAAAAAGTTTTAGTGTTTTGTCATAACTACTAGTAATGCATTTTTCATTTGTTTTATCAAATTTCATATCACTAATTGTAGAATGATGTGCATACATTTCTTTACAAGAGATCATATTATTAGAAGCTTTAAATTTTACTTCTCTAACCTTTCTTTGTTGTTCTAAATATTCTGAACATTTCATAATTTTATTTATTTTAGGGATTTTACAAGAGTACGTAGTATTCCATAAACATATTTTTCCATCTAATCCTCCTGAAAGAACTTCATTTTTCTTAGTAAAAAATACTTCATTTACCCAGTCATAATGACCGCACTTTTTATGATATAATTCTTTAATTGTTGATAAATTTTTTAGATTGTGTATACGTATTGAATGATCTGCACTAGCTGTTGCCAGATAAGTTCCTACAAAAAAAAAAAAAAAAATAAGAATAAAAATTAAATAAAATGGAAGATATTAAATATATCATTTATTTAAATAAAATACAAAAATTACTTAAATAAGTTTGTTTATTTAAAAAATAAAAAGAAAAATATGCATTAAATGCTTATAAGTAAAAAGACAAAACTTATATTTTTCTACATAAAAAAACACATATTTTAAGCGTATTCATTCTTTAAGATATTTTTAAAATATAAAAGGTTATTTATGTTAATACAATACAAAAACAAAGATAAAATAAAAATAGCCTGAATTTCTTTTTTTTATTATTGAATTATTATTTTCACTTCTTTTTTACCACTTTCGTCTAAGGAGAGAGAGAGTACTGGTCTATCATGTGCATATTCATAAAAAAAAGAAAATTCTGGTCCATTTTTCAAATTTTGGTTTTTTAAAGAAGCTAAGTTCAAATCTATATTATCAAAACATGTATTGAATGTTTTTATGTTACTATCTTTTAATATATTTATTTTGCTTTTCATTGAATAAATTCTTATATTTTAAGGTTAAAAAAGTTACATATTGATATAATACTTTTAAAAAATAAGTTATTTAATTTTTTATAACTATATATATAATACTTTTAAAAGAAAAAAAAAAATTAAATTACAGTATAGAAAAAAGGATATATTAGAGTGAATTAAGAATTATTTTTTTAATTTATGTATTAAGAACAGGAAGTCCTTAATGTTATACTAATTTACCAGTTTTATCTATAAAACTATTTCAATTTTTTTAGTTTTATAATTATTGTTATTAAAATTATCTAATTTTAATATCTTTTTAATATGAGTATTGGAATTTATACTTTTAATATAATTTTTTTTTTTTTTGTTGAGTGTGTGCATAAATGTAAATTTACACAAATTTAATATTCCATATTATACATAAAAAAAATTTTTTTCATATGAATACTTAATGATTATGTATTTATATTTTATATGGTATTAATTATAAGAAGAAAAAAATACATATTTTGATAATTCTGCTAATTTGATTAATTAAAATAATTTATAAAGTATTTTACAATTACATTAATTTTATAAAAAAATTCATTCTTATGTTAATATAATTTTTTTTTATTCCTTTTTTTTAAATTACAATTGTTACGTATTTTAGATAGCATAGTATTGTAACTATATAATGAAAACAGCAATAAAAGGCTAGAATTTAGATGATAAAATTTTATTATATCATATATATATGAAAGATAAAAATGAAAATAAAATTTTTTTTTTTATTGAGAGAAATATATTTTGATATATAATTATTTTCACCAATTAAAAAAATATACATATTTAAGTTTAAATATATTATTAAAATTAAAAGGTTTTCAGTTTAAAAAAAAAGAAAGCGGCAAAGAATTATAAATTCTTATTTTTTATTGACATATATTATTTTACATATGTGAAAAATAAATTACATGATATAAAAACAACTTTTTTATGTTTCGAATTTGTAAATAAGTAATATTCCATGTTTTTAAATTTCTTCCAGTATAAATATATATTGTAATTATGTTATTAGAAACAAAAAAAAAAAATTTTCACATATATAAGAAATTAAAGAATTAAGTATTTGGAATAAAATAACAAACTTTTCATAGTAGTTCTAAACATAAACATTTCTTTTTTCTTTTGAAACAAATGTGTTTTTACTGTTAGTATTTTTTTTTTAATATATTCCGAAAAAAAAATATTATAGTTCATAAAAATTTTCACAGGTAATCAGTATATTATGTACTGTTTTTTTGAATAAATAATAGTCTGTATTTTTAAATATATATTAGTATGCAAACTAAAATTATAGAAGCAAACTAATTTTATGTCTAAAATAATCCAAAATACGAGGAACTATTTAAATTAATAAAATGGGTAACATATTTATTTTGTTCAATTCGCACATGCATCAGTCGAATTTTTAAATAATGCATGCAATGGTTTCATGTTTTAGGAATTAAAAAAATTAATAAAAAAATACATTTATATAAACAAGTTATATAATTATATCATCAAAGAAAAACAACTTAAAAAGTTATATTTTTATAATTCTTTTTGAAATACTAAGTTAAAATATGTTAAAATAGGTTATTCTTTTTGTATTCTTTTATGTTCATAATTCCTTGGAATTTAATCCTTATTCCTAAAGAAATCGAACAAATATTAATTTTTATTAAATATTAAGATAATCTTAAAATAATTGAAATATCAATATATGTAGTTTATTCATTTATTTTATTTTTTTTCTTTATATTTTTCTTTTTACAGTTTTTTTTAATGTAAAAAAAAAAAAAAAACACCATAAAGTGAATCGTGCAATAAAAATGGAATAATTTCTTTGTCTTTGGTATTTAAATCATTACAAAAATATTAGGAAAAAATTATAATGCGAAATAAAAAAGAAGATAAAAAGAAAATAAGAGAATATTCTATGGGAAAAAGTAAAAAATTAAGACAAGATAATATTATTATTTCAATAAGAAAAAAAAAAATGAAAAAAAAAGAGATAAATTAGAAAATTAATTTTTCTGATAGCATAAATTAATGCAACATGTTTTAGGAAATGGTTACTAGACAACAAACAAAAAAAAAAAGTAAAATTAATCTGTAATAAAAATTAAATATTAAAAAAAAATAATAACATTAAAATTAATTTATATTATAATATAAGCTGATAAATAATAAACACATATATAATTCAATTGTTTTGAATTCTGTGAAAAATAGAAAAATAGTAAATAATTTAATTAAAATTAGAGATAAATTAAATAAAATATATCATGAGTTTTGAGTAATAGTAACGCATATATTTTTAATTTTTGAATTCTTATTTCTTATAAATTTTTCTTTTTTGTTTTAAATATTCTTTTATTTCTGTTATATATATATTTAAATTATTATTGTTTATTTATCATTATCTTTTTTTTTCTTTGTTCTTATTTTACACACAGAAGTTCTATTATTCTATCTTTTCTGTTTGTTTTTGTACTTGTTTTTGTTTATATTTTTTTTTCTATTTTTGTTTTTACATTTCTTTTTTTTTTTGTTTCTTTATTCTATTCTTTTTATAAAACTTTGTTTTAGTTTTTTTTTTTTCCTAAAATGAGCAAACAATATTATCCTTTAAAAGAACAAAATATTGAAAAAGGTGCGATTGATGTATTTAAACAAAAAATAGAAAAAAAAAAACAAGAATATCTAAGATTCAGTCTATCAAAGAATTATCAAAATAAAAAAGAAGAAAATGTAAAGAGAGAAGAAAATAATAGCAATAATGATAAAAAATTGATATATATAGAAACCTTTGATACACATGATAAATATATTTTAAATATGTATGATGAAGAAAACAAAAGTTGTGAAGAAGAAACGAATAAAAAAGAAAAGAATGAAGTAGCTCGGAAAAAGAGCGAATGCAAATTAAAAAGTAAAAATGAGGAAAACATATATATTCCTTTAAAAATATTATCAAATAGATATAATTACAGTGACTTAGTTGAAGCAACAAATAATTTTTCTGAAGAAAATAGAGTTGCCAAAGGTGGGAATGGAACTGTTTATAAAGGAATATTAAAAAGCTGTATTAATGTAGCAATAAAAGTTTTAAAAAAAAATGAAAACAATGGTTTTGAAAATGAAATTATAATTATGAGTAGATATAGACATAAAAATATTTTATCTTTATTAGGTTACTCAATGAATAAAAATTACTTTTATTTAATTTATGAATATGCTAATTTAGGGGATTTAAGAACTCTTTTATTTAATCATTATTATTTTTATAATTCCAAAAATAAAGAGAATTTAGAAAATAGTTGTTCAAACTTAAGATTTGACGATAATTTTATTCCTAAAAATCAATGTTATGGTTATTCAAATAGTTGTTTTTCCAAATATAAAGCAAATAATTTTTTAAGTTCCCATTTTTTTAAAAATTTTGGTTCTCAAAGTGATACATTTGAAAATCGTCAACCTCTGTTTTTATCCTTTAGTGTTAGAATAAATATTTTGGTTCAAATAATAAATGTTTTATGTTATTTACATACATCTTCTCCTATAGTATATCATAGAGATTTAAAATCCGCAAATATTTTAATAGATGAAAAGTTTAATGCTAAGCTGGGAGATTTTGGTCTATCATTTGTTTATGTAAATAATAATAATATATTTAATTTGACTGGAGGTAAGAATGCAAATATATATAAATATATATGTACATATAAATATATAAAACATTTTTGTTGAATATATATACTTTTTATATAGGAACCCCTGGATATGCAGATCCGTATTATATATCTACCCATGAAATAAATGAACAGACAGAAATATATTCTTTCGGAGCATTAATATTAGAAATGCTAGTTTCAAAGTCTCCTGCTATTCATGTGGGAAAGAACTACAATTGTATTTACAATACAAATGAGAAATGCCCCATATATTGTCATAAACAAAAAAGTGAAATTGATGAAAATGTATTCGATTATTTAGTTAATCATATAAATATGAACGATTATAAATCCATTTATTCTGTTTTAGATTATAGTGTTAATTTTCCTGATTTTTTAGTTGAGAAATTAACAAAACTATCTTTTTTATGTTTAAATCCTAATATTAAAAGTAGGCCATCATCTAAATTGGTAAATTTAATTTTATTAGAAATACAAAAAGAGAGTGATTTGTTCATAAAGAAACAAAAGGAAATGTATAAAAGGAAAATTAACAATATAAATATGTATTATGAAGAATATGAAAAAGATAAATATAACAATAATATATCTAATAATTATAGAATTAATGAAGAGGAAAAAATATATATTACAGATAGAAAATGTAATAAAAATGAAAATCATGATTTAAAAAATGAAAAAATTAAAAATAATGAATATTACAAAAAGATAAAAAATTATAATGTTTATATCAATCACATAAGAGAAATAAATTCTAATACTTTAAACCGATTTTTTTATAAATTTATTCATCTTTTATTTAGAAATGATAAATTTCGTAATTTATATAAAGGTGCTTATGAAAATCTATTTTCTGAATATTCTCAGAAAAATAGTGATGACAATGTAGATAATACACATCTTAATAAAGTGCTTACAAATAAATACTTAAGTTTTAAATACAACACAATTAGTAATGTGAGTAATATAAAAGGCTTTTTTTTTGAGAAGTCACATAGAGATTCTTTTAATAAAATTTTTTTTTTTAATCCATTTTCTTTTAATTTGATGAATTGCTATTTTTTTATATATATTTATAATTATTTGAGGAATAACTTATATGATTCAAAAAATATATCTGTTATAAAAGATCGTGACAAACATTGTCATTTCAAAAGTTATAGTAGTTTATATTATTCTGATAAAATAAATCACTATAAACAAATAAATTGTGAAATTAAGGAAAAATATAGTAACTACAGAGGAAGTAATGGTAATAAAAGAAAAGATATTAAAAAAGAATATAATATAAGGTTTAATGATAATGATAATATTAATAAATATAATAATTTTTTAAGTGGAGAGAAAAATATTGAAAAAAATATTTTTACCCAAGAACAAAGATATAGTTTTATGGAAAAAAGTATTAATAATGATATTTATTATCATGATATGAGCAATAAAAATAATATGTCTAATAGATACTATAATTGCACTTCTATTAATAACAGTGATTCATTAAAAAATCGTCTTAATATAAGTAATGATAATCATAAAAATAATGTTATATTTATGAACAAAAGTTATGTGAATAATAAATATAATAATTTAGATTACATAAATAATGATAGCAGTAATACGTATAATGAATATATTGATAGTATTCAAATTAATAACCAAAGTAGCACAAATTATGAAAATATAAATAATTATAAAGATAGTCAAAATAAAGCGAAAAATCAAAATTTCTACGATATAAGTAATAAAAGCATTAATGAAGAAGAAAAGAAAAATAATGCATATTCAAGCTGTGAACCTTTTAATGATTCATATAATTTATATCAATCGAAAAATGAAAAAAAATTATATAATAATTTTTGCTCTAATAAGTGGCCTTTAAAAAGAAATTGTAGAAATAATACACCCAAAATGATTTTTAATATTAAAAAAGAGAATAATATGGAGTTAAAAGAAAATTGCATAAATAATAAAAAGAAAATTATGAGAATAAATATTTCAATTGATGAAGAAAAAAAATCAAATGATTGTGAAAAATATAAATGTAACTTAAAAAAAGAAGACAGTAATTCTAAAAATAATAATGATAAAGTTTGTAAGTCTTCATTGAAAAATTATAATACCCTTAAAAAAGAAAATAATAATACAATAGTAGAAAAAGATTCTTTTATTCCTATTAGAGATATAAAGGAAAATAATATAATATATATTTCTAATTTTATAAATTTTATTAACTTTGATAAAAATAGGAATGTGAATAATTCTAATGTTTTTTCATGGTTTAATAAAAATATATTTGAAATGATAATAGATGAAAATAAGGTTGTTTCTGATGTTACTTTCTTAGATATCTTGTATGAATTTAATATTTTAAATTTCAAAGAAAATAATGAAAAAAATTGCCATAGTAAAAATAAATATTTTTTAAGAGGAGAGTGGAATGATTATGATAAGGTTGAAAATAAGTTTACTTCGGTTAATGCACAAAGTAATTTTTTTTTTGAAATAGCAGTATACCATGATGATAAAAAAAATATTCACAATATTTTTTTATTAAAATCAAATCAATTAAAATATTTTGCATGTGACCAAAACAAAAGTACAACCAAAAAGATATGGATTTCTGATTATGTAGGTAGGAGAAATGAGTTTGTTGAAAAAATTTTAAAAAAAACAATTTCCAATATTTTATATGAATGTATAAGTAGAAAACACTGTTTATTTTTATTAGAAGTACAAATGAAAACTTTAAATAAACCGTCATGTTATGATCATAAAATAAAAGGAGACTTTTTATATTATTATTTTGAATATAATGTAAAAGTTTTATGTAATAGTGAAAATTGTATTTTTTCTAATAATTATGTATTATATAAAAATAATACATATTCTTATAGTTTACCAAATAATATTTTATCATTACTTGTGTTTTCTGAGGATAAAATTATTAAAGATGTTTGTCAAAATAAAAATTCATCAACAGCAACACACAGGATTCATTTTCCTCTTTATCCGTTTTTTGTTAATATAAATTTCTATAATGAAAAATAAAAAAATGATTAAAGTTATTCATTTTTTAATAATTTATCTTATATATATGTAAATATAATGGAAAAATTGAAGAGTGAAAATAATTTTAGTAAAAACAAGATTCATAAAAGTGTATATTAATAAAATTTTGAATTGTAAATATATTTATATGTAAATATATAGGTGAAGATTCTTAGACTAAATGAAATTTTTACATTTTTTTTTCTCTTTCAATTTGATTAACTTTTTTTTTTCTTTGTCATTGCATTAAATTTTTTTTTCTTTTTTTTGTTCGTTTTATTTTTAAAAAAATTTTTTTTTTTTTCCTTAATTATTTTTTCTTTAGATGTAACTTTTTTTTTTTTTTTTTGTTAAATTAATAATTATAATATTATTTGATTATAAAAAATATTTAAAGAAACCCTATCCATGTTATTTTTTTGTTCTTTTTATTAAATTTAATATGTTTAAATTTCCATGTTTTAGAGATAAAAAATGGATGAAACAAAATGGAACAAATATGAAATATCCAGACGAATTTCTTAATGTGCAATTCCGTCCAGATTTTTTAAAAAATTATGAACATACAGTCAATTTTGAACAAAAAGTTGAACATGTCATAAATCAAATTAAATCAGCATTATTTCGGCAAGCTATATATAAAGTAAAATAAAAGAAAAAAAAAAAGAAAAGAACTTTTAGTGGTTTTTTTTTAAATTATATTTTTACTATGTCCTTTTTTTTAATACAATAAATTATAAAATTTTATTTATTAGAAAATATGAAATACTTTTCCAATTTTTTTGTGTATAAAATTTAATTTCATTTAAATTCATATATATATAAGCCTTCTTATAGAAGATAATATTATATAAAAATAATAAAAATGTATTTGATAAAACATTTCATTTATTAGATTTTTAATTTTATTTGTTATTGTATTTATTTTATAATAAATTAAGAATACAAGTTTGAAATTACACGAAAATAAATGTGTATGTATATTTAAGATTATTTTATTATTTACATTTTTTTTTTTTTTGATAAAAGATACAAAATATTGAAGTAGTGGCTATGAATGAATGCAGAGAAGATAGAGTTTTAGAAAGAATAAAGAAAATTAGAGGTTATGAAAGTTTTAAAGTATCTAATAGTAAAATTTTATGTGATGAAATATGGACAATAAAAAGATGCGATAAAAAAATTTCATATTGGGTACGCTATTATGAACAAGATAAAAATGGTTATTCATTGTCAGTTATACCAACTCAAATAAAAAATATTTTTTATTTTTTTAAATATTATTATTTTTAAATAAATAAATAAAAAAAAAAATTATCTTACTAATTCACTTTTTCTTTCCTTTTCCTTTTATTTTTATATATTTATTTTATTTTATTTTATTTTTTTTAAATACAATAAATATTTTTAAGTATAACATAATTTATAACAATAATTCTACAATTATGCATTTGTGTGTAATATAAATGAAATTATATAGTAAAATAATTTAGGTTATTTAATAAAAAAAAAATAAAAAAATAAACAAGTTAAAAAATTTGAAAAGTTAAAAAAAAAGTATATATTATATTTTTAAAAGAAAAATAAAAAAAAATTAAAAAGAAAGAAATGATGCGTATTTTATTGCATTTTTCTTTTTTCTTAATATTTTGTTAATTTTTTTTACATTTTAGATATTTTATAAAAATCAGAATTTTTTAAAAATATTGTACAATTTTTATATTATAAAATTAAAATTACTTATTTTTATTATTTCGAAATAATAAAAAAAAATTTTGCATATATAATTTTTTTGACAATTTGAAGATATTTAGTTGTACTTTTTTTATTTATATGAATAGTGTTATTTGTTTTTTCATATCTCTTTCTTTTTCTTTAATTTCACAATTTTTTCTTTTTTTTTTTTATTATCATAAAAGATAAAGAGTTCTATGATAAGAAAAAAAAAGAAATGAAAAGTAATAAATGTTGATTAAAAGAGAAAAAATTATTTAAACAAATACACTTTGATTATACGAAATAATATTTAAAAATAATTATTTTTTTAAATAAATTTTATTTTTAAATATATATAAATTACATTATATTTCATTTTTTAAAAATTCAAGGTTCTTTTTGGAATTTCATAAAGCAAAAAAAAGATGACGATGACGATACAAAACCAACGAAAGCTCATTTAGGTGAGGACAATAAATTTTATTATAATAAAGAGTTAAACAGATGGGTTATAAAAGGTGAAGAAGATAAAATTGATGCTGAAGAAAAAATGTCTGCACCTCCCAAAATGAATAATTTGCAGAATCCTAATTATTGTTATCGTTCTTTAGTTCAACAAAAGTAAATTTATATTTTAATGGAATTTTTATTTTTATTTTATTTCTTTTTTATAATTTATTATAGATTATATATGATATAATTTTATATCACATTCTTTCAACTTCTATTATTTTATTTTATTTTATTTTTTGCAAGGAAAACTAAAAGCGCTTTAACTATTTATGCTGAAACACCCGGATTAAAAACCATTAGAAAAAATAATTTAGTTCAAGGTGGATTAATATCTCCATACATGAAATCGGCAGATGAAAATAAAACAAGAAGTAATATCCAGGAAGAAAATAAAAGAGAATCAATCGATTCTAAATCTTATTTATCTTATAATGATAATTCAGAAAAAAAATCATTAGATAAATCTAATATGGAGATAAATGAAAAAAATGAATACAAAAAAAAAAAAGAGGTGGAACAAAAGAAAAAGGAAGAAGAGAAAAGAGAAGAGGAATCAAAAGAGGGAGAAGAGAAAAAAAAAGAAAATCAAGAATTTATATTAAAAGAATTAAACAAAAATGATGTGTTATTGAAAAAACAAGACATAAAGAAAAATATGTGTAATGAATTTTTATCTGAAAATATCCATATACAAAATGATAATAATTTAGATAGAAAGCAATCAATAAAAATTTCTAATGACTATCATTTAGATGAGAAAAAAAATGAAAAAAAAAATAGTTTAGAAAATTTAATTAACAATAGCATTCCCAATGAAAATGATAATTATGAAGAAGTTAATTTAAGAGAGGCAAAAAAAAGTTTTGAAAATATAAATGGTAACATATATAAAATAAAAAAAGATTTGAAAGGATTAAGTAGTATACCTAATTTGAATATTAGCAACAATCAAAATAGAATGAATAACACTGAAATTTTTAATAAAAATAGTAAAAATGTAAAAGAAAAAAGTATTATGAACAATTGTATATATAATGAAGTAACTGTATCACAAGATAATATATCAAAAAATAACATTGATTATAAAAGTTACCAAGAAAGTAAAAATATTGTTTCAAAATTTAGCAATCGATATGAAATAAATACAGAAGATAATGAAATGTCATCGAAGAAAACACATATAAGTAATGAAGAAATTAAAGAAAAAGAAGAAATTACACATTTTAACATAAATCAAAAAGAGGTAATGGAGAAACTCAAAAGCACAGAAATTATTAAAGAAAATAATTTAGAAAAAGATGATTTAAATGAAATTAATATTCGTGAGGATAATAAAAATAATTTTTCTCTTTGTAATGAGAAAGATATGAATAACATAAAAAAAGAAAAAGAATTAGTTAATTATTTTATAATTAAGTTAAAAGAAAGCTTAAATAAGGGAGATAACTTTGACAGTTTCATAAAGTCAGAGGTAGAAAAAATTAATTTGTTTTTTTCAGAAAAAAGAGACTCTTTAGAAACATTATATAATAAGTTAAATGAGTTAAAAAGTGAAGAGGAAGAAAATAATATATATATAAAGGATGAAATGGAGATACAAGAAAATGAACTTAACAATATTTTATATGTTATAAATATTAAAAACAAAAAAATTAAAAATGAAATAGAAGGATTTATTAATTCATTTAACACTTTGAAGGAATTAAAAATTAAAAGCGAGGAAATTATTACTATTTATAAAGATAGAGAAAGTAAATTTTTAAAAGCCATAAAAGAATTAGAAGAAAAACAGAAAAAAAAAAATTATGTATTTAAAAAAAAAGAAAAACATTATAAAGAAATAATTATAAAAAAAGAGAAATATTTAAATATGGAAAAAATGAATAATCAAAAACATTTAGAAAATTTAAAAAAACAAGAAATGTTATTAAAAGAAGAATTAAAAAAAATTGAATTAGATACAAAGAAAGAAATTTCTATTATGAAAGAAAAGTTTGAGAAAAAAAAAAAAAAAGAAATTGAAAATTTAGAAAAACAAAAGTGTGAAATTATGAAAAATACCTTGGAAAAAGAAATAAATAAGATTAAAGAAGAATTTAAAATAAAGTATGAGGAAGAGAAAAAAGAAGAAGTCGAAAAAGTAAAAGAATTAGTTCAGAATAATTTTAACTCAAAGTTGGAAAAATACAAAGAAAAAATGGAAAAAAGCAAAAATATATTTATAAATAATTTAATTATTGAAAAGAATAATGAGTTGGAAATGCTAAAATCTAACATGGAGCAAATGAAAAATGAAGAAATTTTTAAATTAAAAGAAGAAAGTGATAAAATAATGAATGAAAATCTAGAGAAAATTACAAGAAATTTGCTCGAAGAAGAAAATAAAAAAATTGAAAGCATAAAAGAGGAATATGAATTAATAAAAAATAAAGAAATCGAATCATTGAGGAATGAATTAAATTTAAAAAATGAAGATCTAAAAAATATGGAAAAAAAATTAATAAATGATAAGAACAGAGATATTGAAAGAATTCAGAAGCAATTAGAAAGTAATTATAATGAAGAAATAAATAAATTGAAAGAAGAATTAAACAATAATTACGAAATGAAAATTGAGCAGATAATTGCCGAAAAAGAAAAAGATAATTATGAAAAATTAAAAGATGAAGAGAAAAGGTTAGTTCATATTTATGAGGAAAAGTTAATGTTGCAAAAAAATGAACTAGAAAAGATGTTAAATGAACAAAGACAAGAATTAAGAGAAAATATAGAGTTAGAAAAGAGTAAAGAAATAAAAATTTTAAATGATAAAATTGATAAATTAGATATTGAAACAAAACTATTAAATAAGCAAAAAAAAGAACTTGAAATAAATTTATCATTATTAAATGAAGAAAAAATAAACATTTTAAATAGAAATAAGAATTTAGAAGATAATTTAAAAAATAGCGATGATATCTATAAAAAAAATATCGTAATATTAAATGAACAAAATTCAAAATTAGAAAAAGAAATGCAAAAACTTATAGAAGAGCATACAAAAGAGGTTATATACATATGTTCTATTTATTTAATATGCATATTTTTTAACTGTATGCATATATATTTATTTATGTTTTTGTTTTTATTAAAGTTTTTTTTTTTATTGGCTACTTTTACATTTATATAGCTCTTTTAAGCTCACATATATATACATTTTTTTTATTTCCTTACCTTTTAATATGCACTTTTTTTTTTGTTTTTTTTAGTCGGAAGAAATTAGAGAAAAATTTGCAGAGATATTAGAAGAAGAAATCGAAAGAATAAGAAATGAATCTGAAAAGAAGGTTGATAATTATATTAAATTATATGAGCAAATAAATGAAGAGTATGAAGCAAGAAAGAAGGAATACAATGATTTACTAGATAAAGCAAATTCAAGTAACAAGGATTTAACTAAAAAATATGAAGAAAATATACAAAAAATAAGTGAATATGAAGATATGATTAAGGTACTTGAGAATCAAACAGAAGAAATCGTTGAAAAAAAAATTAAAGAACTGAATGAAGAATTTGATAAGAAGAAAGAAGATTTTGATAAGGAAAAAAAAGATTTATTAAAAAATTATGAAAATTTATTAGAGAATAATGAAAAAATAAAGAAACAATTAGAAAGACAATCTAGTTTATCAACAAAAGAAAATGAAGAAAAAATTATGGAAATAAAAAAAAATTATGTAATTAAGGAAAAGGAAATGAAGGAGGATTACGAAAAATTAATGAATGATTTTAATGAACTAAAAAATAAGAATAAAGAACTATTAGAAAGTTTAAGCAAGGAAAAAGAATTAAAAGAACATTTTGAAAACATAAGTAACGTTAATGCTGAATTTAATAACAAAAACAAAGAATTGAATGATGAAAACAAAGAATTGAGTGATGAAAACAAAAAATTGAATGAAAATATTACCCAAATTAAAAATGAAATGCACGTCTTACAGAATAAATATGATGAACTTATCAGTGAAAATGTGCATTTAAAAAATGATGAACAAAAAAAATTAACAGACAAATTAAAAAATCTTGAAAATATTAATAAAAATTTAATGGAAGTAACTGAAAAAGAAAGAGAATTAAATTTAAAAAATGTAAATATTATTAAACGTTTACAAGAACAAATAAATGAACAAACAAAATTATATAAAGAATACGTTGATGGATTAAAAGATGAGATAGCAAATTTAAAAGATTTAGAAAATTCAAATTCAAGTAATTTAAAGTTAATAGAAGAAAATAAAAAGTTAAAGTTACAAAATGAAATTATAACTACAAAAAATGACACTATATCAACTGTTTTAGATAATTTAACAAAAAGATTAAGTTTTATAGAAACAAAAATTAAAGACAAAGATTACGGAATAGAGGTTATAAAACAAGCAGACGATTTACAACTACAAGAATTTAAATAATTCATTTACAAATTTAATTAAAAAAAAAAATATATATATATACTTATGATTTTATATTTTTTATGCCTTAAGGATATATAAAAAAATTTTGAATCTAATAATGAATTTTATATTTACATATCTCTTTTTTTTTTTTTGTTCTTAATTCTTCTTAATTTTTTATAGTCATATCTCTTTCAATTTCTTGATTTTCTATATCCTATAAACAATTTATTTAATTGAATTTTTTATATTTGATATAATTAAAAAAAAAAATAATAATATATAAAAGTAATTTTTATTAAATTATTATACTTGATTTTTATTTTTTGATCTTTTCAAGCGCCTGAAAAAGTAAAAAAAATATATATATATTTTGAAGATATATATATAAATAAGATTTATTATTATTTTTTCATAGTTATATATTCTTATTTAAATTTTTCTTTTTTTTTATATATATACTTTTTATCTATAATTATCCATTCAAAAAATGTTTTAACTGTCTTCTTTTCTTTTCTTTCAGACTAAAAAAGAATATATTTAAATTATGAATGTATATAAATACATATATATAAATATACATATAAATAAAAATATATATATGTATATATATTTAAATGTAAATTTTCTTTGTTACTTGATGAGCTCTATTAAGGATATATTCATAGGTTGTCATCTTTTTTGAAATTAAAAAAATATGTAATCCAAAAAGTTGTATCACTAAAATAAAAACTGTTCCATTTAATATAAAAAGTGAGCATAATAAAATATAAAATAATATATCATTATAGGATCCATAAGACTAAAAAAAAAAAAAAAAAAAAATATGAAAGGAATTTTTTTTTTAGAATTTCTTTTTTAGAATTTTTTTTTGTTACATTTTTCCATCTGTCTTTTATAAAATCATATTTTAGAGAATTAATAAAATAAATTATACAAAACACAAAAACGAAACAATTAAAAATTGTTAAAACTGTTAATAGTCCTACGAAATATCTAAATTATAAAAAAAAAATTTCTTATTAACTTTTTATAATTAAATTTTTTTTTAATTACATAAAAATATAATTATTTGTAAGTGTATATTCATCATTAAAAAAAGAAAATGGTTAACAATTGTTCAATTTTCTAAATATATATATATTTTTTTTTTACTTATAATTTTTTTTTCCTATACAATTATTAACCCACATACAATGATGATCAAAAACGGAAACACATTTGTTGCATACTTTACAATGCTTACTTTTGGCTTCTACAAATCCACATATATCACAATGATATAAATTCTTAACCTCTTCGTCATTTATTTTATTATTTATATATTTAAATGACAAGGGATCAATTGGATTTATTTTTGTTACAACGTAAGATAATACAAAAATTGTAATTATTAGAACACCAAAAAATATATAAAAAAATATATAAATGGTATCTGTATTAAATGCTGTAATTAAAATAATTAATGCAATTATTATTACATAAATTAAAAAAGACATCAATTGAAAAATTTGTAGTGGTAGTGTAAACCCATTTTTACGAACAAATTCATGAGCTTCTTTTGATCTTGTATCATCTCTTAAAGTAAATATACGTTTATTCATAATTATTACAAAAAAAAAAAAAAAAATAATTTTATAATAAAATAATAATGAAAAATTTTAGAATTATTAATATATTTTTCAAAAAAATAATGCTCAATAATTTATAAAGAAATTGTCTTTTTTTATTCTTTCAAATATTGTATTTTTTTTTATTTTTTAATGTTTGTTGTTCATTAAAAATATTATCAAAGACGGAGGAAAATTATATAATCAATAGCAAAATTTTATTCTTCAAACATAAATATCAAAATTTTAAAAATTTAAATGAAAAAAATAAAATATAAAATGATATTACATATACAATACATATTTTTTTTATTGACAATATATTTTTATGTAATAATATTTTTAAAATTTTATTAAACTTAATGAAATAATATATATATATATATATATACATACTTAATATTTATGCTTTAATTTTTAAAAAGAGAATAGAAGAATCATAAAAATAGTATATTTAAATAATAAACCAAAAAAAAAAAAAAAAAAAAAAAAAGGCACAAAAGTATATATTTATAAAGATATATATACACACTAATTACTATCAATTGAGGAAATACTCGAAAAAAAAAAAAAAAATTATTTTTTTACAGTTAAAATTATTTAGTATATTATTTTTTAATGAAATAAATAAAAATGTAACTTTTTTAATTTAAAATTTTATTTTCTATATTTTACTTTTATATAATTAACGTTTTGTTATTTTAATTTTTGTTGAAATTCTTAGAAATGTAAAAACAATATTGAAGTATGTTAAAAACTATATACTTTATTTTTTTTTTTTTACAATAAAAAAATAAAGGTTTAAAATTTTTTTTTTTCATTTTATTAATACATTATACAATACTATCCACACACTTTTAAAAAAATTAAAAAAAAAAAAATTTTAAATAACAAATAAATATTTTTAGTAAACATATAAGTGCTGAAAAAAGCTTTTATTCTTCGTTGAAATTTAATGAAAAAAAAAAAAAAAATTATAAGAAATTTAAAAATTTTTAAATAATTTAATCGTTACTCTTATTTGTAAAATCAATCATTACATTTTCTAAGTCTTCTAAAGATTTTTCCATGTTATCTACTTTACTTAATAAGTTATTTGATAGATTTTGCATTTTATTTTTTAATTCGTTAAGCATGTTTTCAACGTAATTTTCTAAGTTTTCTCCTTTTGATTCGGAATTAAGAGCATCGTTGATGTTAAGTGGAATAGTTTTTTTATTAGTTTCCAATGATATTGCTGAATTATTAAAGGATTTACAAAAATTGTTCAAATGCTCACTCATATTATTTTCATTGTTATTTATTGATTCTTTGAAACTCATACTTTCACTTTTATTATTTAACATTTTCATCTACTTTATTTAAAAGAGATTTCGCTGGAGTTATTGCTCTATATAAAGCTAAAAAGCTAAAACAAAGAGATATAAAACCAAAAAATTTTTTATCACCACTTTTTTTTTCTGCTTGTAAAAATTTTAAAAAAGAATAAGAAGATACACTTCCGAATATTAAGGTTCCTGTAATACGACAAAAAATACAATCGTCTGAATTTTTTTTGTTATGTATAAACATCACTTTATTATTTTCAATTTTTATATTCTCTCTTTTTATGTAAATTTTTTCTTCTATTTTTTTTTTTTATTCAAATTAGTTTAAGTGAATACATAAAATATTTTTATTTTGTTTAAATACATTATTTCGAACTTCTCACTAAAAAGAAAAAAAAATTAATAAAATCCAGAAGACAATTTAAGTATAGCCAAATATAAACATTTTATTATTTTATTAAAATAAAAAAAAAAATTGATGAAGGAATATAAAAATTTTGTTAGAAATATTAGAAAAAAATGTATCTTTTTTTATATATATATGATATCATTTTTTATATGTTAATTTCATTATATTAAATATTACAATAATTCTCTAAACTTTTATTTTTTTATTCTAAAATTTCATTATACTTCTTTAAAATTAAATTATTATAATTTTGAGAAATAAAATATTTAAGATAATCGAAAAATACTTTTCATAATCAGAAAAAAAAGAAAATATAATAAAATGAAAATTTTGTAAATAATTATAAATAAATTAAAAAAAAAAAAATTAATACGAGCCTCTTTAATTCCAAGATACTATCAGACTGAATTATTTATGTTTATGTTGATAATATTAAAGTTAATAATGTTATGCTATTATTATATTAAAACAAATTTCCTTTTTTTTTTAGTTCTTAAATTTGTTTGAAAGAAATTTATTATCAAAAAAAATATTAAAAGGTGATATGGATGAAATAAAATATTTGCATTTATATTCCTAATTTTTTTTTTTTTTTAATAAAATAATTGTGTGTATAGGAAGTAAAAAAATATAAAAAAGTACTAATAAAATGATATCTATTTATTTAAAAATATGTATATACACAAATTTATTAGATTTATGATGTTACTCTATTATTAGTAAAAAAATAAAATAAATTAAGATAAAATATTATTAATAACTTTTAAAAAATTTAATTATTTTCTATTAAAATATAAAGAATTTTTTTTCTTGTAAATTACATTTAAAAAAATTAATTTTGATTTTTGTAAAGTTGTCTCGGGCATCTAATTATTTTTCAATTTACTTAATATATTCTATTACATTATATTTATATTTATTTTTTCGTTTATTTTTTCGTTTATTTTCTCTTGTTTCATTGAAGAAATAAAGAAAAAAATATCTACTTTCTTAAGGACTATTTTTATGTATAGTTTTTCACTAAAAAAAGTTATATACTTCTATTTTTGGCTTCAATTTTTTTACACTATATCGATTTACGACATTTTTGTTTTTTTTTTTTTTTTTTTTTTGTAACATATTTTGTAAATTAATTTTTATTTATGTTTTATAATTTAGTTTTGTAATTAGACATAATTTTATTTAATTCTGTGTTCTGTTTTTATAGATTATAATTTTTTTGTATAACTTTTTTTATAGATTTTAATTTTTTTTGTAGATTAAAATTTTTTGTACTTTTTATTAAAATTTTCTTTTTTTTTAAATTATTTTTATTTAAAAAAATAAAAAGAAAAAAACCTAATTTTTTTTCTTTTTTTTTTTTTTTTATTTTTGTCAAATTACATATATTATTTCTTTTTATAGAATATATTAATTTAAAAGTGAAGAAAAAAAATATAAATTACAACAAATGCATATAGACAAGAAATAAATCAAGTTAACAATAATGAAGAATTAAATATATTAAAATTTTTTTTGAAATAAGTTATACAACACTAAAAAAAAAAAAAATATTGTAATAAAAAAATATTTTATATTATATCCTAACTTTGTCAATTTAAAAAATAATATCAAAAAAATAAAAAAAAACTAATAAAATAGAATGTGGATAGAAAAAGATACAAAAGAAAATCATACATGTGGTGGTGCTTTAAGTAAACAAGTAAATAATGAAATTGAAACACTAAAAAAGAGTAATAATTTTTTATATAATAATGGAAATATTTTTTCAGAAATGAAAAATAAAAATTGCAAGGAAAACTTAAGTAAATATAATAAGGATGAATGCACAAGATATTTAATGAAAAGAAGTGAAATGAAGACCAGTTATATTAATACAACAGATAAAATTAAAAAAGATTTATCAAACAATTATCCGAATAAGTCTTTTCATTTCAATAATACAAATACATATAACAAAACGAAATTATCAAATGAAAATTATGAAAATATAATAAAAGAAAAAAGTTACTGTAATAGAAACATGACAACTTTTAATATGTTAAAAGCATACAACAATAAAGAAGAAGAAAATGATTTTTTTGGCACATTAAATAATATGAATGTAAAAAAAAGAAAAGGGTTAGACTTTTTAGATAATGCAAATAATGAACTAACAGAAAAATCATCATACCTTAAAGACATTAAAAATAAAAATGAGCATAATTTAAATGGGAATCATTTTAGAAACAGTAATATATCGGAAATATTAGAAACGAGAAACAACAAAAAACAAAAAAAGGAAAATGGAGAAATTCTTAAAAATTATAAAAATACCCAATATTTAAATAGTTCTATGTATAATGATAGCATAATAAATAATAAGACAGTATTAAATTATGATTATGCTGACATTAAAAAAAATGATATTGAAAATGAAGAGTACAATGATTTAATATCGAGAAATAAAAAGATTATACCTAAAGATGAAAGTATATATAGCAATTATCATAAAAATCAAAAGGAAATAAACAATGAATCATTATATAAAAGAAGTGAAAATGGATCATTAAATGGTATTAATAATAACAATGATCTTTTAAAACTGAAGTATCTTATTCAAAAAGATATTCCAACGATTATAAAAAATACAATTGACAGTCATTTATCTACAAATATCGATACTAAAGTTCAACATGCTATTGAAAAAAACATTATGAATTTTGTTGAAAATAAATTATATCATATTATAGAGAAAAATGTTAATGATTTAAATAGCAATTATATTTATGATAAAATAAATGAAAGTATTAATAATGAAATAAAAAAAAATATAGACATAGTTTATAGTAGTGTAAAGGACAATGTTCATAAAAATATAAATGAAGAAATAACAAAAAATGTTGATTTTTTAAGTAATAGTGTGAATGAAAATATAAATAAGGAAATAGAAAACAATATAGACAAAATTTATATAAAAGTAAATGAAAACGTAGATAGTAAATTAAACACTCAGTTAATAGAAAATATTAATAATATTCAAGATAATTTACTTAAAAATATAAATGAAGAATTAAAAAGAAAAATAGACATAGTTCGTAATAATATAAATAGTAAGGTAAATGAGAACATAAATAAGGAAGTTGTTAAAAATGTTGATTTTTTGAATAATAAAATAAACGAAAATATAAATAAAGAATTAAAAAAAAATATTGATATTCTAAATAGAAATATAGATGAAAATTTAAATGATCAAATTGAAAAAAATATTAAAATAATATACAAAAACGTTAATGAAAACTTAAATGAAGAACTAAAAAGTAGCATTAGTACAATAGAAAAAAATATTGATATAATACACAAGAATACTGATGGAAGTTTAAATGAGCAAATAGAAAACAAACTTAAAAAAATATACGAAAATATAAATCTCAACTCGAATAATGAAATAAAAAAAGTGCTGGACGAAACAAAAGATAGTATAAAAAAAAACCTTTGCAATGAAATAAAAAATGATATTGATTCAATTAAGAAAGTTCTTAATGAAAATTTAAAAGAAGAGTTAAAAAGCAAAATAGATACAGTACACGAAAATATTAGTAAAACAATTAAAGAAGAATTAAAAAATAGTATGCATGACTTAAGTAAAAATTTTGATACCAGTTTAAATGAGAAAATTGAAAAAAAAGTTGATACAAGAAATCAAGACATTCAAGGAAAATTAAAAGAAGAAATAATAGAAACAATTAATATAAATTACAAACACATTAACTTAAATTTGAATGAAAAAATAGAAAAAAATATTAATAAGTTGCATGAAAATATAAAATTAAATTTAAATAAAGAAATAGAAAAAAATGATATTAAAAATGAAATGCTTATAAAGAATTCTAATGAAAATTTAAGCATATTAATAAAAAACAATTTTACAAATAATCTACAAAAAGAGATGAAATTGATGAAAAATTTTAAAATAGGTAGCAAAGATTTAAGTGATATTATAGTCAATAAATTTTCAACATTTCAAAAAAAAGTGAATGATGTTCTTGAAAGTAATACTAGTACATTAATAAATATAAATGAATTAATTGTAAAAAATTTGAGTGATTATATTTTAAGAATAAATAACGTAGTGACTAAAATTGATGAAAATACTGAAAAAAAAATTTCAGATAAAATAAATGAAAATATGAATAAGATAATGGATAATATAAGTAACAAAAATAATGAAAATGTAAATAAGATAATTGATGGTTTAAATAATAAAAACTACCAAAATATAAAAAAAATAATTGATGATATAAATAAGAAAAATAATGAAAATATAAATAAAACAGCTAATGACTTATTAGACAGAAATAATGAAAATATAACTAATATGATACTGGAAAAAATTGTAAAAGAAAAACTCTGTTTTAAAATGGATGAAAAAGACATGTTTTCTATTTTACATGAAGAAATGATAATAAAGTTCTCTCATATGTATACTGACATGAAGAATTTAATAAATGATAGAGATGAAAAAATAAAAGATTATTTAAGAAATATTAAAGACAAAATAAATGATATTAATGGAAACATAGGGCATATTAATAATCATGAAGCAATAAAAAATATTAATGATATAAAAAAGGTAATATTACAACTTGAAAAAAATCAAGAAAATATAAAAAATTATAAATTAAATAAGAAAAATAATCATTTAATTGATAAAAATATAGATATAAAGAAATCAGAAAAAGAATTACACCAATTTTTTAATATAGGTAAAGATTTAAATTCATTAAATTATTCCAATAAAAAAATAAGTGTAGAAAATAAAAATATCAAGAAGAGAAAACCTATATATGTAGTCAATTACATAAAAAATGAGAATAATGAATTGATAGAAGTGTCAGAATATTTAAAAAAGAAAACAAAGAAAAAAGTATACTTTTAAAATAATATAAAAAGACTTATTTTTTTAAAAAATAAAATTCTTTGTATATATGAATAATGTAATTTTTTTTTTATTCTCAAAATATTCTTTTCCTTTAAAATGTTTTTAATGAAGACTTAATTATTTTTATATTAAAATTTTAATTATTTTTGTCCTATCTTCACTTTTATACATGTAGGTATAACTACAGTTTAATTTTTTTTTTTTTCCTTTGTTTTTTTTGTAGAGAGATGATTAAAATTTTAAAAAACATAAATGATGTTTAAAATAATGTATTTTTTTATGATCATTGTTTTATTTATAATTTAATTTATATTTTTTAAAAAATTTAAGAACATTTTTTTTTTTTTCTAGCATATTTATAAATTATGAGCATATGCTTATATACAATTAAGGAAAAAAAAAAAAAAAAAAAGACAAATAGTATTAAACAAAATATCTAAAAAGAAAAAAAAATTAGAATATAAAAAACTTAAGAAATAATTTTATTATAGTATAAACATTATAAAAAAATTAAATATAAAAGAAAAATTTTTTTAGACATTTTAGGTATTTTAAGAGACATATAAGTATGTTTAATTTTAAAATTTTATAGGAAAAAGAAATTATTTTAATTTAATTTTTTTTTTTTCTCTTATAGAAGTTTAATATTATAAGAATATTATCAATTTTTATTTTTCGCTATTTTGTTTCCTTTTTAGAAAAGTTTTATCTGTTATATATAGAAAATAATAATACCTATTTAAATTTAAAAATAGAAAGAGAACAGTTAAATATTTAAATTCCTTTTTTCTTTGTATTTTTTTAAAATTTTTAAATTCGTATAAAAAAATATTAATAAGTTATTGTTTTCTTTTAATTTTTATTATTTAAAAAAAAAAAAAATGAAGAAATGTAGAAACAGAAACTTTGTCCGAAAATTTTTAATTTTTGCATTTTCTTTTATTTTTAAAAGATGTTATTTACAAAAATTAAGTAAAAATTAATTTTTTATATATTTAAACATCTATATATAAAGTAAAAACTTCGATTTTAAAATGAACAAACCATTTGAAATTTTAGAATTTTTTAAAATTAAACTTTCTATTAATTTAAGTTTAGCTTTTATAATTTTAAATATATTATTAGTCTTATTTTCTACTTTTTTAATTAGGTAATAATACTACATTCATATTTTTTTCATACATATATATTAACTTTTTTAAATGTATTGATATTTTATAAGTAGTAATTTGATTTCATTAAAAAGTGGAAATTCTTTTTTTTCTTAATATTCATTTTTTTAGAAATGTAAAAAAAAAAGGCAAAAAAGGATATTCTAAGAAAGACGACCTAATTAATGAAGACAATGGTCAAATTTCTGATAGTAAAATATATACAAATATAAAACCTATTTTAAAAGATAGAAGTGAATTTGAAGATGAAATTTATGAAAAAAGTGAAGAAAGTATTGATGATGAAAATGACAGAATAGAAAAAAAAAAAATAAAAATTTACTTAAAATTAAATGAAGGATTAGAAAAAATTAAACAGGAATTAGGTATAGTAGATAAAGAACTAAAAAAAATTATATATGAAGAGGAAAATTTTAAATTTAAAAATATATATACATGTGATAAATCAAACGATAACGAATTTATAGAAATTGGTAATTCTGATAAAGAACAAAAAAATACTAAACACAACTGTAATGAAAATATATTTATAACAGATTCTTTGGAAAAAAAAATTAATAATGTAGAATATAATAAAAATGATAAATTCATTAAAAATAATTCCTTAAATACTAGTAAGAAAAGCACACAAGTGAATTTAAAGAATGATTATGAATTCAATAAATTAAATGATTATGTTGATAAGACAGATAAAATATCTGGATATAATGAAAAAAAAAAAGATACATTCAATAATGACAAGATAGTCAATAATAATCCCAGAGATATTTTAAGTAATAATCAAAATGCCTATATGAAAAATAATAATATTAACTTTAATATTAAGCAAGAAAATTTAAATAATAACGAAAATGTAAATAATATAAATTATGAAATAAGAAATAGATGCTCAAATAAGGATAATAATGAAAATATAAATGATTTAAATTATAATAAAAATATTAATTCTAATAAAAATACTACCTTAAAAAATGATGAGAATAATAAATCTTCTGAAAATGATCAGAAAAAAGATTACAAAGAATGTGTGAATATTAAAAATGATAGAACTAGTGAAAGTATATTTATCATTGAGGAAGATTTATTAAAAGGAAAACAAAAAGACAATCAATCAAATACAGTAAAGAATAAATTTAAAAATGAATTTAAAATTAATAATTCGAAGGAATCGATTAAAAATTATTTAAGTAACGAACTACTTAAAATAGACGAAAAATTAGAAAGCTCTAATTATTTTTCTAAGAAAGATGATACTTCGAATGAAAAAAGCGAAGATTTAAAAATTGATTATAAGTTAAAAATAAACAATGAACTTTTTATTAAAAAAAGCGAAGAATTAAAAAACGGAAGTTATGATTTAAATAAAAAAAAAAATGCTATTCGTAAAAGCATTGATACAAAAAAAGAAAAAAGTGAAAATAATAAAGTTCAAAATGTAAGAAAAAATGATAATAAAGTTGATACAAATAAAAGAAGAGATGATATTGTTAAAATAAATGACGTTAATAAAAGAGAAAGTAACATAAGTGTAACATATAACATAAATAAGAGAAAAAGTGTTAATGATAAAATCATTCATTATGTTAATAAAAGAAAAAGCAAAGTAGGAGAAACAAATAACATAAATAAAAGAAAAGATAATTCTAAAAAAATAGATGATGTAATTGATGATTTAAATAAAAGAAAAGATACAAATAAAAGAAAGGATTATTTTGAAAAAATAGATATAAGCAAAGGAAAAGATGCTAATAAAAATGATGATTTAAATAAAAGCAAAAACAATGTTGATAAAATAAATGATGATATAAACAAAATAAAAGAGGACAATCAAAATGTTGATGATACAAATAGGAGAAAAAGTGATGCTAGTAAAATATATTATATAAATGAAGAATGTGACATATATAGAAGTGATAATATAAATATAAGTAGTGATGGTAAGATGAACATGATATATAAAAGGAATGAACATATTGAAAAAATAGATAATATACATAAAAGTAAAGAATATGATGAAAAAATTCATATGGGAAAAAAAAAAGGTGGTAATAATAAAATAGATGATTTAAAAAAAAGGAAAGATGATTATGATAATAAAGATGATACAGATGTTAGAAACATTGGTATTGATAAAACGGAAAATGTAAATATGCAAAAAGAAGTTGGTAATGAAATAAATAATATAAATAAAAGAAATAAAGATAATGATAAAACAGAAAATGTAGATAAAAGAAAAGATGATAATTATAAAGTAGATGTTATGAATAAAAGAAACAAAGATAATGATAAAGCAGAAAATGTAAATAAAAGAAAAGATGATGAAGATAAAGTAGATGATATAAATAAAAGAAACAAAGATAATGATAAAGCAGAAAATATAAATAAAAGAAAAGAAATTGGTAATGAAATAAATGATATAAATAAAAGAAACAAAGATAATGATAAAACAAAAAATGTAGATAAAAGAAAAGATGATGACTATGTAGATGATAAAAATGAAAGAAAAGATGGTATTGATAAAACAGAAAGTGTAAATAAAAGAAAAGAAGTTGGTGATGAAATAAATGATATAAATAAAAGAAACAAAGATAATGATAAAGCAGAAAATGTGAATAAAAGAAAAGATGATGATGATAAAGTAGGTGATATAAGTAAAAGAAACAAAGATAATGATAAAACAGAAAATGTAAATAAAAGAAAAGAAGTTGGTAATGAAATAAATGATATAAATAAAAGAAAAGATGATGATGAAGTAGACGATATAAATAAAAGAAACAAAGATAATGATAAAAAAGAAAATGTAAATAAACAAGAAGTTGGTAATGAAATAAATAATATAAATAAAAGAAACAAAGATAATGATAAAGCAGAAAATGTAAATAAGCAAAAAGATGGTATTGATAAAACGGAAAATGTAAATAAAAGAAACAAAGATAATGATAAAACAGAAAATGTAAATAAACAAAAAGAAGTTGGTGATGAAATAAATGACATAAATAAAAGAAAAAAAGATAATGATCAAACAGAAGATGTAGATAAAAGAAAAGAAGATGATGATGAAATAGATGATATAAATAAAACAGAGGATACTGATAAAATAGAAGATAGAAACAGTAGAAAAGGTGATATAGATAAAATGGATAATATAAATAAAAGAATAGAAGTTTATAAAATAGACAATTTAAATAACAGAGAAGAATATTATGATAAAACAAATAATAGAAATAAAAGAGGAGAATATTTTGATAAAGCAGATGACAATAAAAGTAAAGGAGATTTGGAGAAACTTTATGATATAAGAAAAAAAGTTCTTGACAAAATAGATAATACAAATAAAAGAAAAGATGATAATGATAAAAAATATAATATAAATAATAGAAAAAATGATAATGACAGTATAAATGATATAAATAAAAGAAGGGAGGTTGATAAAATTGATAATGCACATAAAAAAAAAAATAATCCTGATAAAACTGATAATTCATCTAGTAAAGATATTTCGAACAACAATTTACATATAAATAGTTTAATTAGAGAAAAAGCGAAGCAATCTATAAACATGCAAGAATATGATGTGAGTGAGAGTAATTTAGTAACATTAAAAGATTTAATAAATAAAAATAATAATTCAACAAAAAAAGATAATAATAAAATTGAAGATAAAAAAAATTATGAAAGTTATGTTTTAAAAAATATTAAAGAAAAATATAAATTCAATGTGGGTATGAAAGAAAATGAAATAAATCAGTTAAGATATAATTTAAAAGACAAGTTTAAAGATATAAGTGAAATAATTAAAGTACAAAATAATAGTTTAAAAAATAATTTAGAAAATGCTAAATATATTGAAAATTCAGGGAACGATGAAAAAATTACTGAAAAGTATAATTGCGAAAGTTTCGGTTTAAAAAATAATTTTATAAATACTATTGAACCAAAAAACAAAAAGGAAGAAAAATGCACAAGAGACTTAGCCGAAGATATAATAAAAAAAGAAAGGATATTTGAATTTGCAAAACATAGAACTAATACAGATATATCTAATGTAATACTTATACATATATATATTATATATGCATATAGACATTTTTTTTTTTTTTCTTTGTAGTATTCGAATGAAATGAATAACAGAGATATAAAAAGGCTAAAAAAATGGAAAGTATGTATTTTTCTTTTAATATAAACTTCAGATATATATATACATATATACATGTTTATATAAACTTTCTGTAGTCTCATATGATATCAAAGAAAAATGAAGATGACTGGCTTTCATCAGATGTACTACTATCATGTTTTTTGAATTTTATAAAATTAAAAAAATATGTAAATATAACAGAATTATCAGTTAAATTTCAAACTACAACTGAAGTAAAGAATAAAAAAAAAAAAAAATAAAATAACTATATAAACAAAGATGATTAATAAAATTGTACAAATAAGTTTATATGATTATCTAAATATTCTACTTACACATAGGATATACGGGAAAAATTGGAGGAATTAGAAGAGCAAGATATGATTAATGGTGTTTTAGATGAAAAAGGTAATTATATTTATTTATCACAAGAAGAGATTAATAAATTATGTTTTGAGATACAGTCAAAAGGGAAAGTAAATACACATGAAGATTTTGTGAAAGTTTGTAATAAAGTTATATCTTTAAATATTAATGATAAGGTTATATATATATATTTATTTTTAATTAAAATTTTAAAATATGAAAATTTACTCTTATTTTTATTTATTTGTATATATATAATATTTACAGGATAAAGAAAAATTAAAAGAAGAGGAAGAAAAAATAATTAAAGCCAAGACAGAAATATTTTAAGAATATAAAAATTTGTTTTAAACTAGTAAGATATATAATATTTAATTATAATGCAAAAAAGAAAAAAAAAGCATGTACATAACTAGAATTAAAAATATAGTTATAATAATATGAAATATCTTATGTATATTTTTTAAAGTGTCCTTTTAAAAATTCAATGCACCCTTTTTCATTTTCTCCATGGATACACATATATCGAATCTGAAAAAATATAATAAATATATATGTAAAATATATTAGAATTAAATTTAAAAATAAAGTTGTAAAATATGTTATAAATACTAAATATATGCATATATTTTTTTTTTTCCTACTATTTGTTCATATATATCATTAATTTGATTTGAAGAAATATGTGGGAAGTTATTTTTAATATCAGGCCACTTTAGAAATGGTTTGATTTTATAAGAGTTTTGTAAATTAAATTTCAAAATATATTGATATAATTTTTTAACAAAGTCTGATGGATATATATCATTTATAATAAACGTTAAATGATTTTTATTTACTTCATTATATTTATGAAATATATAAAAAATAAAAAGAATTAAATTCCATCTTTCACCTAATTTTTTTAAGAATAAAACAATATCACCTGTGGTATGTAAATTATTTTTTTTATCATTACTACTTTTTAAAAAATTAAGAATATCAATATTTTTGTATAAATTATATATATGAACAAAACCTTCGAACATGTTTACACAAAATTTTGAATATTTTAATGGAAATTTTAATGATTCACGAATAATATATTCTACTACATATTCAGTTTTTGAATTTTTTATATAGCAAAAATGATTTTTTAATGGTAATAAAAACAAACACAAATGTATGTAATTTAAATTTTCTTTATATTGTAAATCAAAAAATACTTCTTTTATTAAATTATTTTCTATTTCTTTAAAAAATTTTACATAATTTAAACCTTGAAAAAGCCAATTTTCTTCTTCATATTTTTTTTCATTATTGTTTATATCTATTGTACCATTTATATTACTTTTATTTATATCATTTATATTATTTTGGATAATAAAATCACATGTATTATTTTTAATAATATTATTTGCATCATTTTCATTTATATTTTCTTTTTGGGTTTTGTAAAAATCGATATGAATCTTTTTATTTGTACTATTATCTTCACAATGTGTACTTTTATTAATTTTATCGCTTTTTTTTATTTTTTCAAAATTTTCTTGATTTTCAATAAAGTATTCTAATGGTAATTTAAATATCATAGAAGAGTAAGAACTATAGTTTAGTAAGGTTAAACATAGAACTATATTTTTACATTTTTCAGAAAATATTTTTATAATTTCTGAAGAAAGCCTACTTTTCGAAATTTTTTTATTAAAAGAATTTTTTATATCTTCATTTTTTAAAACATTAAAAATAGACTTTTCTAAAAAAAAGTCAAAAGATCCACAAAATCTTATACATCTAATAATTCTTAAAGGATCATCAAGAAAAGTAGACAGAGGATCTAATGGGGTACATATAATTTTATTTTTTAAATGAAAAATTCCTTTTTTCGTATAATCTTCAACCTTTTTGTCTTTTAAATTATAAAATAATGAATTAACTGTGAAGTCTCTTCTTAAAGCGTCTTCTTCAGGTGTTCCTATTACAATTTCAGGAATTCTACTTTCTTCACTATATTTTTCATTTCTTAAATTAACTATATCTACTTGAAAATTAAATAAATTAAAACTAGATGTTTCTAAATGCTTTGATTGATCTGAATTAATTTTTATAATACCAAAATTAAAATTTTTATTTTCCTTTTCTTTTATATATTCTTTAATATAATTACAAAAATCAGCACCTTTCATATTATCTACTGTTATATCAATATCGTCGTTTGAAATTTTTAAAAACTTATCTCTTACCCAACCACCTACTACTCTTAATGTACTTTTTAAATTATATTTTTTATTAACATTGCTTAAAAATTCAAATAAATCTTCTTCTTCTTTTCTTATTGTTTTACTTATTAAAATTTCTATCTCTTTTGTATTGTCACATCTTTCTTCATTACTTTTATCTTCTTTTTCCTTTTTTGGAATTATTTCTTTTTCATCTACTATGTAATTTTTTAAATAATTCAAATAAATATTTTCATACATTTTAATTTTACTATAGTTATAATATACAATGTTTTTATTTTTCGTTTTAAATTTATAATTATTTCTATATTTCTCTTTTATATAGAATAATTGTTTTGCACAATTAAAAAATTTTTTTTTTTTTATCATAATCTCATTTTTATATATTGCTTTATTTAAGTACTCTTTAAATGAGATATTTCCTTTTATACTAGTTACAATTTTTATTAATAATAAATAAAATAACAAGAAAAAATTCATTCAAAAGAAATGTATTTATATATACATAATGTTAAAAATTAATATATTTATATTTTTTATAAAATTAACACATTCCAATTTTTTAATTTTCTTTTTATAAAATTAATATTATTTTTATTTCACTTAAATTTTTTTTTTTTTTTGTCAATTTTACATAAAATTAATATGTAATTTTATTCATTATGAAATATTATATAGGTACTGAAGAGATAGAATAATTTTAAATATCCTAAATTTTAATCGTATATAATTATACTTAAAATTTTTTTTTTTTTAAATCAAAAGTTTATTTCATCTTTTTACTACGTTTGATATTTTCAGTTATACATAAATATATATATATATGTTAAATAAAAAGGATAATATATATTTTGAAAATAAAAACAAAGTGGTAAATTAAAAATAAAACCATTTTGTAAATGAAAGATTAATTAGAAGAATAAGACGAATAATTGAATATTTTTTTTTAGTTTATATTTGTTTATACAAATGTTTCGAAAATAAAATATTTTTTGAAAGTGATTTATATTCACTATATTTTAATTAAAATGAATAATCGTTCTCATAAAAATGAAATTAAAAAAAAAAAGGAAAAAAAAAATGGAAATAAAGAAAATGAGAATAAAAAGAATATGGATAAAATGAGTAATGAAGCGGTTTTACAATCCCGAAAAATGAAATATACATTTTGCTTTCTTGGATGCTTGACCATATGGTAATTTTAATTTTTTTTTCATTTTATGAAATTTAAAATTATTGCGTAAATAAATATGTATATATATGTATTTGAATATTTAGAATTATAATAATATAAGAACATATTGATTTTATATCAATTAGTATTTATATATATTAATGTTAGTATAATATACTATATATTTATTTATTATTTTTTTTATATTGAAGTGGATTAAGGAATTCAATTGTAAGAAAAATGGCTTTTTCTCCACCATCATTGAAGGGATATATAATTGAGAATAATAAATTTATATGTAATAATATTAGGAGTATTGAATTTTATGAAGCAATAAAAAGAAATAATATAGAAATAGATTTTATATTAATAAAAAAGCATTTAAATAAAATAGCAAGTATATTAATTTATAGAAAACCATTAAATTTTAATAAACAAATAATTTTATTTTCTCATGGAAATAGCACAGATATTGGTCATATATGTCTTTTTCTTTTGAATTTAGTTCTTTATAATGATATAAATTTATTGGCTTATGATTACAGTGGATATGGGTATAGTAACAAAAAACCAAGTGAAAAAAATATATATAAAAATATAAAAATAGTATATAAACATTTAACGAAAGAGTTAAAAATAAATCCCCTAAACATCATTGTATATGGGCATAGTATAGGTACAGCCTGTAGTTGTTATTTGATTAGTTTAAAAAAAGTAAAAGTTGGAGGTTGTATTTTACAATCTCCTCTTGCTAGTGGATTAAGGTTATTAATTCCTTATGAAAACCAAAAAGTACCATGGTTTGATGTTTTTAAAAATGTAGAGAGATTAAAAAAGATATCTCTTTTACCTATTTTTTTAATGCATGGAAAAAAAGATAAGCAAGTTCCTTTTAATCATGCGGTTTGCTTAATGAATATATTAAAGGAAAATTTTGAAAAAAGAAATGTCAAAAATAATTCATTAAAGAATTTTGAAGAAAAGAAAAATTCAGAAAATCTGTCATTAATTAATTTTTGGGCTATTGAAGATGCAGATCATAACGATATAGAAGAAAAAAATACTTTAGTTTTTTATCATAAAATAAAAGAATTTTTACTACTATGTGAAAATTATAATAAAAATAAATAATCTCAAAATACATTCTCATTTTTTTATTTAGTCAAATATTATATTTGCATTTTTCATTTATTCAAATATTTTTATTTTATTTTAATTTGATCTTTTATATTTCTTTTTATATATTTTCATGTATTTTTCATAAAATTATTATTTGCAGAAATTATTTTTTCTTAAGATTTTTATATCTATTATGAAATTTTTTTTCTAGTTTCTCTTATATAAAAATGTTTTACTAAATAATTATAGTTTTTATGTCTAAAATATACCCATATATAGATTTGTCAATTTTACATTTTTTACTCCAACAAATTTAGAAGTTTAAAATATAATCTCATTATTAAAGTTTTATTTTTATGTTAATAATGCACTATTTTATATATATATTTTGTTTTTTTTTGTGACAAGACATATATTTTCATTTTACTTATACCAAAAAATATTTTATTTAGTGGAATATTTCTTAAGAAAAAAAAAGAAAAAAAAAATTTATTATAAATAGCTGCTATTTTTTAATAACACAATTAAAAATAACAAAAAATAATAATTGATAATTTAGAAGAAGTTATAATTAGTATATCAATAAAACATAATACAAGTAAAGAATTGGTGTATATAAGGATTCTTCTTTATAATATAAAAAAAAAAAAATAGATGAAATATAGTAAACAAATATATGTATATTTTTGCATAAATTGTATTGAAATGAATTATTAAAAAAAAAAATTTATTCTTATGGTAAATAATTAAAGAATAGCATTACTTGTTCTTAAAATTTGACAAAATTAAAAAGTAAATATTTTTTTATTTTATTTTTATGATATTTTTTATGAATTCTCCTTATGAAAGTTAAGCATAAATTTCCTATATTTTTTTTTTTTTTAAAAAATACATATATATATATATATAATCATTTATTTTATTTTATATTTATCAAAAAATTTTAGTAGTGTATTTATATTCTTAGTGAAATATATTCCTATTAATGACCAAAAAGAAATAAAAATAGAAACGATAAAAAAAGCATAATCATTATTCTCAATAAAATTTTTTAAATTCATACCAAATAAACTCGTAATAACCGAGCATATAGAACAGAATAAAGTTGCAAAAGAAATTTTTACATTTAATAAAATAAATTTATTTCTATTATAATCTAAATTTAATCTCATTAATTCTTCATAATGTGTAATTTTTTCTTCAATATTTTCTAATTCCCCATATAATTCGTCTGTTAATTGTAAATGAGTTTCAAGTAATATTTCTAAATCACTATAATCTTTTAATTGATTTATATATTTATTATTATGCAAAAAGGTTAAATACATATTCTTCATATCATTATTATCTTTTAATATTTTTTCGATATTACTACGAAGAGCATTTAATAAATTGGATAATTTCTGTAAATTGTTTTTAATTTTCATCATATCTCTTAATAATTTGTTTGTTAGCATATTTATTTCATTATTTTCTTCTTTTCTTTGTAGTTGTATTTTTTCTCGAATTTTTCCATTAATTTTATCTATATCGTTTTCATACTCTTTTATAGATAGTTGCATACATATGTCTAAACATAAAAATTCAAAAATATTGTTTGCATTATATCTATAAAAGTTATTTTTTACATTCAAATAATTTATATCTTCTTTTTCATCATTTTTTTTATCTTCTAAATTATCATCACATTTTCCTTTAGAATAATTTCTTATATAATCTGTGCACTCTTCAATTTTTAAATTCCATTTTTTTTTAAAGTTCTCTTTAATTAAATTTATTGCTTTTATCACTAAAGGATTATTTGGTTCAAATAACCATAATTCATTAAATCGAATGATACAACTTATAAAGCCAGTTCTTAACATAATCACATTTTTTCTTACTAATATAGTTGGATTGTGATTATTGTTATATGTGTCAATTAATCTTAAATCACTAAAAGGTATTTCTATTACAAAAGAAATAAGCATAAAATTGATATAAAATTTGTAGTCTATATATGTTTTATATTTTTTATATTTTTTTATAAATGTATATTTTAATTTTTTTGATGTAAAGAAAAAAAAAATAGTATATACATAAACACTTATGTTTTCATTAATTTTTTATAAACCAAAAAAAAAAAAAATTTTTTTTAAAATATAAAATATATATATTCTTTTTCTTTACTTAATATGTAAGGTAAATTATATTTAGAACAATAAACTTTTTCACATACTATTTTCTCGTCTTCTGTAATTTTTAAATTTTGCATTAATATATTATTAAAATTCTTTTTTGAGTAAATTTTATTTTCATTTTTTACAGTAGTATATTTTGATAAAAACCCTTGGGGAATGTATGTTTTTGATCTTAAGTATATTGGATTAATAATTGTTTTTTTATATTTTTTTATATATGTCCACTCTATCATTGTTACTTCTTTTTTTTTCCATATATATATATTTATTTATTTATTTATTTATTTGTGCAAACTTTTTTTCCAATTATTAATTTTAATAAGAAAGATATATTGATAAGTTATTTTAAAATTATATATAAATAAAACAAAAGAACTCTTAAAAAAAGTTAAAATTAGTTTGCTAATACTTCATAAAATGGTTACAATTTTAAGTGGAGGCATATCCAACTGTGTTAAAGTATTATATTTTTTGAAGTAATAACGTACATCTATACTAAATGTAACATTCTATAAGATCATATTGTAAAAATAAAATAAAAAAGGAATTAACAATACATCACAAAACATAAATAAAAAAAACGCTAATTATAAACGTTATACAAATAAAAAATAATCAAAAAAAATTATACTAAAAAAACAATAAAAAAAAAAAAATAAATAAAAGAAAAGAAAAGAAAGCATAATAAAATACAGAAATTAATATATTAAGAATAATTTTAAAAAAAGAATAAAATATTAATTAATTAATATGGAACAAAGCAGCCAATTAAAGATACATCTTTTTATATGAATTTAAAAAAAAAAAATTTTTTTTAAATCAATGCAAATAATATTTTATTACACTAAAAAGAAGTGTTATATCTAAGTTTCAGACAAAAACAATATATTTAAAATTTATTTTAAATTTTTATTATGTATAATGTTTCGAGATAAAATAATTAAAAATATGAAGAAAAATTTATTAGATAAAAAATATAAAGTTGTATAAATATACATATAAAGAGAAAAAAAAAAAAAAGGGAAGAAAACAAAAGAAAACAAAAGGGAAATATTAAGAGCAAATTTTAATGAAAAATAAAATATTTTATTAAATACTTTTATTTTGTAAACATTTTGATTTTTTATTGCTGCTAATTATTAAAATGATACTTATTATTAATATGCAGAAATAAATCTAAAAAAAAAAAAAAAAAAATAAAATAAAACAAAAAAGAATTTAAAAATTTTGTTATTTCCTTCAATAATAAAATTATTATTTAAATGTTTTTAAGCATTTATATAATAATTTATATTTATCTTTTAAATATAAACAAAGGTATAAAAGATAACTTAAATGTTGTTTCAGTGAACATAAAATATGTATAATAAATTTGAATAAAGACATATTTATTAAAGAATAAAAATATTTTTTAATATAAGAAATATTTATAATATAAAAGAGTGTATCTATTTTTCTGTTTTTGATATTCAATATTTTTTACTTTCATATGTATATTCAACTAGTTATGTAAATATATCTATTTTCTTTTTTTCCTCTTACCCCCGCACCAATAAAAGATGGTTTAACTTTTTCAGATTTTTTTCCATGAAGTTCTATTGACTCGGAGTCACGTAATAGCATCAGACCAACAATTGCCAAAAAAACTGCAGAAAAAAATGATACTATGGCAAAATAATAAATTACAACTTTTTTAAGTGAAGACGACATTATCTTTATAATTTTAAGAAATTGTATAATAATTTTTCAGATTATAATAAAATCATAAACATAAAGCAGATATTTAAATGATATTAGTACATTATGGTACCATTCTGTATAAAATCTAAAAAAAAAATAAAATAATATAAATTACTATCATATATATATATATATATATATTTTTTTTTAAATTTATATTACATCTACATTTGAAAAAATTGCAAATATTTAATTAAAATATATATATATGTAATCAATGATTATTGCAAAAAAAAAAAAAAAAATAAAAAAACCTTCAACCATTATTTTTTATAAGAACAACTCGAAAATAAAAAAAAAAAAAATGAGTTCTTGCTTTAATTAAAATTCCTTCAAAATTTTATAATTCTCTCTTTTTTTTAATCATTTTCTTCTTTTTTTTTTATGAGTTGTTTGATTTAAAATGTATTATTTTTTTTTTTTTTACAAATAAAAAAGCTTAATTATTTAGCTATTCATTAATAATTTTTGCACACATGAAAGACAAAATACATTTAAATTTATTTTATAAAATATATAAAAAGGAGAAGATTTATTTATTTAAAAAATTAAAAAAATATAATAAAATACAAAAAAAAGAAAAACCATAAAAAAATGAATGAAATATTTATACTTGAAAAAAAATTTCCGCCTAAAATATATTTTTATATAAATGTTACATTAACTATAATATGTATGACAATGATGTAAAATAGAATTTATAAAAAAAAATATTCATTTTAATTGTTTTTTCTATAATATTTTTATTGATTTTTATTTCTTTTAACTCCAAAAAAATACTTATTAATATTTTTATTTTTTTAAAAGAAAAAATTTTATTAAAAAAAAAAAAAAAAATTTATTACACAATTTTTTGTGTCCATTCATAAGAAACAGGGATCAAAATTAAAAAAAAATAAAAAAATTAAATAAGTATTCTCATAACTATTAAATAATATTAAATAGATATAAAAGTGTGATGATTTGTAGATTATAGTGAAATTACATTAATACTGAAGATATATATATATATATCTACTGTTAAAGCTTCATATATAAGAATTATTTATAAACTTTAGTATTTAAGAAAATTGTCTTAATTATCATATTAAAAGTTACTTTAAAAACATTAGTTTTGATATATTAAATTTTTTTTTATGTTTTTAAATTATATGTGAACAAGTAAAATTCATTAATTTTAATTAAAATTATATGCATTCTTTACGTTATTTTTTTTTTATTTTTTGAGTCATGATATTTAAGCTCAATAATATATTCTTATAAACATAATAAATTTAATTAAAAATATATAGAGGTAAATAGGTGAAAAAAAAAGTTTTGGGATTGAATATATATATATTTTTTTGAATTTATTATTTAATAAAGTTAAAAAAGAAAATGTTTAATTTTTTCGAATTATTGCCATGAAATAGTCATATGTAATTTATATATCATATTAATTTTTTCTTTATTCTTTTATTTTGCTTTTCCTTGGTTAGCAACTTCGTCCATTTTCTTTTTTAATTCTTCACTATCTAATAAATAGTAATGTTTTATTGGCTTTAAGTTTTCATCTAATTCGTAAACTAAAGGTACTCCAGTAGGGATGTTTAGTTCTAATACATCAGCTTCGCTTAAATTATCTAAATGTTTTACTAGTCCTCTTAAACTATTTCCGTGTGCAGAAACAAGAACTTTTTTATTTGCTAAAATGTCAGGTGCAATATGATCAAACCAAAATGGCAAAACTCTTTCAACTGTATCTTTTAAACATTCAGTTAGAGGTAAGGCATCTTTTGGTATACTTTTGTAAACAACATTATGTCCTGGCCATCTACTATCTTCTTTATCTAATTTTGGTGGAGGAATATCATATGATCTTCTCCATATTTTAACTTGTTCTTCTCCATATTTTTTGGCTGTTTCAGATTTATTTAAACCCTGAAGAGATCCATAATGTCTCTCATTTAACCTCCAAGTTTTTATGACAGGTACATGTAAAAGGTCAGCAGTTTTTAAAACATTCCATGTTGTATGAATAGCTCTTTTTAATACAGAGGTATAAACAACATCAAATTTAAAATTTTTTTCTTTTAGATAATTACCAGCTGCTCTAAAAAATGTTTAACCAAAAAAAAAAAAAAAAAAGATAAAATATACATGGAATATCACAATTTTTTTTTTTTTTTAAATTTATGCTTAATTATATTTTTATTTTTAAGTATAAATAGGTTTTTTATAGTACATAGCTTCTTCTTCTCCCTTTTCACTTAATGGAACATCAGTCCACCCTGTGAATTTGTTTTCCTTATTCCATGTGCTTTCACCTTAAATAATGTAAAGAAATGAATTATATTTTAAATTTGAAATTAAAATTTTAATTTTCTTTTATTTTCTCTTTTTTCCCTTTTTAAATACAAACCATGTCTTAAAAGAACTAGAGTATATACCATTTTTTCTTTTTATATATGGCTTCTTTTATATATATAATATATTTTTATATGTAAATATTAAATATAAGAATAATTACAATTTAAAACGAATTAAAAAAAAAATTAAAGTTATAAAATAATACAAATGATAATATTTCTAAAAACAGAGAATTATTTTAAAAAAAATAATATTTTAATATTAAAAAATATTTAATTACTTTTAAACAATTATATTACTGGAGAAATTTTTTTTTTATTTTGTATTATTTTATTTGTTTATATGTAATGTATTTTTTTAATGTGCATTTTTATTTGTGCATTATAAGGCTTTTTTTTTTTTTTTTTTTTTTTTTGTGATGCTATTTCATATTTTATTTACTTTATAAATTATATCTTTGTTTTTTTAATTAAATATATATATTTTTCGGTACTTAAGTATGTATTTATATTTAATTAAATTAAAAATTTAGTGTTTTTAAGAGTTCTTAATAAAAAAAAAAAAAAAAAAAGATACATTTTAACTTAGAAAAATTTCTTTTTTATTTTTTTAAAAACAAAGTTCTTTGGTACATTTTTTTCTATATCGGATATATCACTGGCTTTATTTTCTTCTATCTCATCTATTTCTTCATCCTCTTCTTCATTTTCTTCTATTAACCATTTATGCCAGTATATTAACTGAAAAGGTAAGAATTATATATAATATATATATATATATAAATAAATATGTATTCTTCTGTTAAAATATACAAAATGAAAAAATAAGATTAGAAGTATTATTTTTATTTTTTTCAATTGTTAGCATACGCCTTTTTTTTTTTATCTTTTTTTTTTTTGATAAAAATCATTATATATGCCATTTATTTTATCTTCTTTTAAATATATTTTACTTTTTTTTGTAAGTAAAATAATGCATTCAAATGAAGATAGTGTAAAAAATGATATTATATTTTTTTTAATTTATTCATTTTTATTAAATAAAAAAAAAATAAAGTAATAAAAAAAAGAATCTTACTTGTAACATAGCTTTGCTTTTTAACTCTGAATCAGAGTTATCTTCATCAAACCACTGAAAAAAATATAAAAATATACATAATTATAAAATGCTTAAACATTATGAGAATAAGTAAAAATAGGGAAAATATTTATATAAATTGTTTCATTATGCTTTAATATAGTTTTTCTTATATATCAAATAAATTTTAGAAAGTTAATTAAAAAAAATATTTTTAATATATAAAATTTTGCTGTTCTTTTTACTTCGATAAATGAGTTTTTTGAAATAACACCAGAAAACAGTAACGAGTCAAAAACAGCTTCAACTAATGAGGTTTCTTCTGATAAGTGAGGGTATTTCAATTCTTAAAAAAAAAAAAATGGGAATAAAAAAAATTACTATTTAATAAATAATCTTAATTTATTTTTATTTCCTTTTTCTTACCGTTACAAAATTTTATTATATCATTTAAGATATATTTATCGTGGTTTTCAATTTTACTGTTCTGAAAGAAAAAATTTATGAATTTACATGTATACAAAGAATTTAAAAAAAAATATTAATTAAATTTTTCCATTTCTAATGGAAAAAAGATAAATTTAGTTTAAATTTATACTTGTTTCAAATAAAGAAATAATTTTTTTAAATTATTTGCTTTTCTTAAATAAATGTCGCATTCAGATTTTTGAGGAAGACTTAAAATAAAAACTGACATAACCACATAAAGAGGGACGTGACTTTCAATATAGTTGCCTACAAAAAAAAAAAAAATAAATAAATAATTAATATTTCATTAAGAAAATAGCTAAAATATTATGTACATATATTTATTATATGTAAATTACAATTGTCTGTTTTTAATGTAGAGCATATATTAACTAAATCATCGTCATTAAATTGATAACTTTCAATTATTTTATCCTTAATTTCATTATAAAAGACTTTAATAACGTCTAAATCATATTTATATGTATTATTGTATTTTAAATTTTCTTCATTTTTTTTTTTAATTTTTTCTAATTGTTTTTTGTAAATTTCTTCTCTTTTTTTTTTTGTGATTTCTTCAATGTCCGTTTTCTCAATAATTTTTGCATTTTCTGTTTTTTCGGCTATTTCTAGAAAGATATTTTTTACACTTTTTTGTTCATCATTTTTGTTCTTTTTAACAATATTAGTGCTTTTTTTATTATCATTCTTTAAATCATTTTTGATTTCTTTTTTATCATCTTCTTTTAATGATTCAAGATGCATTAATTTTGCTGATGGAATAAATGTTGATGCTCCTTGATTTTTGCTTTTAAGAAGTTGTAATCTCATCTCTCTTAATTTTTTTTGTTCTTCGAGCATTTTCAAATTTCTTTCTTCTTTTTCTTTTAATTCTTGCTGATACAAAAGGACTCTTCTGGGTATAAATTTTTTTTTCTCAGTTTCCTCTTTTTTTCCTTCATTATTTAAACATACCTCTTTTTTTTTTAATTCATTTTCTTTTTCTTCATCCTCTGTTTCTTTAATTTGTTTTTCTTCTTTATCCTCTGTTTCTTTAATTTTTTTTTCTTCTTTATCCTCTGTTTCTTTAATTTTTTTTTCTTCCTTATCTTCTGTTTCTTTAATTTTTTTTTCTTCCTTATCCTCTGTTTCTTTAATTTTTTTTTCTTCTTTATCCTCTGTTTCTTTAATTTTTTTTTCTTCCTTATCTTCTGTTTCTTTAATTTTTTTTTCTTCCTTATCCTCTGTTTCTTTAATTTTTTTTTCTTCTTTGATTTCTTTTTCCTTTTTTATCTCTCTATCACTTTTTTTTATTTCTTCATTTATATTATTTGATACTATGTTATTTTTTGATTGTTCAAGTCTTTTTTTTTTTCTTAGTTCTTCTAATTTTCTTAAGTAAAGTGGTTTTTCGTTTGTTCTTTTACTTTCTTCTATTTCACTTACTTTTTTTTTTGAATCATTAAATGATGTGTCATCAACTCCTTTTACTATTTCTTTATCGTTTCTTTTGTTTCTAATATTTGAAAAATCTATATCATCATCATTTCTTTTATTTCTAATATTTGAAAAATCTACATCTTCATTTTTTTTGTTTCTTAAATTTGAAAAATCTATATCTTCATTATTTTTGTTATTTCTTAAATTTGAAAAATCTACATCTTCATTTTTTTTTTTATTTCTTAAATTTGAGAAATCTACATCTTCAGTTTTTTTGGTTCTTACATTTGAAAAATCTACATCTTCATTATTTTTTTTATTTCTTAGATTTGAAAAATCTATATCTTCATTATTTTTGTTATTTCTTACATTTGAGAAATCTACATCTTCATCATTTCTTTTCTTTCTTACATTTGAAAAATCTACATCTTCATTTTTTTTGTTTCTTAAATTTGAGAAATCTATATCTTCATTATTTTTGTTATTTCTTAAATTTGAGAAATCTACATCTTCATTATTTTTTTTATTTCTTAAATTTGAAAAATCTACATCATTATTTTTTTTGTTTCTTAAATTTGAGAAATCTACATCTTCAGTTTTTTTGGTTCTTACATTTGAAAAATCTACATCTCCATTATTTTTTTTATTTCTTAGATTTGAAAAATCTATATCTTCATTTTTTTTGTTTCTTACATTTGAGAAATCTACATCTTCATCATTTCTTTTCTTTCTTACATTTGAAAAATCTACATCTTCATTTTTTTTGTTTCTTAAATTTGAGAAATCTATATCTTCATTATTTTTGTTATTTCTTAAATTTGAGAAATCTACATCTTCATTATTTTTTTTATTTCTTAAATTTGAAAAATCTACATCTTCATTATTTTTTTTATTTCTTATATTTGAAAAATCTATATCATCACCATCTAATGAATTTGTTTTATTTTTATTTCTCCCTAAATTAATACTTTCACTCTTGTTTGTATTATTTTTGTCATACATTGAATTTCTATATTTATTAGTTTCATTTCTGTTATTGTCCTTATCAGTTTTTTTTTCTGATTCAAAGGTTCTCCAATCACTATTTTCAACAATTTCATTCTTTTCAAAATTTTTTTTTTTTTTTTGTATCTACAATTTTTTCACTTGTATCAATTATTAAATCATCTTTTTGATAAAACTTCTGCAAATCTATTATATTTAAATGTATTTGTTTTTTTTTTTTTGCCATTTTGTGTTTTTTTTTTTTTTAATATAAAAGAAAAAATATATTTTTTTAAATTTTAAATATTTCGATATATATTTTTCTAATATATTCTTTATGTTTCACTCATAACATATAGATAAATTATTTTTAGAATGCTACTTTTTTTTTTTTTTTTTTAAATCATTTGAGTATAAATTAATTTTTTTTTTTTTTTTTTGTTTTGATTTAATTGCAAATAGAAAAATTGCTGTATGCAAAAGACTTGCTGTAGATGAATTTATCCTTCTTATTTATGTTAGTGCTAATATAAAATGTAATTTTTTTTTTGCAAAATTTTCAATGAAAAAAATATATAAAAATAAAATGTTTATATAACTGAAAAATATTTTACAAAAATATATACTTTTGTTTTAATGTTCTAACTTTCGTTCAAGTAATTTTTTAATATACAAATCTGTGCATTAATTTAAGAAAAAAAAAAAAAAAATTTATGTATTTATATTAATGTATATGTAAGTATATTTACTTAAAATAACATATACCTTAATTTTTTTTAATATAAACTTAATTTTAAGAGTTATGCAATTATCTACATTAATAATAAAAAAGTAATAAATATATATGAAGTTTAGTAGCATTTTTTTTTTTTTTTGTTTTATATTAAAAAGAGGTTGTATCTAAATTTAATTTTATTGAATAAAATAAAAAAAATAATTTTTTAATGTCTATGTATCTTTAAACAAAATATATTATGTAATTTCAAAAAGTCAAGATCTAATATATATATTGATGGACTTTTAAAATTTTATTTACGTTTTTGTTATATAAATTAACTTATATTCTTTATTAACAGAAAAGAAAAGAGAAAAAAGCATATAAAAATATTTAATATAGCAACATTATTTACTTAATATCATTTTAAAATTTAGTTATATCAATTATTAAAATTGCAAAGAAGATTTTAACAATATTTCTAAGCACAAATTATTGAGTTAAATTAGCAATAACATATTTAACTAAAAGAACAAAATAAAAAATAGGAAATAAGAGAAAAAAAAAAAAAAAAAAATAAAGGATAAAAAAACCATGAAACTGAATGTAATAAAAGTTATGAGAAAAAGAAAGATGAATAAAAAGTATTATAAAGATAAATGCTAAGATTAAAAAGTAAAATAAAATTAAGTCTGGATTTAATTTAGAAAAAAAAACAAACACTAAAAAAAAAAAAAGAAAATATTTTAATTAAAATAGTCTACATATCTACTACGAACATCCGTTATATTTAATGGATTTTTATTTCTGTTTGAAAAATTAGCTGCTAAAGGAGGTGGGGAAATATTTTTTATTTCCATTTCTCTTTTTAATTTTTCTTGTTCTCTTTCTTTTTCTTCATCAGAAGTTACTCCCTTCTCTCTCCATCTTTTTTTTTCATAATCATAATAAAATAAATTATCTTCTTGCACTTCTGTTTTTTTTATTTTTTCTTTTATATTAGAAATAAAACCTGATATTAAATTTTTTCCTAAATTAATTATATCAATATTATTTTCATTAGATCCCTCTTGATTTGTTTTTTGCGGAACATTATTAGGATTAGATATGTTTTCATTTATATCATTATTTTCATTATTTAAATAATTTCCTTTTACATTTTTTTCGTTGGAATCTTCATTATTTATAGTAGATGTATTATTATTCTCCACCTTATTATAACAGTTATTATATAAATTGTTATTTAAAGTTTGATTAGTTAGAATAGTGCTATTATTATCAATTAAGTTATTAATATTTTCTTCTTTATTTAATTCATTGCTATTCCACTGGTATTTTTGCCTTTCTTCGTTTATAAAATTTTCTTTAGGGACGCTATCAATTTTGTTTAATGCTTGTTCATTTAAATTTAAATTATTTTCAGATTGTGAAGGAAAGTTTTTATTATTTTTAACGTATCCATTGTTTATATCTTTATTATCACTGTAGGTGTAGTAATTTTTTTGATTATTATAAATTACATTTTGTGAATTAAAGTTTTGAGAATGAAAATAATTCTCATTCATACAATTTTCTTGTGAATATTTTTCAGTTGTTTTATCATAATGATTAATATCTTCTGAATTGAGCTCACTGTTGTTTACATGTTGATTATTTTTATTATTTTCAATAAAAATATTATTATTTAAAAACATAAAATTATTCTCATTTGTCATATGATTAAGCCTTGAATTAAATTCATTAGCAGTAGATATATATAAATTGTTTTCAGTTATAGGTATATTACTTTTATTTTCATAAATGAAATCATTATTATGAACAGATATGTTGTTTTCATTTTTGTTGGAGAATAGATAATTATTTTCAAAATCGTTTTTAGTTGAATTATATTTACAATCAGTTATATTTTTTTCTTCAAAATTAGAAATGTCATTTTTGCTACTTTCCATTTGATACATTTTTATATGTTCATTAGTACAAATATCTTTATTTCCCTTTAACGATGCATTAGATATTACTTTGAAATTATAAATACTATCATCAATAAATTTGTCCTGACATGTTAATAAATTTTTTTTTTGTGAAAATATATATTTTGTTTTATCCAATAAAGTATCGTATAAATAAACTAAATAGTTATTTTTTTTTTGGCTTTTTATCACATCCATGTAATAAAATAAAATATCCACATATTGTTTTGCTTGATCAAGTAATCCCCATTCTAATAAGGTGTAAGAGTATAATATTTTATAAAAAATTAAGTGTTCATAAAAAAAATTATCTTTTACATACCTACACAAATATTCATATATATCACTTACTTGAAATGAAAATATATCAAAATATGAGTAGTTTGAATTAGATCCAATGAGTGTATTACTAAATTTTACCTTTTTGTTGAATTTTTCATTTTCTAAATCAAAAGAAAAAGGATTATTGGATAAAAGTAAAATCAGAAATTGTGATTCTTTCGTTTTGTTATTTTCGTATAACAAATTTATTAAATATATAAAAAAATTGATGATATCTTCTTTATAATCCATGTAGTTTATTTCGTTTTCCTTAAATTGAAAAATAAAGTTATGAAATATTAGAGTAAAAAAAGAGTACCAATAATTAATTAATATATTTTTTTTAAAATGCATATTTTTATTATTCAATAAACACATAAAGAACACAAAAGATTCAGTAAAAACATCATCATATATGTTATAATTATAAATTTTGTATATATTTTTCATGTCATTTGTCATCTCTATTTCATTAATAGAAAATGTATTAATATGACTTATATATCTATCTAACATTTTATAATATTTTTTTTTATTATATTTTTTTAAAATTAAAAAAAAATATTTGTATAATTCTTTCTTTAGGCATAGTTGAGTGGCTTTTTTACTGTTATATATGCATAAATGAAAATATTCTAGATAAATATCTTCAATTGTAATTTTTTCATTGTTTTCTAATTTATGTAATTCTTCAATAAATTCTTTGTTTACGAAATCGAAAAATTCATATTTATAATTATTTATATAAATATTATTTATACTTTTATAGTATATTTCAGTGTAGTTGTCAATTCCATCTTCATCTTCATTTTCTTTTTTTTTTATAATTTTGTCTCCTTTTTTTACATTATATTTTGTTTCTTCATAATCATTTATTTGAAAATGCTCAATTTCCTTTTTGTTTAAAGTATTATCAGAATAATCTGAAGAACTTGTATCTTCATTTTTATTATTTTTATCATGATAATTATCTATAAAATAAGAAATAATATGTTTTTTTTTGCTGCTATTCTTAAAATCATTTTTTTCACATTTAACATTTTGTAAATTAAAATTTAATAAGTAAGGTTTATTAATTATATTTAATAAATGATTATATAAGCAATTTTTCTGTGTATATTCAAATATATTTTGTTCATATTTTAACCTATTAAAATCAATATAGCCATTCAAAAAATGCTTTATTTTTTCATCTATTTTATTATTTTTTCTACTAAATGGCCCAGGGAAATTTTTTAAACAATATATATATTCATCTATGTTGCTTGCTTTATTCACTTTTTTTTCTTTCATTTTTTTTTCAACTATATTAATTAAATATTGAGACTTAATAACTGATTTTTTACTGTAAAAGAATAATCCATTATTTCCAAAACAAAAACAAATAGAATTATTTTCTGAATTTTTATTTGTACTATTTGATAAAATCATTTTATTTTCCTTAACTATATCTTTGTCTCTTAAATTATTGTATATATCATCCCCTTTAATTATATTATTATCGTCAAGTTTTTCATTTTCTCTATTATCATTGTCTTTTTGTTCTTTAAATATTTTTTCTATACTATTATCTTTTATATCTAGTTTTGCATCGTCATCAAATAAAATAATGGGATTTTTTATAAAATTTTTTTTATTAATATCATTATATAAATTGAATTCATTATTTAATTGTATTATTTCCTTATTATTTGAAATATTAAAATTTTCTTTTTCATTTTTAAAGGTTAACTCAGTATTAGTGATATTAATTTCATTAGTGTAACGTAATCTATTATTTGCACAATTAAATTCATTAATTGTATAATTAAATCCATTATTTATGTAATTAGTTTCATTATTTGAGTTATTGAATTCATTATTTACGTTATCAAATTCATTATTTGAGTTATTGAATTCATTATTTATGTTATTAAATTCATTATTTGAGTTATTGAATTCATTATTTACGTTATCAAGTTCATTATTTGAGTTATTGAATTCATTATTTACGTTATTAAATTCATTATTTGAGTTATTAAATTCATTATTTACGTTATTAAATTCATTATTTGAGTTATTGAATTCATTATTTACGTTATTAAATTCATTATTTAAATATTCTAATTTGCTACTATTCAGATGTTCACTGATGGCATCTTCTTTATTTATATTTATATAATCTGAGTTATATGAATAAATACTAATGTTATTATTATTATTCATGAATTGCATATTCAAATTATTTTTTTGTATAGACTCATTTTCGGAATATTCCCTTTTAATATTATTAGCTGTTCGTTTTTCTCTTTCATTTTCATTACATATTATAAAGCTATTTTCATTATTATTATTATTATTATTTTTACTAATACTTTTAGCATAAGTTATATCATATATGTTATTATTTATATTACATACTTCGCTATTTTTTTCATTTTGAATATCATGACTTTCTTTTTTTAACTCCTTATCATCAATATTAAAAAATAGAAGATTTGTATTTGCATTACAAGTAATATTCTCTTTTTTATTTAAGAATTTATTTGAAGAATCATCAAAAAGGGATGATAAATCATTTTTTTTTTTTGATTTAAAATTGTCTGATTTTTCTTTCCTTTTATTTTTTTTAATAGATAAATTTTCATTACAGATATTTGTCGAGTTTTTAAATGAGTTCGTGCATTTATATTCATTTGAATTTTCTTGTGTTAGTTCTTTACTATTTTTTTTATTTTCGTTAATAAAATGATTGTTAATATTGTTACTGTTTATTAGTTTCACATTTGATTTTGTGTAATTTTCATATATATCTTTTTTTGGTTCTATTTCATTATCTTTATTATATCCATTTTTAATTATAGGGGAATTTACCTTATTTTTTAAATTTGAATAACTTGAAAGTTCCAAGGACGCTTTATCTTCATGTATTATATCTAAATTTGAAATGTTAGATTCTTCAAAAATTTTTTTTTTCTCTTTTATTTTATCAATAATATTTATATTTTTGTTTTTAAAAATATTTTCATAATGAAATAAATCATTTTTATTAATCATTTTTCTTTTTTTTATTATTCTTTCCAGAGATAAAAGTTATAAATATGTCGGAACTGGTATTACACTTAATGATATCTATTATAATGGTTGTATATTAGTAAATAAGTGTATATGTTTTTTTATTAAAAATTATAATTTATAGGAATAATTAAATTTTACATTTAAAAAAAATAGATAAAATCTTAAGTGCTTTTCTTTTCTTCTTTTTCTTTTAATGTTCGTTATTATCTTGTATTTTTAACTTATAAAGTTGCATTTTATAATTTTTTATATTAAAACAAAAAAATTTCACATAAAAATTTCATAAATAACAGAAATAAAAAAATAATTAAACAAATATTTAATTTTATTTAAATGGAATAAAGTTAAAAATGTTAATTATTCCTAAAAACATTTTAAAGTTAATTTTTCTTACAATTTCTTTGTTCATTTAACATTTTTTTTTTTTCATTTAAAATGTAATATTTTCCTTAATTTTGTATTATTATAGTTCTTAAATGAATATATTGAACTATCAAAGAATCTAAACTAATATTCATTTCTTTTATAGAATATTTAAAATATTTTTTTCCTTAAATAGGAAATAATTCTTACGTAAAAGAAAAATTTTCAAAACATATCATTTTTAGTTTATAAGCAAAATAAAAAAAAAAAAAAAAAAAAAAAAAAAAAATATTAATTAATAAATTGAAAAAAATATATATTTTTTTTAATATTTAATTTTTTTTTTTTAAATTAATTTTTAATAAATTCTTTTAAATGTTATTTAATTTTTTTCTGTGAAGTACATGTAAATTTTTTTTTTTTGAAAATGAAAAAAGTGAGCAATGGGAGCAGATTATATGTAGGAAATATACCTGGTTCTGCAACAAAACAGGAAATAATTAAAATTTTTGAAGAACATGGAAAAATATCAGATATTGATATAAAATATAACAGAAATAGTAATGGGACAAACTATGCATTTATTGAATATGAAAATCCCAAAAGTGCTGAGAAAACAATTTTGAAAAGAAATGGAAAGAAGTTTAAAGGATATATGTTAAAAGTTGAGTATAGCATTGAAAAAAAGAATAAAGAGGCAAACGATTTCAATAGATCTCAATACAGAGTTGTTGTAAAAAATTTACCCAAAGTTTTAAAATGGAAATCAATAAAAGAATTTTTATCAAAAGCAGGTAAACTTATTTATACACATGCTGAGAATGGTATAACAATAGCAGAATATGAAGACAAGGAAAGTATGCTAAAAGCCGTTAACACATTAGATAGAATAATTTACAATTCCAAAAAAAAAATGTATGTAAGAGTTCTTAAAGACATACCTTATGATGAATCAGACATTGATGATAATATAGAATATAATTTTTCTCCTTTTAACAAAAATGATAACTTAAATAAAAAATTTAATTTTTTTTCATCTAGTACTTCAGCAAAAGTTAATAATTACAATGATATAATAGATGATAATAGTAATAATAACAGTAACAATAATAATGCAACAATTAAAAAAAATAAACAAAATTGTGGATACAGTACAAATAAAAATGTAAAGTATGAATCTTTTAAAGAAAAGAATTAAGAACATAGTAATTCAAAATAAATAAAATAAAAAAATTACTATTAATTTTAATAGAAGTTATAAAAGTACCATTTATTCTATTTTCATATTTGATAAAAATTTTAATAAATATGAAGCAATTACTTTTTATATAATTTTTAAAATTATTATATTTTGTTTTATTTGATTTTATTGTTTTCATTTTTTATTTTTTAAATAGTTTTTTTCTATTTGATCGAAAATATGCAGATTCACACTTTCATTTTTTTTATTTATAATAATTATTTTTAGTAAAATGTACTTTTTTACTCCTTTATTATTAATATTATTTAATTTTTTTTTTTTTTTTTTTAAGTGTTATAAAAGAAAAAATATATATATATATTTTTTTTTTTTTTTAAATGAAAGAACATTTTACAATAATTTTATGCAATGATTTCTAAATCCGTTGGATTTATAAAAATAAAAAGAATTATAAAAAATAGAATTTCTTTATTTTTAATAAAAGAATTTCTTTTATATTATACTTTTTATTTAAATTAAAAGCAAAAGTGCTAGATTGAGGAGAAATAAATCTTTATATATTTATGACAATATTTTTACAAATATGATAAAAATAAATGATTTATTTAAAAAAATTATTTATAAAAGCATAAAGAAAAAAAACAAATAAGGTGGAAAGGTTATATATTATTTGAAATATCAAGCTATGTAAAAAGTTAATTTAGACTATTTCTTTTTTTTTTATTTAAATAAAAATTAATATAAAGCAAAAAATACATAAGATATATAATTCTTTTTCTTTCGATACATATCTATTTAAAAAAAAAAGGAAAAAAGGAAAAAATTTCAAATAAAATTAAAAATGTATTTTCAGATGCACTTTTATAGTTTTTAAATAATTATGGGTATAGCAAAATTTAAGACAAGAATAATTTGGAAATTTGAAAAAAAAAAAAAAAAAACGAAAAAATTATCAAATTATTTGTTCTAATAAAAATTTATTATGCTTCATATGCACACTTGAATAATAATTAACTTTTTTTTTATTTATTATAATTACATTTGCTATAAAAAAATAATAAAGATAAATAAGAATTTAAATCAACGAAAACAAAAAATTAAAAAAAAGAATAGTTCAAATTTTTAACATTCGAATCATTATAACGCTTTTTGTTTTTAATTAAAAAAAAGGAAACATAAAAATATAAATGTTTAGTTATATTGCCCATATATGAAATTTTCATTCATAGCATTAGAAAAATTATTCATGTTATTTAAATTATTAATTTGGTTGAAACTATTAACAGTATTTATATTATTAAAATGATCAAAATTATTCATTTTGCTTATGTTATTTAATTCTTCAATATTACTTAAATTATTCATATTATTCATATTATTCATATTATTCATATTATTCATATTATTCATATTATTCATATTATTCATATTATTCATATTATTCATATTATTCATGTTATTCATGTTATTCATATTATTTATTTCGCATATATTTATATATTTTTTATAATCATCATCTGTATTTAAGTTATTGTACTTATTGTAATCGTTTAAATACATATTCTTCTCATAATTTTTATTTGATTTCATATCATAAATAGCTTGCATACTTTCATTTAATGCAATATAGCTATTGGAGTTTTCATTTTTTTTTATATAAGAATCATTTGAGTTTAAATCATAATTATACAAAGAAGTATTAAAATTATTATTTAAATTTATATTATTTTCAGAATTATTCATAGTAGGAACAACTTTTTTTTGAATAGTCCTATATACACGAACTTTTCTTTTTTTTTCTATATCTTGTTTTATTTTCCTCATTCTCCTTTTTAAAATTCTCTCATACTGTTTATCGTTTACATATATTATCTCATTGCCAATATGTTCTTTATTATTATTTGTATCATTACCATTTATTTCATTTGTGTTAATTAAAGAATTTATTTTAGTAATATCTAATGAATGTTCCATATCTTCATTACTATTTTTATGCATGGTGTTCAAGTTATTTGCTGCTATTTGTAGAGAAATATTATGATGACTATTAATATTCTTACTATATTTTTTATTCATTGATTTGATTTTTTCCATATTAATAATAAATAAAAAATTATACAAATAAAAAAATATAAAGTTTCAATATAATATCCTTATTTTCTTTTAAAATTATCAATTTATAATTTTTCATAAAATAATTTATGAATATTCTAAATATGTTTTCATCTTATTCATATAAAAGTTATTTCTTTATATATATATATATATATATATATATATATAAATTTATTTTTTTATTTTCAAATTATACGGTATTGTATATGTAAGCTTATTATGTTTATATACTTAGAATAAATAAGTATACAAGAAAATAAAATAAAGAACATATATAAAAACTAAATATAAAGATTCTAAAAAAAAAAAAAAGTTTTAAAAATATTTAAAACTAGATAAAGTAAAAATGAAAGAAAGCAAATATATAGAATTAATAATTTAATATCTTTATCATTTTATTTCTTCATAAATGTAATATTAAAAGTTCCAGTATGCTGTTTTTATTTTATATATAAAATATAAAGATTACATTAAGGGTTACTGTTAAAAATAATAATTATTTTTAAAAGTTTATTCTTTTTAAATTAAGAGGAATATACATGTATATATACGAATGAAATAAAAAAAAAAAAAAAAATTTTTAAATTACTTAAGTGCTAAGGACAAACTTAAAAAAATTATATAATTTGATGATCATAAACAAATATATATCAATTACAGTTGCATATATAAAACACAGTAGACAAAAAAACAAAAAAAAGAAAGATGTGAACTAGTAAATTTATTTGTTTTTATATATTTTAGTGTGCATTAAAAATTAAGAAATTATTTCATAATTTGGCAGATCATCATTTTTTTTTGTAATATTAAAATTATAATTTTTTTTAATTTAATTTCATTAGATAAAAAGTAAGAAAATAAACATAAGATGAAATTTTCTCATAATAATTAAAAAAAAAAAAATTCGTAAAAATATATATTTTAAATTATTTTTATATACATACATTATATGAAAATTTTATTTAAATTACAAATTAGAAAGAAAATAAAATTTAATTTTATTTTTTTACATGATCTCCAGTACAATAATAAAAATAAAAAAAAATAATATATATATATATATACTCAATTAAAAAGTAGTTTTTTATAATTTTACTAATAAGTAAATTTTAATAGATTTGTTCTTATATTTTAATAACCGTAATTGTGCTTTTGTAGTTTAATATATACAAATACTTATATATATATAATTTTGAAAAAAAAAAAAAAAATAAAATAGAAAAATTATATTTTTTGCATGTTCAAACCAATAACTAAATAAAGAATATAAATACAAAATAAAATTTTCCATTTAAATAAATGTTTACATATTTATTTTTTTCTTTTATTTATTTAATATAAAAAATATTAAAAGAAAGAATAAATATATTTTTTTTTTTACATCTTAAAAAAAGATAATAAAAAAGTGTTATATTTTTCTCTACGTATTAATTTTTTTTTTTTTTAAAAAAATAATTTACTCGGATACAAAAATTAATTATGTAGATAAACAGAAATAAATTATATATCTATTTAAAAAAAAAATTTATAAAAAAAGGCTTTTGGTATTTTTTAAAGTTTTTAAAAAATTATGTAAGTCATTTTATAATGTGCTACATAAAATAAAAATTATATAAACAATTAGATAATTTATTCTTTTTTTTTATATATCTGAAAGCATCTAATTGGTAGTTTCATACTGAGCTACTTTTAAAAAATTATATCAATATGTAAGAATAAATATTTATATATATATATTTTTGTTATATATAAATCCAAATAAATTTTGAAAAGGAAACTTTATTAAAAGAAATAAAAAAAAAGATAGTAAAAAATAGAAATGCATAGAGCAAAAATTAATTAGATATTCAATACAATAAAATTTCATTCTTTACACAAATATTGTCTTTTAATAATAGTATGTTACAATAAAAAACAAAAATTCTCAAAGAAATTAAAATTTAATATTAAATATCTCATTTTTTTGTTATTAAGAAAAAGGAAACTAAACATCTTTTTTTCATTTTAATAAATATCTATTAACTTTTTAGTAATTTGAATTATTCTTTTATCTTTTTTTTTTTTTTAAATAATAACGAAGGAAAATTATTTTATTTAAAATAAATATGCATATATTTTTATTTTATTATTATTTTTTTTATATGAAAATATTCGTTTGCTTATTATATTTAGGAAAATTAAAAAAAAATGCGTTTATAATTGAATTTCGTTCTAAAATTTATTTTTAAATTTTAAAGAGTTGTCATTAATCTTTATGTGTAGTATATATAATGTAACTTAAATAATATAGGTATATTTTTAAATTTAAATACTTTTTATTATTAAAAAATGAAATAATACTTAAGATACAAATAAGAAAATATTCATAGTAAAATTAAAATTATAAATAATTATTATGATATATAAAGATTGAAAAAAAAATACTTTATAAAATAAAGTATTGCATAAAAATAAAATAAAATAAAATAAAATAAAATAAAATAAAATAAAATAAAATAAAATAAAATAAATAAATAAATAAATAAATAAATAAATAAATATATATATATATATATATATATATATATCACTAAAGTATCATCTTTTTTTATATTTAAAAATAATTAAAAATTACATTTTACATACAAACTTATTTATATCTTTTATGTAATTTTTTTAATTGTTTATTTATAATTCATTATTTAATTCATAACATCCCATTTGTTCGTTTGTTTTATTTATTATTTACAAAGGAAGATATGTAAAATGTATGAAAAACTAAATTTTTGCAATATTTGATGATACACATTTAATATCTCTTTATGAAATAAAAGATACGAAAATAAAAATTAAGAAAATATGTAAAATAGAATCAATTTCATTAAATCTTTACAAAATTGTTTGCTCAGAATGCAATATACATTAAAATTAAAGCATAACTATAAAATGTAATAAAAAAAAAAAAGATAAATAAAATGAAATATAATTGAATACATAAAAATAAAATGAATTTTTATAAAATAAAGTGTTTTTCCTAAGATATTTATTACTAAATATAAGACATTTGTATTTCAGAAAATATTAACTCTAAAAAACTAAAAAAAAAAAAATAGAATAAGTTAAATATTACCAGAAATAAATAAACTTTTATTATTTAAGAATGCATTATTGTCTGAAATAAAAATTTAAGAAATTAAAATGAAGCTAATCTTATCCAATAAATTAGTACTTCTAAATATATAAGATTAAAGAGAAAAATATATATATACAAACTAATGTACACAAAAATAATGAATCTTTGATTATATGTTGCATATAATCTTTAAAATTTTAAACAATTTTAATATTTTCAATACATAGAGAAAAAACGTGATTTTGCAAAAAAAAAAAAAAAAATATATATATAAATAAATATTTATACATACTTTTTTTTCCCCTTTTTAATTTATTATTTTTATTAATATATATATATATTTCTCTAATTTTTTTTTTTTTTTCAATTCATCTTAAACTTTTTTTTTTTTAATTTTCTATAAATTTTTTTTTTAAAGGAATTTAAACAATTATGCATGATATTTCTTTTATTGAATTTTATTTAAAAAATATAATATTAAACAAATATATTGATAAAGATGTAATTATCATATTTAAGTATAAAATATGAAGTTTTACTTTGATTATATTTTGATAACATAGTATAATCGTATTTTTATAGTTGTTCTTATATCGTTTCATTGATAATAATTTTTTATTTATCTTTTTTTATTAATACCGAAAAAATAATTAATTATATATATATATATATATATATTTTTTTTTTTTTTTTTTATAATGATTTGATTTCATATTATATTTTTATTTAAAGTAGTATATATATATTTATAAAAGAAAATGCATAAACTGTTTGTAATAAGAAAAAATAAGAAATTTTTATATAATGAAGCAAATGTTTTTAATAATAAATGGATAAATAATTTTCGTAAGAAAATAGAATTAGAAGGAAATGAGAGAAAATATAGTTCTTTATGTGTAAACCATTTGAATAAAAATATAAAAAATATAAACGAAAGTGATGTATGCAATGATAAAAGTTCAGAATATAGATTTTCTTTAAATTCATTTTTAAAATTTATTCATAAATGGAAGAAAAATAATTTTCATTTTGAAAATGAGTTTATGAAGTACATCAAAATATACAATAAAAAAATAAATAGGGATGAAAAAATTTATTATAGAAATAAAGAAAATAATTTTGTAAATTATGAAAATATAAAATATTTTTTAAATAATTATTTACTATTAAATAGGATAAATGACAAAAATAGAAATTATAAAATGAAAGGAAATTTTTTGAGTGAGAATAAGTTAAACGAAAAATATATTTCTTTTTTTGATAAGTTTTCAGATAAAAGTAAAGAAGATATAAAAAAAATTCTTAATTTTTTGAAAAAAAGCAAATTAAAAAAAAAAAACATTTCTTTTTTTGGGAATATTTTGCGTATTAATAAAAGAGATAAAATAAATTTATTTGAGTTTTTGAAAATTTATTTTACCAAAGTTCCTAAAGGATTTGAAAGATTTGAAGACAAAAAATCCTCTCCTAATTCATATAAGCCTGAAGATGAGAAAAATAAAAAATTTGATAATTATTTTTTTTATATATTTTTTTTGTTGCTATTGCTCTTCTTATTATTTGTTGATTCTAATAGCCTATATAATGAAATAACCCCAAATGAGTTTTTTTACAATTATTTATCTAAAGGATATGTAGAAAAAATTAAGTTAATAAATAAAGATTATGTGAAAGCTTACTTAAATACATATGGAATAAAAAAGTATCATTTAAAATATGTATGTTTTCGAATTGGTAATAGTGATAGTTTTGAGAGAAAGGTAGAAGAGATTCAAAAAGAAATGAATATAAATAGAGAAGAAATAATAGAAGTACAGTATATGAATGAAACAAATATATTAAATGAAGTAAAAGGATATATTCCAAGTATATTATTTTTTTTATTATTAATTTTTTTATTTCAAAAAATTACATTAAAAAATGTAACGAATAGTGGTATGGATAAATTATTTAAGTTTAGTAAAATATCTCCTATCAATAAAAACAATTTTAAAACGGATATAAAATTTTCTAATGTAGCAGGTATGAAACAAGCAAAAGAAGAAATAATGGAATTTGTAGATTTTTTAAAAAATCCTGCGAAATATGAAATATTAGGAGCAAAAATACCAAAAGGAGCATTATTATGTGGAGCTCCAGGTACAGGAAAAACTTTATTAGCAAAAGCTGTAGCAGGAGAAGCAAATGTTCCTTTTTTTAATATAAGTGGTAGTGATTTTATTGAAGTATTTGTTGGAATAGGTCCATCTAGGGTTAGAGAACTATTTGCTCAAGCAAGAAAGCATGCTCCTTCGATTATTTTTATTGATGAAATTGATGCTGTTGGAAGAAAAAGATCAAAAGGTGGATTTGCAGGAGGTGGTAATGATGAGAGAGAAAATACACTAAATCAGATGCTAGTAGAAATGGATGGGTTTCATACCTCTAATGATAAAGTAGTTGTATTAGCAGGAACTAATAGAGTAGATATATTAGATCCTGCTATTACAAGACCGGGAAGATTTGATAGAATTGTTAATATAAGTAAACCAGATATTAATGAAAGATCAGAAATATTTCAAGTTCATTTAAAAAATTTAAAATTACATGATACACTAGATATTAAAAATATTAGCTATATTTTAGCTTCATTAACTCCAGGATTTGTAGGGGCAGATATTGCAAATGTTGTTAATGAAGGGGCCATTCAATGTGCGAGAAGATCTAATTTGTTAGGAGTTCAAATAAAAGATTTTGAAGTAGCCATTGAAAGAGTTATTGGTGGATTACCGAAATCTTCTTCTCTTATTTCACCTCTTGAAAAGAAGATTATTTCATATCACGAAACAGGACATGCTCTAATTGGTTGGTTTTTAGAATTTGCAGATCCAGTTTTAAAAGTTTCTATTATCCCAAGAAATAATGGTGCTCTTGGTTATTCACAACATTTAAGTGAAGAAATTATGTTGTTCTCACGAGAGGCAATATTAGATAGAATTGCTGTAATATTAGGTGGAAGAGCAGCAGAGGAACTATTTATTGGAAAAATTACTACTGGTGCTATTGACGATTTGAATAAAGTTACACAACTTGCTTACTCCTTTGTTTCTCAATACGGTATGAATAAGGAAATAGGATTAGTATCCTTTCAACCTAATTCTAATAGTGAATATAATCTATATAGACCTCATTCTGAATGCTTAGCTCACTTAATTGATAATGAGGTTCGCAATCTTATAGAAACTCAGTATAAAAGAGTTAAATCAATTTTATTAAAAAATGAAAAACATGTTCATAATTTAGCTAATTTATTATATCAAAAGGAAACAATTTCTTATCATGATATAGTTAAATGTGTTGGAGAAAGGCCTTATCCAATTAAATCAAACTACGAAAAGTTTGTAAAGGCAAATCCATACAAGTTAATACCTGATGGTACAGAAGAAAATGCTAATAATAAGAGTGAGATAAATAAAGACGATATAATCAATGAAAATGATTCAAAAAACAAAAATGTGAGAATTGATGATATTGACAAAAGCAGTAATAGTGAAATAAAAGGAGAAAATGATATAATTATTAATGACGAAATAAATGAAGTAAAAAGTAAAAATACAATAAACAACTCATGTGAATTAAATGAAGAAAATAATATCCAAAATAAAGTTAATAAACAGATGGATATTAATAAAAAAGTCGATAAAAACAAAAAAGATAATAAAATATCAAATTCGAATATAAGATAATTAAGGAAATATAAAAATATAATGAACAATATATTAATATATAAAAATACGTCAATATTCAAAACACTTCTTTAGAAAGTGAAAATAAAAGTGTCTAGAAATAAAGATAAATTATGAATCAATAAAAATAAATGATAGTATATACATGTAATAAGAAGTAAATATAGGATATATATAGAATGTGATTTCATAATTATTTCAAAAAATATTTAATGTTATAGAAAAAAAGGAGAAGAAATAATGGAATTTTTAAATTGATTTCTCTATTAAAATGGTAAAAAAAAAAAAATAATTATAATTAAAAACAAAGAGAGATCTTATAGAAATAAGAAAAAATTTAGTTAATCGAAATTACTAAATTAAACATATTTTTGATCTTGTATAATTTTAATAGATTAAAAAAATTATGCTTAATGTCTTTTTATAAATAATTTAACATTTTATAAAATTTTAATTTTTCTTTTTTTTCTTTTAAATTATAAAAATATAAATTCTAATTAAAATATATAAATATTTAAACAGTGTCTCTTAGTGTCCACTCTACATTTTAATTATATATATATATAAACATATCAATTTTTTGTTTTATTAATTCATTTTATTTTAATTATATTTGTGGATTATATTTAATTTCGCTTTTTTTTTTATTTAAAACAAATATAAGATATTAAAAGGAAAAAAAAAAAATGTTCAAAATGAATTATGTAACTTTACATTAAAAATCTTTTCTCTATTTATATATGATCCCCTCTCTCCCCCCCAAAATAAATTATTTAAGAAGAAATTATAAATTATAAGTTTTTACAATAAAAATTTTCCTTTTTCTTTTTTTGTTTTTTAGTAGAGTTGTAATGTTAAATTATGGATATAAAATAAAAAAAATAAAAAAAAGATAAAGTTTTTTTTTTTTTCTATAAAAATTTATTTAATAGTTAACAATATATAGTATATTTTCTCATATATAATGTTTCTATTATTTAAATAAAATCAAAGTCTGTATACATAAGATGATGATTGAGTAATATAACGAACCCATCTATGGGTATTACTTGATTTATAATTTTCGATAATTCGGAGATACTTTATTCTAAGTTTTGATAAATTAAACATTGGAATTTCAAATAAAATATAAATTGGTCCAAAATCACGCTTAGAATATACGTAATTTGGAGATAATGTTATTTTTGATCTTATGCTGTATTCATTTTCCCCCTTCAAAAAAAAAAAAAAAATATGTATATATGTGTTCATTTTTTTTTGAGCAGTCATTCAAATATTTATATAATTAATATATATATATATACTACCTTAAATTTTTTAATAGTCCATAGTAATTTATGCTCATTTGATAAATACTGAGCTGAATACAATTCATTATTTGTATTTAAATTTAGATGAACATTTGTTATATGCTTACATAAATTACAATTAACAAAAACATTGGTACATGTATATTGAGAAGGAATATCTAATCTTATACGGATACTTAACTCTACCTAAAAAAATACCATATATATATATATATATATATATATATATATATATATATATATATATATATATATATATATATATATATTATAAATGAATTATTTTATTATTATTATCATCATCATTATATATATTACTGTATGATTTTGATTATATATAATATTAGCAAATATTTTGAAAGGCGCTTTAAAGTTATTATTTATTCTATAATTCATTAAAACGCATTCACCATCTGGTTGATATAAAGATATGATTTTTTCTTTCTCAAATTGTGATAAATTTACTAGATGATTAAAATTACAATCATCAATAATGATATTATTAGAATTATCACTATGAATATTCTTTATATATAGATCGTCATTAAAAGCTATTTTTATATAAGGATTCCCAAGTAAATAAGACTTAATTTGAATTATTCCATCTATATAAGAATAAATAATTTCACTGTTTGAATTCATAATTAAATTAATTTTTTCCACAATATCAATAAATATTTCATTTTTTTTATCATTAATCTGTATAGGCTTTTGAGAAGCATTTGAAGGTAAGGTATTAGAATTTTTAATAGAAAAATTAGATAAATTAGCAAATTTTTTATTCGTGCTAGTTGTAGCTATTTCATTATGAATTAAATTTCTTATATATTCTGTGTTGCTATTTTGTAAATAGCCATAATCTATTACTTCATCTATTATTTCATATATTAAAATAAAATTCATTCGAATTATTTCTTCTGTTATTTGCCCGCAAAAATCTTTAAAAATTTTTAATAATCTATTTAGTAATTCAATTAAGTAACTAGGAGATATGTTAAATAAAGAAGTAAGAACAAAATATAAACTATTATTTTTTAAGTAGGTAAAATTAATACCATTTAAATAAAATAATGGAGGTGCATCTCCTTTATATAATTTTACATTTCTAAAAAAAATTTCAGCACTACCTTTTGTTATATCTCCTCTAAAATCTCTATTAATAATTGTATCCCCTCTTGGAGATAATATATAAAACTGGGATATAACCATTTCTTCTTTTAGTTATTGTTAAAAATATATTTTCATTAAAATATTCTTGAGAAGATTTGAAAAAATAATTATAACCCTATTTTTAGTAATTTTCATCAAAGTTTTGAAAAATTTAAAAAGAAAGGTTACAGCATTTTTCTATATTCAGTATAAAAAATACTATTGTTCAGAATCAAAATAAAAAGATTAAATTATTTCTTCAAAATTTAAACTTACATTATATTTATTTGTAATATATAACATTACTCTTTCGTTAAACGCCTAATTAAATATTAAAAAAAAAAAAGTATTTTTTTTATTTAAAGAAAAGGACAATAAAAAAAAAAAAATAAAATAAAACATTAAAATAAGAAATAAGTAAAAACCAAAAAAGAAAAAAAAAAAAAGGGAAAAAGAAAAAAGAAAATTAAAGAAAAAGGAAAATGGAAAAGGGAAAAAGGAAAAAATAAAAAATAAAATAAAAGGAAAAAGAAAAAATATATTATTTATCTATGTGTAAATTCTTTACTTAAAAAAATGTAAAACAAATAGAATATTTTTTTTTATAAAAAATGAAAAAACAATTTTAAAAATGATAATCTTTACTTTTCTTAATAATAAATAAAAATAATATTTAATATAAAAGAAAAAAAATAATGATGAAATAAAAAAAAGAAATAAAATATAAAAAAAAAATTATATATATATAAAGAAACGAAATAAAACAACAAAAAAATTAAATAATATAAAATGAAATATAATAGAATGAAACAAAAATATAAATAATTCATATAAAAACAATAATTTTTTATTTTAAGTGGAAATATAAAAAAAAAAAAATATTAATATGCTACTAGAATCTATTTTATGTAATTCTTTTGTCAATATGCTACATATTAGAAGTATATTTTGCAAAATTTTCAATTTTTTATATTTCTTTTAATATATATGTTTTATTTTATTGAAAAGAGTATTATTAATAAATATTATGTGAAAAGTATTTATATATTAGGAATTGGATATTAAGAGATATACCCATTTTTTTTTTATATATATCATCTTAATGTGTTTAAAAAAGTTATTTTTATAAAGTAATAGATATTTCATATTTTATACTATAATTTAAAAAAATAGATATTAAAGAACAAAAAAGAAAAGTGAAAAAAATATATAATGAAGTTATTAAAATACAGAAAAAAAATTATTTATGAAAATATATACAAAATTAAGTGCAGTAACAAAAAAGTATAAAAAATTATTTACATTTAAAAAAATGAAAATAAAAAATAACAGAAATTTTTAGGTAATGAAATAATATACTAATAACATTAATAAAACATATGTTAATGATAAGTGTTCTATATTTTAGTAGTTATATGAAAATATTGCAATAACAATGAATGCAATAGAAGTAGTAAAAATGTAATTTAAGTAAAATAGACGTATATAAAAAAAAAAAAATTTAATCAAAATAATGCTTAGTAAAATTAAGTTAGCTTAAATCAAAACCTTGTGTATCATTTATAGCTGTTATTAAATTTTTGTATAATATTTCTTTTGATAAATAATCAGGTAATTTTAATAAATTCACACAAGTTGATGCAGTTGGCAATCTATTAAAATCTCTTACTCTAAAAATACAAAATTTGGGATTAAGTTCTTGAAAACCTAATAGAGGAGATCTAGAGCAGCTAGTTACAAACATAAGAAACAAACTTTTTTCTTTTGCTGAAAAATTTTTTAAAATTTCAAATAAATGTAAAACAGTTTGGCTATTTTCATTATAACCACCACCATATACAACATTTTTTCTTAAATCATCTACATCGAAGCATTTATCATTTCCTGATATTAATGTTTTCAATTCATGTGCACTAAAAAGTTTAAACCATTTAGCAGGAATTAGTTGGGATAATCCTTTTAAAAAATATTGAGTTTTTTTTTTTATCAATTTATTGTATTTGTAATTTATGTATAATTTTATATATAATTTCTTATTTTTATCATTCACAACTACGTTACGTCCATTTTCAATTAAGTCAATACACTCTAAATCTTCTTTATCGTAGTTTATATTAATTGCATTTTCGTTATCTTCATTTGAAATATAATTATCATTATTATTATTATTTAAAATATCATTTTCTTCATCATTTGTATATGTATTTCTTAAATTTGTATTTTCTCTATTTTCGTTTGCTATATTTAAATTTAATGTATTTCTATTTGATGATATATTTGTACCATTAATAACGGCAGGATTGTCTATATATAAATTATTTTGAGAAAATGAAGAAAGATTCCTATTGAGTGTGTTAATTAAAACATCCAAATTATCAATGATATTAAAAAAATTGTTCATATTTGCATAGTGGAAAGTATTTTGCGTAAAGAAATTACTCACATTGTTTCTATTATTATTATTATTTAATATATTTTTACTTAATAAATTAAAATAATTTTTAATTTCTTCATATTTTTTTATACTACCATCTGGAGATCTTTTTTCGTATATGCAAAATGTTAAAGATAAACTTTCTACATTCTTTGTATTTTGAACATATAGAAGACTATTAAAAATATTTTCATCAATAAAGTATAAGTCATTTATATCAATATTGTCGAATAGCAAGAGATTCAAAAAAACTTTATTGAAAACAGATTCAATTAATATTCTTTCGTAAATAGCTTTTCCTACTATCTTTCCTGAAAATTCATATAAATTTAAATTATCATTTTTGTTATAAGTTTTTGGAAATAGAGTATTGTTTTGAATATTCTGAAATAAAATAAAATTATTATGAAATACTTCTCTGCATAATAAAATAATAAATTCTTTAAATAACCCCCCTCCATCTATACCTGTTTCTTCATTTCCATTTTTATCAATAAAAGCTATTCTAATATTTTGTTTTAGTTGGACTGAATCTAATGCGTGTAATGCAACGAAAGCATCCTCTAATATATTTGTTCTTCTAATCAAGTTATGCTTATTTTCAAGAAAATTGTATCGTGAATCATCTCTTATACTCTCTTTGCTCTTATTACGAAAATGATAAAATATTAATATTCTATCATCAAATGGTAAGGTAAAGGGAGCATTTCTTAATAAATAGTTAGCTAATACATTCACATACTTTATGTTATTATTCAAATAAATATCATTTTTTTCTATAAATAAAGAGGAATCTTCATCATAACTGCTATTGTTGTAATTTATATTATTACTTTCTCCAATTATATTAAATCGATTTTTTAATAAATTAAATGTTTCTTTTATAACAAAAAAGTCTTCCTCAAATATATTTATATAACTATTTACTTTATACATTTTTTTTAATAATAAAGGTAAAACATAACTCAATCCTTTGTTATCATTATTGTATAAATAATAGTTAATCATATTAGATGTATATGATGAATCATCATAATTTTTATTACTTAAATTATTATTCTTCACATTATCATATAAGTCATAATATATATGTATATTATTATTTTCATTATTGTTCTCATTAATATCATAATATTTTTCACTTAAATTGTTAAATTTATCTAAATTATCAATATCATCGAGAATTTTCTCAATGGCAGAATTCATAAAATTATTACCAGTGTTGTTATTAGTACTACTACTATAATCAATATCATTACTATTAATTTTATAAATTTCTTCTTTATTATTGTTTCCGATATCTTTACTATAATTACATATATCTTTTTCTTTATCAAAAGAGGATTCTATCTTCTGAAAATTTAGTACTGATAAATCAAAATAAGATTCAGAAAACTCCGAATTTTCTATCTTCTCTATATTTTCCTCTTCTTTTTCGTTCATCTCCTTTTCGTACTCTTCATCTTCATCATTATATATGTCCTCATCAGCAATTTCTTCTATTTCCTCAATGTGTTTATTTTTTTCATTAGTATCTCTATTTCTTAATTCGTAATGAATTGTGCTTATAGATCCCTTTAGCACAATCCATAATGATAATACTAAAAGTTTACAAGTTTTTTTAAAACACTTATTCATCATAAAAGTTTTTGTAAATTTGTAATTCTTTATATCTATTAATTTATTATACATATTAACTATAATATAATAATAGAAAAGAAAACAAAAAGAAGAAAAATATATAGATATAGAAGTGTTATCAAAATAAGGAAATGACAATAATTTTCGAAAAAATAAAGTGTCATTTAGTTTGCAATCATAAAACCAGAATAAATATATTTTTTTAATTAAATATATGTGAATATTATGAGAAACTAAAATTTTTTTTACTCTTAACAATATTTCGTTATTAATCAAATCATGTCCTTTTCCTTTTTTCTCTCTTTTACTAATTAAATTATTTAAGGAAAAAAAATTTTTATGAGTGGGATGAATTATACTTGAATTTCTTTGTGTATTATTTGAAGGCTTTAAAAAATGTTTATTTTTATTTTCTCTAAGATTAATTAAGTTATTAATAGTAAAATTTTTATGTATATTGCAACTTGAAAAACTACTCCTGTTATTATCGTCTATGTTGTATTCATATGTTTTTTTTTTTTGATTAATGCTATCATATTTTATATTGATATCTACATATGAACTTTTACTTATATTTTTGATATAGTCATAATAATTTCTATAACCTTCATATATTTGTATATGTATACTTCTAAAAGGCAATAAAAGAAATAATAATGCATCTAACTTGTTAAAATTTGACTTTTTGCATATATATATAAGAGAGTCAATTATATTTTTATTGTAATAATAACCCATTTCTAAATATTTTTCATTTCTATGATTATTATTGAATTTTTTATTATCTTTACTAACTAATTCATTTACTAATGATTCACTTTTTTTTTTTGTTTGACTATTTAAGACATCATATTTATGTAAATCATTAGAGTTGTTTTTTTCATCCGCATTACTTTTAATATTGTTAACCATATAAATATATGGATGATAACAAAATGGTAAAAGCATATAAAGTTCTAATAAAATGTCTAAGACATTATCATCTAATAATTCATTGTTACAATAAACAAAAAGAAGTAAATTTTTAAATAAATTAACTCCTGATACATTTTTACCATCAAAAGATTTTTGATTAAATAAATGAAATTTATTATTACATATTTTTATATTGGAGAAATTATAAACTAATTCTTTCATTATATCTACATTTTTGTATGTGTTTTTAATTATTATTATTAATAATTTTTTTAATATTTTTAATTCATTTTTTAATTCGATATCGCAAATAAATATTTCATAAATCTGATATTTAAAAAAAGATATAAATAAGTAATAATGGTCTTTGATAAAAGGTATATTTAATAATAAAAAATCTAAAAGTAAATTAATTTTATACTTTAAATCAATTATATAATCTTTTTTTAAATCGTTTCCTTTTATTTTTATTATATAAAAATACAAAAATATCATATCACATATATATATCATTAGTTTTTTAGAATTAAACATAATAATATTTTTATCCTTGTAAGATAAATAAATTTTCTTTATAACAGTAATTAGTCCTTCTATATTTAAAATTATGTATTCACTAATTTTTTTTAATGATACTACTATATTGCCACTATTATTGTTGTTATTATTTTTTTCTTGCATTCTTATTTTTTTTGCCAATTCCTCATTAAATGAATTATTTAATATAAAATTATATAAATAATACAAATGTGAAATTATATTGGTATCTTTTTTTTTTTTTTTTTTATTACTATAATCGCACATATAACTTTCGTTTTCTGCTGTTTTTTCCTTTTTATAAAATTCATTATATATATTTAGATTACAAATGTAGTAATTTCCTAATAAAATATCCAAATGGTTTATTAAAATTTTTATTTCTTTCTTATGTCTATGATAAAATTTATTTTTTATTACAGGATTACAGATATCTTTTTTTTTAACAATTTCTTCTGAATTTTCTTTATTTAACTTTCTATATTTATTTTCATCAAAGCTGTCATTTTTATTTTCATTATAATTATTTAATTGACTTTTTTTTTTTTCATTATTTGTTTCATTATTCAGATTTATATTGTCATTTGTAATTATATTATCCTCATCAATATTATCTACTTTATTATATAACTTTAGTATATCTAATAATTTTCCTATTGGTGCATATATGTTATCAAAGTTCATACACTTATAGTGATTGTAGCAATTCAGTTTTGAATAAAGAAAAGTAGATTGTACTGAAAATTCATATAAACATATTTGCAAAGCTTGCCTATAAATAGTTGGTGATACTATTTTCTCTAATAAAATTATATCATTTATTCTTTTCGAAAGAACATCATCTATTTCTTTTCTTCTATTTTCTACATATTTTTTATAACTAACAAAGCAAGTTATAATTTTAATAGCATTTCTTCTTTTTGCTAAAGTTAGATTTATTTCTTTTTCTTTTTTAGCCTTTTCAATAAAGCAATCTTTATTCAATATAACCTGCTTTTTCCCACTTAAGTTAATCCTTCTATTTTTACTTTCTCCATTAAACATATTTTTTTATATAAATATATCTATATTCATATATTTAAAATTAAAAAAAAAAAAAAAGTTTCATCGAATTTTTAAATTTTACTTTAATATACAATAAACAAAGAATTGAGTAATAAAAAAAGAAATATGCATTAATTTTTTTTTAAACAAAAAAAAAAAAAAAATGAAAATAGAAAAAAAAAAGGTTTTATTACTTTCTAAGATTCAATGAGACATTTGTACTATTTTTATTAATTCATGTCAAATTTGAATAAATGTTAGGAATAAAAAAAGTAAAATAAAATGAAAATTTTATAAATTATATACATTAAAATAATACTATTATGATAAATATAGTTCTTATTATCTCTTTATATATTTATTTTAAATAAGATTGTAAATAAAATATAAAAAAATTAAAATTAAAATATTAAATGAAATTATTAAAAATTATAATGTTCAAAAAAAAAAAAAAAAAAAAATTAACAATAAAAATTAAATAAAACAACTTTATATTTAATCTATGCATTGACGTACAAAATTAAATTTTTTCGAAAATATATATAAAAGAGATTGAAAAAATAGTTTTCCTTTTTAAAAATACTTTAATTTATTACATTTTTTTATTATTATTCTAATTTTCTATTAATAAAAAAAATGAAACTATAATTCATAAGAAATACTACATTATATTTTTTAAATATTTAATTTTTTATTTAAATTAAGTGTGATATTAAAGCATTAAAGAGAAATATGATTACAAAAATTTTTCATATATCTAAAATTAAATATATTACATATTTTAGCAAAAAAAAAAAAAAAAATTTCTATATTATTTCTTTGCTTTATTGAATATTTTTTAAATATTGCATATGATATAATTTTTCTGACATATATTGTTATAAAGAATACATACTTTTTTAAATATAAAAGAGTAGAAATATATATATTAGAATTTTTTTTTTTTTCTTTGATGATTCCATATTTTAGAAAAATAAGTCAAAATTAATTTTTATTTAAAAATTTATATATTTTTACAATATTATTATGTATTATTAAGTACATACTATTTTATAAGATTAATATATTATTAAATTATATTAATGCGTATAAGTATTTTATAAAAATAATATATATATTTATATTTTTTTACTATAATTTTGTATGAGCATATAATAATTTATATGTACAAGTACATGTAAATTATAAAAAGAAATGTTTGAATGAAAGTGAAAATAATCTTTTTTTTTTTTTTTCTATTTTAAGCCAAAAAAAAAAAAAAAAAAAAATATGGCTGAACATTTAGCTCGTATTATAGGAACAGAAGAAGATAGAGTCAACTGTCCATTTTTTTGGAAAATTGGAGCATGTCGTCATGGAGATCAATGTAGTAGAAGTCATTACAAACCAAACTGTTCTCAAACTTTAGTTATAAGACATATGTATGATAATCCACCCATAGCTGTTGCTATTGCAGAAGGACAAATGGTTGACGATGAAGTATTGGATAAAGCAGCTGATCATTTTGAAGAATTTTATGAAGAAGTTTTTGAAGAATTAATGAAATATGGAGAAATTGAAGACATGGTTGTTTGTGATAATATAGGGGATCATATTATTGGTAATGTTTATATTAAATATACACATGAAGATTATGCTGAGAAAGCTGTTAAGGAACTAAACGGACGATTTTATGCAGGTAAACCGTTACAAATTGAATACACACCTGTTACTGATTTTAGAGAAGCCAGATGCAGGCAATTTGTAGATGGCCAATGCAGAAGAGGAGGATATTGCAATTTTATGCATATCAAACATGTTCCTAGAAGTGTGAAAAGAAAATTATATAGAAGAATGTATAAAAAATTTCCTGAATATAGAAAAAGAAGAAGGAGAAGTGATGATTCAGATGATTATCACGATGGCCATAGAGAAAGAGGTAGTAAAGATAAATATAAAAGAGACAGATATAAGGAAAATCATCATAATGGTAGGCGTAGAAATAGGAGTAAAAGTAATGATTATGAGGATGAAGATGCTGATAGGAGTTGTAAATATGCAAGGAGAGAAAACAGTATAGAAAGAAGAGAGAAAATTGAAAGATGGAATAAGGAAAGAGAAATGAAAAATATGTTAAAAAACAACAAAGATAATAAGAAGGAAGAAGATGAAGATGATAATAATATAAAAGATAGTAAGGAATTAGACACTAGAGATGATTAAATCCCCCTACACAAAAAAAAAGAAAAGTAACAATAAATAAGGGTTGTTATAGCAACATAATAATATGAAAAAAGTAGGAATTGCATTTATATAAAGTAGTAACAATAAAGCTATAGTAAAATTAGCAAAATGAAATATTAATAATAATATAATAAAGTATTAATAAATATTATAGTAAAATAAAATTATAGTAAACAGTACATTTAAATTAAAAAAAAAAAAAAAAAAACGGCTAAATAATAAAGATAAATAAGATAAAATAACATAAATTATATTTTTTATATTAAAAACATAAATATAATAAAGAATGTGAGAAATTTTATAAATATAAATAAAATTATTATAATTCATGAATTATAAAATAGAAAGTTTATATATTATTATTAAAGAATATTTCGTATTTGCTTAATTTTTAATTTTTTGAAATTTTTTTTTATAAATAATATATATATATATATATGACAAATGGATAAAGTATATAATTTGTTGAATTTTTATGCTTCTTTAATAGATATAAAAACTTTTTTTTTTTATATCTATTTTTAACTGTTATTTTTTTTAAGTTTCTATTTACAGTAATAAAATAAAAATTTATTTAAAAAAAAAAAATATAAATGAATGTGCTCATACTAAAATTGTATTTTCTTAATTTGCCTTTTTATATTTTTTTATTTTATTTTACTTCTATTTTTTTTTTTTTTATATATTCGCTAAATTAAGATAATTTTTTATAATTAAAAGAACATATTAAATAAAAAATTTTATATTTTTAAAAATAAAAAATAAAAAATTGAATATAGAATAAACAATGTTACTGTTATTTAAAAAAAAAAAAAATGTAAGTTTTATAAAAAAAAAAAATTGTTACTTTTTAACATAAAATAAAAAAATTATGTTTTCCATTGTATTTGTAATATTATAATTTTTTTTCTAAAAGTAAAAAGAAAAGGCCTTTTTATTAAAATGGAAGGAAAGTTACTGAAAAAATCTAAGAGTGAAAAAAGAAGAAAAATAAAGAAAAAAAAAAAGGATGAAAAAATAAAAAAAGAGATGTTAGAAGTGAAAACGAGTATAGATGACATATTTAGTAAAATAAAAACTAAAAGCACAAAGGATGATGAAACAAAAAAGGTTAAAAAAGATCAAGAAAGCGTTACAAAAAATAAAAAGAAGAAAGATAAAAATAACGTATCAAAACAAAAAGTAAATGAAAGATTATGTACTCCAGATGGTTTACCTATTTACTCAATGGAAGAACTTAAGATTGGTAATATTAATTTTATTTTTTGTTTTTAAATATAAAAAAAATTTAATATACATTTTTATTAATGAAAAATTTATTATTATATATAGGAAAAGGAGGATACACAAAAGAATGCCCTTTTGAGTGCAATTGTTGTTTTTAATTCTTTTTAAATAGAATATTAAAATTTTTTAAAAATTGAGAATAGTATTTAAATTATAAAAGTGCTATTGAAAAAAAAAAAAAAATATACATTAAAAAAATTAGATCTTTTTAAAGTGTACTTTCAATTTTTTAAATAAAAGAGATTAAATACAAATGATTAAAAAAATCTTTAAAATATATATAACTGAATATACAAAAAATGAATAGATTTTTTTCAATTAATCTTGGAAAAACCTAAAAAAATATATTTTTATTAATCTTTTTTTATTCATATCTGTAATGTGTAAATATTTATCTATTCTATTAAAAATGCTTCATAATAAAACAATATAAATGTATTTTTGTTACTATATATATTACTTTCCACTAAAATATATATATTTTATATTTATTTTTATGTCTATATTATGTATTCATATTTTCATATGCATTTTCACTTATATTTTCATTATTATATTCATTCATATTTTGAATTATATTTCTATTAATATTTTCATTTTTATTATTGTATATATTTATATTTTCATCTTCATTTTTAGATAACTCGTGGCAATAGCTTAGAACTTTTTTTTGTGGAATACATATTTCGAAAACTTTCCTCCAATTTTTTGTTTTTATATAATTAATTAAAATTTCAACAACAGTATTCACATTTAGCACATTACTTTTTTTTTTTTTAATATATTTCTAAAAATAAAATAAATATATTTAGATGTTTTAACAGATGTACACATACATTAATAAATATATATATTAATATTTTTTTTTTTTTTTCAAAATTATACTTCTAAGGGTAATTTTTTTGTTGTGAAACCGTATAAAGACGCTTGATAGAAAGATAAATTCTAAATAAAAATTAAAAAAAAAAAAAAAAAGTTATAATAAATATTTTAACAAATATATATATATATGTGCATTATAATTATATTTTAGTTTTATAGAGAAAAACCTTTGATATACTTCTATCTACTAAAGCTGCAATAATATAGACTTCATCTTTTTTTACTTCTTCTAATTCCTAAGATAATATGATATGAAAAATAGAAAATGAGTAATGTTTAATTTTTTATATAGTTTTTTTTTTTTCGTTTTTTTACTTCACTAGCATCAGGAGATAAAACTACAATTTTTTCTTTTGAGAAAATATCCCAATAATTTTCTGAATGTATATGAACTTTCCATTTATTTAATGAATATTTTTTAAGCTGTGAAAATAAATTATCATTATTATTTAAGTAAGTAAAATGAAATTGAATTGGTATATCATTTTTTATCATATAGTGATATGATAAAAAAATCTGTTTAGCTAAACTACAAATCTCTTTTTCTTCCATGTAATTTTGAAAACTGCAATTAAAACATATTTTGAAACCCTCATTATAGGATTGCAATAAAAATTCTCTTTTTCTTTCTTTCATTTTTTTCTCTAAAACTTTTCTTTCTTTTAAATATTCTATTTTTTCTTCTTCATTTAAATCATTTAATACTTTTAACAATTCTTCCTTTTTTTTATTTTTTTTCCTTCTTTTTTCTTCTGGTCTATTTTTTCTTCTCTTTTCTTTTAATAATTCTCTCTTATCTTTTTTTTTTTCTTTCTTTGTCTTTCTATTTTTTTCTAATTTATTTACGTCATTTTCATCAATTATATTGGATAAATTAAAAAAGAAGTTGTTTATTTCCTCAGTGTTTTCAGTATCTTCTTCGCTTATCATATTTTTTTTATTTTTTTACAGATAACTTTTTTTTTTTTTTTTTTGAAACTTTTTTTAATTTCTACAAATATATATATATATTTTTTTTTTAATAATTATTTTTATTATATTTAAAATTTTTTTTTGCTTTTTTTTTTTTTTTTTATAAATTAATTGAATTTAGAGAATTAGCTCGTTGATAACATATGCAAAACATTGTAAAATAGATGAGGTAAATTAAAAGATAAGTTTGTATATTAAAGTTGAAATACTTTAAAATGAAAAATTTGATGAAAATATATATTATAAATTATGAAAGATATTTTTTTGTATTTGGCATTTTTTAAAACACTACAGAAAGAAAGAAATAATAAATTATTAATAATATTAAATTAGTTCTGGCCTATTAAAAAGAAAACATAATACTTCTATGAATATTTATTTATGTATTCCATTTTATATATTTACTATTATAATGAAGCAACAATAATGAAAAATATTTTAATATATGCAAAATAATTTATAAATAATCTATTATATTTTTAATATATTTAAAAAAGGAAAAAAAAAAAATTTATTACATATTTATAGTCAAAAATTTTATTAATTTATATTAATAAAAATTATAGATATAATTTAGATAAAATGTAACAAAATTATGTATAAATCCTACTTTAAAATTTAAATTTCATCTTATATAGTTTTTTACATAACTCATAAATGTTGGATACTTTTGTTAATTAATAATTTATTTAATGCTCAATAGAAAAAAAATTATTTGATATAACCATATTTTATTGCATATGTTGCCTTTAAGAGTATAATTCTCTATTTTTTTTTAATTTTAAATTTATCATACTGTAAGTATATTTATAATAATTATTATAAAATGTAAATTAAAAATATAAATGTAATAATAATTTAGATAAAAATGTGTTTGAAGAATTATTTATTTATATGGTTATATTTTTTCTTTTTTATGTCTTTAATACTTGAATTTTAAACAATGATTTAAAAATATATATATATATATGATATGCAAGTATATAAATTTTTTATCTAATATTTTATTATAATTTATATTTTTATTATATCTTATTTTTTTATAGCAATAAATATGTTGAAAAACTTGAATAGACCTGTGTTATTTTTAAATGTTGTATATGCAGTGGCTGTAATATATTTGGTAAATAAATATAGGAAAAAAATTCGTTTATTAGATATATTATATAATTTAAAGAATTGGCTATTTAGTACTCCTTTTATATTTTCTAGAAAATATAAAAAAGTAAAATTGCCTATTTTAGATAAAAATGTAGTTATAAATATTAGTGATGAAGAATTAGAAGAAAAATTTATTCAGACATGCAAGGCTGTTAAATTATACAAAAATAAATTGAAATTTGAAGAATGGATATATTTATATGGGTTATATAAACAAATTATAATGGGTAATATAAAATTAAATAATGATGAAGGTGAATGTAATAATAATAATGAAAATAATAATAATCAAATAAATGAGTCAAAATTAAATAAAAATGATTATATAGAAAATGAAAAAATAAATTCGTGGAAAAATTGTTATAATATAAATAAAAAGGTTTGTAAATTTTTATATGTAGAATTTTTTAACAAGTTATTTCCAAATGCTATTGAAAATTTAAACAATAATTTATCGTTTGAATTTTCAAAGAGTGTAAGTAAAATGAAGTCATTAAAAGAAAATAACTATAATAAAGAAAATGCTGATGATTCTAATAATAGCTTATGTGATATATTATGTGAAAATGTTGTATCTGCAAATATAGAATATGTAAAAAAAACATTAGATAGTTATCCTTATTTAACAAGTCAAAAAAATTCAGATGGTCTAACTGCTTTACATTATGCTTGTGATAGGGGGCATTTAGAAATTGCTAAACTTTTAGTAGAGAAAGGTGCCGACATAAATATAGAAGATTCTTATGGTGATACGGCATTGCATATTGCTGCTTATTCAGATAAAACGGAAATAATTAATTATTTAATAAGTATTGGTGCTGATATAAATAAAAAAAATTCTGATGGTTTGACAGTTGATTCTATATTAAATCAAAAATAAATTTAAATAAAAAAAATAAAAATAAAAAAAAATAAAAAAATAAAAAAAATAAAAAAAAAATAAAATAAAATAATATATTAAAAAGAAACACAATAAAAAATAAAATATATACATACGTATATAATAAAATATTATTTAAATATAAAAATATATATCAAATAAATATGTTTTATTAATTTATTTTTTCTAATTGGTAAAAAATAATAGAAAGAAAAAAAAAAAAATGGATAGAAATTATAAATGAAAAACAAAAAAAAGTAATTTTTTTAATTAAAACAGAATGAGAAAATTATTTATAATAAATGATAAAATCATCTATTCCCCATGATGTTACACATGAGTCAGTTGCCTTTTTTAAAGTGCTTCCAATTAATATAGTTAATGTATCTAAAATTTTTAAGAAATAAAAGATAAAGTAAAAAATAATATAAATTTATTTATTATTTTCTTTTTTTCTTTTTCATTGAATCTTCTTTTATTATGAATTTAATACCGGAGGAATGTTGAAATTGTACATCTACGGGAACCTTAGATAATTATAATAAAGATAAAACGTATTATTATATAGATAAAATAAAAAAATATAAATAAAAAAAATAAAATAAAATATAAAATTTAAAGGGAAAGAAAAATATTTTAAAAAATATATATAATTTTTATTTTAACTGATAAACGGTCAGGATGATTTTGGCCACAAACATCTATTCCTGAAAGACACTTCTAGAAAAAAAAAAAGAAAAAGAAAAAGTATGAATAATTTTAAAAAGTATAATATATATTTTTAATACTTCTTCAGGGCATGATTCATGAGATTCTAAGAAATTAAAAAAAAAAAGTATAATATAAATTTAAAATTTTATTTTATTAAAATATGTTAATTTATATTTATATATGTATTTTTTACGTGTCCATATTGTTTTATTATCAACTTGTAAGAATAATGAATCATTATCCCATTTATCAAAAAAATGAACTCTTAATTTTATGTTTAACACATTATGCTTTGGTAAATTACTAATTTGAGTATAAGCTTCAGTAGCACCAAATTTGCTTTATATATATTATAAAAAAAAACAAATTATTTTATTTGTTATTTCTGTAAGATTTTTATATTTTTTATTTTTTGTATTCTACCATGGTCCACCAAGGAACGTATCGGGAGAATTGTGGCATGTACTAAACTCCTTTAAAAATAATTTTAATATTTGATAGTTATATATATATATATATATACTATACATTGAAAAAAAAAAAAAATAAATAAAATAAATAAATATAAATTCGAACAAATCATAATTAAGATATCCTTATAATTTTAGTAATAAATAATCAGTAATATAATAGATTTAGAGATATTTAAAAATTTTTTATATAATAATTTATTCAATATCTTTTATTTTATTTCTTATATGCATATATATATATATATATATACTTTTTATATATGATATAATACCGAGGGTTTCCATGAATTATCATTTATATCGAAAGTATTCAAGTGGAATAATTTCCATTGTTTATTTTCAAAAAATAATAAATCATTTGTGTGTAATTTTCCATATATATTTAAACTGTTTATAATTGTTTTATCATCTTGAATTTCTACATATACATTATCTTTACTTGATATAAAAAATGATTCTTTTTCGCAATAGAAATAAATAGACTTTTTACATTGCTTTGATTTAGACTCAAAAATTAATTTTTTTGTTTTAATATTATAATTAGCATTAATATAATTAACAAAAATAAGCAATATTTCAAGAAAAAGTAAAATATGGAAAAATTTATTCATTTTTTTTTTTTTTAACTTTAAATTTGCAATTTATTAGATTAGGAGTATATTATAAATCACTTTTTTTTTCTTAATTTTGTGTCTCTTTTTATATAAAAATAACATATACAGTAAATATATTGTGTAAATATTACAAACTTATTAGTATGAATTATAAAATAAAAAATGGTCTCAGTTTTTACAATTCATATTCATCTCTCTATACTTTTCTAGTGTTTTTTTCTTATAATTATTTATTAATGCATTTGATAAATTAATTTAAAAAAAAAAAATATAAAACAATTAAGAATTAATACATATAGATAGCATACATAAATTAACAAAAAGTCCATATTGCCATTTATTTTTTATAATTTTTATTTTATTTTTTTTTTTTGAAAAGTATTTTAATAAGCTATAATTTTTTTTTTTATATATATATTATTTTTAAATGCATAAATAAAATTTTTTATATGTATATACATTTATTCACATGTAAATAGTAGAGATTAAAAGAACTAATTCAAATAATATTTGTATAAATATAGTGTATATATTTTACCTTATTTAATGAATAAATAGTAGAAAATAGATTAATAATATGACAATCGAACATATAAAATGCCAATGCATAAAATACAGTATCCCAGATGAAGATTGCGAACCAATAATTAGAGCTTCAACAAATACAAATGATCTACTAGTAGCTGTTATAAATAATAAAAAAAATGTACTTCTATATAAAATAGTGAATAAAGAATTAATTTATTGTGAAACTTTTTATATTGGTGTAAGATTGATTAAACAAAAAATAAAGAATATATATGAAATGAAAATTTTTATATTATTGTTACTTTTTACTTGTTATGCTATAGAAATAAATACAAATTTATATTTTATTTTTTCATAGAATAGAAATAAAGTTATTGGGTTTGAATGGTCAAGAAAAAATGAGTTACTTATTATTACTATTGATATGAAATGTATTATTTATATGAGAAATGAAAATGAGACTTGGGTATGTAGTACTGTAAATATACCAACACAGGAATTGCCTACATGTGCTTGTTGGCATCCATTTGCAGATTCTTTTGCTATAGGATTTTCATCAGGTGTTACATTTATTTGTTCTAAAAAGGATAAACAAAAATGGACAATTAAAAAAATTGTAAATCATACTGGAAGTATTCTTTATTTACAATGGAATTCTTCAGGTATATATATATATATATAAGTAGTTATAATTTTCTTGTGTTACAATTCGAATACACATTTTCAATAATTTATATTATTAAATTATGAAGTCTAATTTTTTTTTTTTTTTTTGTTTTGATATAAATGAGTATTTAAAAAAAAAAAATAGAACAATAATATAAAATAATTTATATAGTTTTTCTTTTATTTATAAAAGTTATACTTTGTTATTCTAACTTTTTTTATAATAAAATAGCTATAATTAATATGAAAATATAATCTTTCATATATATTACATATTAAGTAATATGGAGAATTTTTTTTTTTTTTTTCAAAAGGACATATTTTGTCTACTGCCTCAATGGATTCAACATCTTTGCTTATTTGTACACTAGATTTATGGGAAGATAATACAGTTAACAATCAAAATATAAAGTAAATTATATTAACAAATTACTTTAGTATCATGTTCTTTCGGTTATTATGTAAATGAATTAATATAGATAATGGAATTAACTATATCTCTATATTTCTCCTTAAAATCTACGTAGGATATATGAAAAAATTAAAGAATTTATTAAAGAAAGAAATTTAAAAAATAATGATATAATAGACAAGGTAATAAATAATATATTTTTTTTATAAATTCATTTAAAAAATATTTTATTATAATTGCATTTAGAACAGGTTGAATATGAAGGATATATTTTTTGTCATACTACTTTTTCTTTATCAAATGAAAAGATAGCTATAATTGGTATGAAATTAAATTTGTATTAACCTTTTTTTTCTTTTTGTTATGGAACAATTACAAATAATTAAATATTGTATTTTATTTTTTATTTTTTATTTTTACAGCTAGTAACTTTGAAAATAGCTGCAGAAAACAACAAATAATAATTTCTGATTATTTACAGTCTCCAGCAAAAATCCAGTTGGTTTCATGGATTGGCCAAACGCTTCAAAAATGTTTATTCTTAGAAGAAGATAAGCTTTTAGTTGTACGCTAAGAAAAATTTGTAAATTTTTTTTATATACCTAAAATAAATTTAATTTAATAATAATTTTTATTTTATTTTATTTTATTTTTTTTTTTTTTTGTAGTATGGGTATGAATTATTTCCAATTATTATTGCATGTTCAAATGATGAGTGGGTTATATCAAAGGTTATTTTACCAGAATTTACTATTAAAAATTTAAGTGTTGATTTTTTTTATGATAAAAAAGAGATTCAAGATATAGAAAAGGAAAATAATAAAATGAATGGAAATGATATTATTGGTGAAATTGTTGCTCATTCAAATCAAATTATACAAATATCTATGTTAGAATCATATGAATATAAAAATTATAAACAATTTATAACAGTATCAAGTGATTTTAATATGATTCTTTGGGATTATATTTTATAACTATGCTAATTATATAACAGAATAATAATAAAAGAAAAAATTTATAAAATGCACTCGTTTTATTCACATAATTTATGAAAAATATAAATTTAATTTCAAAATTAGTTTTATTATTTTTTTAATAAATAAATATTTCTATCATTAATATATTAAGACTATATTGCTATACTCATACCCGTTTTTAGTATTTTAATATGTCAACTAAACTAATAAAATCGTTGTATCAGAAAACAAATAGCATGTAAAAATATATGTGCATACATATATAAATCTAGAATAAGTCTTTAGAAAAAAAAAAATTTGTAAAATTATAATTATATAAAATGGATAAAAAAAAAAAAAAAAAATTATTAATTAATAGATTTAAAAATAATTATGTGTATATATTAAAAAAAAAAGAAAAGAAAAATAAAATAAGGATATTTATAATAAAATAATCATAATTATGATTTGAAAATTGCATTGAAAAACAAAATACTATAACGCATGCATGCGCACAAAAATTTAACTAAAAAGTACTTTAAAAAAAAAATAAATAAATAAATATATAAAAATGAAATTATGATACATGTTCTCTTTATTTAAATAATTAAATTAAAAGAAAAGTTTAGAAACAATCGAAAGCTAGAAAAAGAATGTTATAAATACGAAATTAAAAATATAGTAAGAGATTATGCACAGATTGTGAAAATTGTAAATTAGTGAGGTAATACACAACAAATAACATAAAATATCAAAAAAAAAAAAATATATTCATTCATTTCTTTTATTAAAAAGGAAGTAAAAATGAAATTTCTATTTATATCTGTCAAGAATTTTTAAATATATATTTTTTTAATCATTTAAAATTTAGTATAAATGTATTTTTAATCGTTAATTATTTTACTTTTTTTTCTTTTAATTTCGTGAGTTCATTACATATTTATCTTACTCTTTTTTTTAACAAAAATTGCATAATAAAAATATAAATTGTAGTATTTTATAAATATTGATATGTTCATTTAAATCATTTTTTTTCTATAAAATGGTGTTTGAACATCAAAAAAATATAAAATAAATTATAAAATACAAATAAATGCAAAAAAAAAAAAAGAATGGAGATTCTTCTAAAAGGAAACTTGAGTAAAATTTTGCACAGAAACAAAAGAAATACATTTTGTTCTGATGATGAAGAACCCTTTAGTTCTCTTTTCAGAAGAACAAATGTATCCTTTTATGATGATCTTGATACAGAAGCAGTGTTTTTATTAGTATAAAAAGAAGAAAAAATAAATAAAATAAGAAATAAAATAAATCACAATTTATCCATTTTATATACACATATATATAAAACTTTTCTTTTTATTTAATAATAATCAGGAAAAGGAAAGTCAGTCAATTGCTCGTACCATGTAAAAATATTAAATATATTTATTTTATTATGATATATTTACATTGCATTTTTTTAAATTTATTATTAATATTAAAAAAAATAATAAATAGGAGGAATAATAACAAATATATTTCATATCATGATGATAAGACAATTCTACATAAAAAAAAAAGACAGGTTCAATATTGCAAAATAAAAATTATTATGAAAACTTTTATTAAATAATTAATTTATAAATATATATAATACTATATATTTTTATCATTATTATTTAATGAATATACATTAAAAAAAAAAATACTGAAGTGAAATTCTTATAAAATAAAATATTTGTGGGATTATATTACTATTAAAAAATTATTTTTTTTTTATTTGTTCATTATAGGAATTTCATAAAATAGATGAAATTATAAATAATATTAATTATTTAGATAGCCTAAAAAAAAGAGTATACAATATTGAATTTCAAAATATATTAGAACCATTAGGTATATATGTACCCAATAAAAAAACAGAAAATAACAGGTATATATTGTCCTAAAAATAATTAAAGATTTAAAAAAAAAAATAAAAAAAATAAATTAAAACAATACAGTAATAATTAATATTTTTAAATATATTTTTACAGTGAAATAAAAAATGAGAGAGTTTACAAAGAGAAATTTGAAATTCTAAAAAAAAAGTATGATAGTCTTAAGGAAAATATAAATACAAGAATAGATCTTGAACTGATTAAGGTAAAATTTTTTATAAAATATTTTAAGTTTTACCAACATATTAAAATATAAATATGTATGTGTATATGCTGTTAATACATAAATATATATATAAATGCATTAGTATTCATATACGTTTATTTAAATTTATAAAAATTTTTTTATATATTTTTCTACTTATATAAATTAGTCTGGAGTATTTTACAACAAAGAGGATATACAAGATATTTTTTACATAACAAGAAAACAACAATATGATATTAATACAAAAGAGAATATTATAAAAGTTCAAAATAGCGTCATAGAAAACATGGTAGAAAATAAGTAATAATTAAAGAAGAAAAAAAAAATTATTAAAAAGGAAAATAAAAAGATATATAATTTATATTTTTTTTTTTTTTTTTAATTATTTTTCTTAGTAAATTAAACAAAAAAAAGATAAGAATTAATAGAAAGAAAAATCAAAAGCTAACGGAAATGTGTAAATTTTATTATGAACAAAAGTAATAGTTGCAAAAAAAAAAAAAAAGGGAATATATAATAAATTTGTTGATTATTATAATTTTATATTTATTTTTTTTTTTTTTTTATAGTGAAAAAGCACAAATGAAATTAAGGAAGATAAAGTACACATTCCTTGAATATAGGATAGCTTTAGAAAACATCGTCTCATGTTGTGAAAAAATAGGAGTAATAAAAAATTAAAGAAATAATGTAAATATTTTTATTGAAATATCTTAAGATATGTATAAAAATTAAAATTCAATAAACATTTTAGGGAGATAAAATTATTTTAATGGATGGAATAAAATCATGTAAAGCACAAACAGATTTATCCAATGCAACAAAAATATTGAATATGTAAAATATTTTAATATAAAAATATAAGAACACTTTAAAAATCCAAATAAAAATTGATTTTAATAAAAAGACATATTTTAGTTTATTTTTTTTTTTCAATATATAAATAGTTTTTGCATAATTTTTTATTATTTCTATTCTCTTTTTATAGGAAGAAAATTGAAGAATTACAAAATAACATAAAATATTGCGAACAACAAATAAATGTAATATATATATTTAGTTATTTAAAAATACATTGATATTTTTATTATAAAATGAAAGTAAAAATATTATATATTCCTTGTTTAATTTTTTTTTTCCTTTTATAGAGTTTAAAACACAACTTAAAATGTAAATTAGAGGAATTACATAAAGAATCAAAAGAAAAAAGTGAAGCTAAGAATGAAACATTATATTTTAAAGAAGAATTAATGAAAAATAATAACTTATTAACAGAAGTAATTTAAATTAATGATATCATATTTATGAGTTTTTTTGTGTCTAATAACATTTTATTATAAATGTATTTTTTTTTTTTTTGAAGCATCATTTATTTAGCGTTACTTTAGTAATCCAATGGTAATTATTATTTTTAATTATTATTAATTTATTTTTTTAGGTATTAGAAGACTTTCATCATATGCTTTATGATGCTGATAATTTTCTTCATAAAAATGAAGACATTAATAGTTTTAAAACATTATTTAATAAGAAGAAAAAAAAGGTAAATAACTATATTTTCAAGATTATAAAAAAAAAAAAAATTATTTTCCAAAATTAAAATTATGGAGTTTCTCTTTAATTTTTTTTTTTTATTCATATTCTCCTTATTAGTATAATGCGCTTGTAAAAAAGGCGTCTGAGAGAAATAAAGAATTAAAAAAGAGAGAAAATGAATTGATTTTAGCAAATATTATAAAAGAAAAAGAATTAAAAAAACACGAAGAATACTTGAATGTGCAAAAAGAAGAGATAAAAAAAAAAAAAGAACAGGAGAAAGTAGAAGAAGTAAATCAAAAAGAGAATGAAGAAGAGAAAAAAAAAATGCAAGAGGAAGAGCAAAAAAAAAATAAAGAAGAAGATATAACAGAGCAACAAATAAAAGAAGAAACTTCCGGAGAAAAAAAGTTAAGAAAAGTGAAGAATTTAATGGATGAAAAAAATGTAAGAAAAAGAAAAAAAAATATATAATTTATTTACATTTTTCTTTAAATATTAAAAAGTATATATTATAATTTTACTTTTATACAGAAAAAGAGTTTTACATATGAGGAATGTATAGATATTATATACAAAGCGGTAATTCTAAAAATCATATATAAATTTATGTGTATATATGATTTATTTTATTAAAAATAGTACTAATAAACTTTTATTCTTTACCTTACTTTTGATATATAGAATTTGGCATTAACTGGAAATAAGTTGAATGAGTTAAAAAGTATGGGAGAAGTAAGTAAAGATGACTTAATTATTTTTATTAATTCAATTGTTCTAAATGAAGAGGAAGCACTTCAAAACATGATCACCTTTTTTGAAATATGGGATGTTCAGGTAAATAAAAAGATATGAAAAGAAACAAAGAAAAAAAAAAATTAATAAAGAAAATAATTAATATTAAAAAGAAGTAATAAAAATATTTGTTTGAATAAATTTATTTAAATATTCTAATTTGTCTATATAATTTTTTTTTATTTTTTAATTATAAATAGAAAACTGGTTACATGCATAAGGATCTACTTTTATTTATTTTAAAACAATTTGGTGACAATTTCACTGAAGAAGAAGTTAACTTTTTACGAAGGTAAAAAAATATATTTAAAAAAGTATAATATATAATGAAAAAGTATAATTTTTTTCCCTTTTTTTTTTCTTTTTTTAGAGAATTAAATCTAGCGAATGGATATAATATATATTATGTGGACTTATTAAAAAGGTAAAGTATAAAAAAATAAAAATAGAAATATGTAATTAAGATATTTTTATAGTATTTTTTTTTTTTTCTTTTTTTTTATTTAATTGTAGATGGATACATGGAGATGAATTATAAGCACATTTAGAAATTTTATTATAAAAGAGTCTAAAAAAAATAAACAAAATAATAAGAAACTGAACTAAAAAACATATTAATTATATAAAATACAATTATTTCAATTGTATAAGCTACATGCTTTCTATTTCCTTTTAAGGAATTTCTTTAATAATTATAAATTTTATTATGTTTTTATTGCAATATATAATTCTATCATGATAGGATTTTATCTAGTATTACCTTAATAAAGTTTTTGTATTATTTAAATATTGCTTGCATTAATCAAGCATCGCATGATTTAAAGTTTGCTTGTGCTAAACAAGTTTTTTCCTTGATTAATTAAATTTTTTTTATACGTTTAATAAGTTATATTTATTTGTTTTTGTTTTTTTTTTTTCATTATATTTGTTGTTTTTTTTTTTTTTTTTTTTTTTTTTTTTTGTCATTTTTTTTTTTTTTTATTAACCTTTTAATACTTTTTAATATTTTTGATTTTAAATTATACTTTTAAAAAATCTCAATGAATACAATTCATTTTTATATTTTAAAAAAACGAAAGAAATTGAATAACTTTTTTATTTATTTTTATTTTATTTTAATATATAGTAAAAATTAAGAAAAAAAAAAGAAAGAAAAAAAAATTATATATTAATAAATAATAAAATAGATATAGCTTTATCATAATTTAAAAAAAAAAAAAATAAAAAAGTAAAAAAAATTACAAAGATGTAAGGTTTTTTTTTCTATATAATTTTATATTTTCGTATGTATTTTGCGATATTTTTATCGCGGCCATGCATTTGTTGATTTTTTCCCTTACATTTTATTTTTATTATTACAGTTAATATTTTCTTATTTTAAAAAAAAAAATTATTTAGCTAGTTAAAATGGGGGGCAGTAAAAATGATAATATATATGTAATGAAAGGAGGAGGGATAAGTAAGTGTGCAAAAGGAAATAAAGCAAATGGAGAAAGTAATAATAAAATATTTGGAAAAAATTCAGCTAGTTCAAAAAGTAAAGAAAGAATTAATATAAGTAAAACTTCAAAAGGAAGTAATAACAAAATAAGAACTGCAGGAAAAGTTATAAACACTATATCAAAATTTATTGATTCTTATGCATTAATATTTCCTAACGCATTACCAGTCAAACAAATCTTATGGGGATTAGATCCCTTAAATAAAGTTTGGAGATATTGCTCTATTGTTTATGCAAGACCAAAAAATAAAAATTTAAATGATACAAATTTAATATTTCCTTTAAATATAAATAAAAATGAAATTATAAATAAAATTAATAATGAATTAAATAACAATAACAGTACATTAAAAGAAAGTGATTATGATTATTACGTTCATTGGGAAAAGTTTGATAGAAGATTAGATTGCTGGTTACCTTATGAAAATTTAAGATTATTAGACAAAGAGCCAGATGATGGTCTTCCACTTATAAAGAACAACGATAATGTTTCTGATCATGAACATGCAGGAATTGATAAAGAATATTTGAGAGAACATGAAGAAAACACAAAATTAAAGACTATAAATCAAATTAAATTTGGAAAATATTTAATTGATACATGGTATTTTTCTCCCTACCCAAAAGAGTATCAGAATATTGATGTTTTATATATATGTGAATTCTGCTTGTCTTTTTATAAAGAAGAATCAGAATTGATTCGTCATACAGAAAAATGTGAGATTAGGCATCCCCCTGGAAATGAAATATATAGAAACGATAAAATATCTATTTTTGAAATAGATGGAAACTATTTTCGAATTTATTGTGAAAATTTATGTTTTTTGTCGAAATTATTTCTTGATCATAAGACATTGAAGCATAGAGTTAATTTATTTTTATTTTATGTTATAACTGAATATGATGATTATGGGTATCATATAACGGGATATTTTTCAAAAGAAAAATATTCTAAAAATAATGTATCATGTATACTTACCTTACCACAACATCAAAAAAAAGGATATGGAAAATTTCTGATTAATTTTAGTTATTTTTTGTCACAAACGGAAAGAAGAACAGGAACACCTGAAAGACCACTTTCCGATTTAGGTGTTGCTTCTTATATGGCATATTGGTATGAAACATTATTAAAAGTTTTAATTAATTATGAGCAATTATCAATTCAGGAGCTGTCTGAAATAACAAGTATTGAAACAAATGATATAATTTCTTGTTTAGAAGAGAAAGAAATTCTTAAAAATATATCAAATGGAGAATATTTTTATTATATTAATACAAAACAATTAGAATTTATTCTTAGTAAGATTAATCAAAAAAATAATGAATTATGTAGAAATAAGCTTCATTGGGTATCATATGATTATTACTTAGCTTTATATGAATAACAAAGAAGAAAAAAAAAAATTAATAAAGAATGAAAATAAATTTTTTTCTTGCTATTTTATTTGTTTATTATTTGATTAAATTTTTTCTATATAAAAAAGCATAACATATGATAGTTTATACTAAATTTTTTTTAATTACGTGCATATATATATATACACGTATATAATGTGCTAGAATTGTGCTTTTTTTTGTTAAGTTATTTATTATTTTTTAAAAAGCTTTATATGATTAATATTTTTTTTTTTTATATATATAATTCTATTTATTGTTTTATTTTTGTAACAATGTTTATAAATTTTTTTTTTTAAGGTTTTTAAAATAGTTATGGTATTAATTTTTTTTTTAATTTAGTAGAATATAATTTAATATTTTTTTCATATTTTTTATTCATAAACATAAATTTTTGTGTAATGTTTTTCCATTTTATATTCCCATTTTATAGAAAAAAGTGTATATTTCAATTATTAAGAATATATATGTAGACTTTAAAAGAATAATTTATTACATAGGAAATGATAAATAAAAAATGTATTAAAAGATTAACATAAAACAAATTAAAATTTTCAAGAATACACTGTTCTCAATTTTTAGTTTTTGCTTTTTAATATAATTCATAATATTATAATTAAAAAGATAAAATAAAAATAAGTATTATACATGTAACAAAAAAGAAAAAAAAAAAAAAGGCTAAAATTGTCTTAAGAACTAAATAGATATAATAAAATAAAATGAAAAAAATTAAATAAATTAAATAAAATAGAGAAAAGTAAATAAAAGAAATAAAATTTGTAAAATAATATACGATAAAATAATAGTCTATAAAAAGTTTTATGACATAATAAAAAATTACAATTTTTTATTTTGTTCTTTGATTAAAAAAAATTATTTTTATAGCAAATATAACTATTTTCCTATTTTTCACTTTTTTTCTCTTTTTTTTTTTTATCTTTTTTTTCCTTCTTTTTTTTTTTCTTTCCTTCCTTTTTAATCTTTTTTAATTCTTTTTTTTTTAATTTTTTTTCCACTTTTTTTTTTTCTTCTTCTTCTTCTTCTTCTTCTTCTTCTTCTTCTTCTTCTTCTTCTTCTTCTTCTTCTTCTTTTTCTTTTTCTTTTTCTTCTTCTTTTTCTTTTTCTTCTTCTTTTTCTTTTTCTTTTTCTTTTTCTTCTTCTTTACCTTTTTTTTTTTCCTTTTTTTTTTTTTTCTTTTCTTCTACAATTTCATTTAGTTTTTGGTTTTCTCCTTCCTTTTCATTTGTGTCCTCTTTCTTTATTTTTTCTTTTTTTTCTTTTTTTTCCTTTTTTTTCTCTTTTTTTTCTTTTTTTTCCTTTTTTTTCTCTTTTTTTTCTTTTTTTTTCAATTCTTTTTTAACTTTTTTTAGTTCTTTATCTTTTTCTATGATACTAATTTCTTTCTGATATATTTGTTCTGCCTCGTTCATATAATCAATATTTTTGGAAAGTTTAACTCCTTTTATCATGTGTAAAATTTTATGTTCTAGCTGTTTTTTGAAAATAAGACCGTATGAATTAGTAGGATAATCTGAAAAAGAATCAATTCTTGCAGCCATGGCACTTTTACATGATAAATATCTAGACATTCTTCCTTTTAATGCTAAAGGGGTTTTAGAAATATAAGATGAATTATATAAAATACCATACTTGGGAGTTTTTTTATTTCCTTTTAATGAATTAAAAAGAGCTTTTTCTGAACCAAATATTTGAATACTACTAGATGGGCATTTGGCTAAATTTACTAATGAGCCTGCATGACTAATTAAACGAGCACTTAAAGTATTACCCAATAGTTCTTTTAAGTTAGGTGAGACAATATTTAATTTTTTATCTAGATAATTCCAAAGTATATTTCTTGTGTTTGATAAATTTATAACTTCTTTTGAAAAATTTATTATATTATTTAAGTCTTCTTCTGTTAATTCTTGACCAATTGATAAGTTAGCAACTTTAGAAATATTTTCTGTCATTTCTTCATTTTGTGTTATTTCATTTATTTTTTCTCGGTTATTTTCAAAATCAAAATTTTCTTTTATTTTTATCAAATTAACTAATTTACAATACATACATACATCTGTAACAATTTTTTTCAATTCAGGGAAATGCCAACTATACCACTCAATAACTCTCATACTAAATAAATTTATATTTTTATCTAATGATTCAATTGTTGCTATGCTGTTTATAATTGATTTATCTTGTTTTCGTGGATCAAGTTTCAGTTTAGATCTTGAGTAGCTATGACCTAGTCCTATGTTAAAGTTTTTTATATCTATATCAATATTATTTACGTAAGTAGATATTTTTTTTAAATAAAATAGCCTACATGCTCTAAATAACTCCAATATATTATTATTATGTATAACATTAAAACCAATATTGGATAAAAACTTTCCTAAGTTAAGATCTGTAACTCCTAATTCATATTTACTTTTGTTATTTGGCAAATTTTGTTCTAAAAAATTTAAAAGAAATTCTGTTGCTTTTCCTTCGTTTATGTTAATTAAATTATCAAGTGCTCTTTCAGCTGTTTCAAAAGATATAAAAGAACAAAAACGAACTATTTGATGAAATATATCCGGATCCAATATTTTTTTTTCTATATTTTCGTTAGTCCCTATCTGATCCCATTCTTCCACTTTTAGCAAAAAATAACCAGCAGAACACTCAAATAATAAATATAATTTTTTCATCTCAAAAAAAAAAAAAAATATTAACTAAATCCCAATAAATCCTCTAGAAATATTTGTATTACATAACACAAATATATATTTATAAAAGATGCATATATATTTTCAAAAAAACAAAAACAAATTATTTAAAAATAATAAAATATTCAATGTATTTAAAAAAATATATCTTATATTTTCAAATAATATCTTATAAAATCTTAAATATTAAAAGATATAAGTCTATATTTACATTAAAAATTTTACAAAAATAAAAAAAAAATTTTAAAATAAAAAAAAATTATGCATCCTGCTTAATATTTATTTGATAAAATGAAAATATAAAAATAAACATATATATACATATAAAATTAATATATGAAACTTTAATTATCTAACTTAAATTTTTTTTTTTTTGTATAAAAAATTATTAAATGAGAATAAAAAAATATAATCACATATATCTTATAGAATTTTTTTTGAATCTGGCATAAAGATATATATATAAAAAAAAAAAAAAATTTCATTTTTTTTTTTTTTTTAGATTTCCTTAATTTTTAGTATTTTATTATGCTATTTTATTTTTATTATTTTATATAATATTTTTATTTTTTTAATTTTGATATTTTTTATATGGCATTTTTATTAAATATTTTATTGTAACTTATACTTTAATAAATATTTTACATATAATTGTATCTTTACATAACAAGTTATTTATACATTTTATTTAAAATATAATGACAATATATATTCAATTTTTCTAAAGTTATAAAAAAAATATTATTAAAAATATTTGCAGGAATCATATGAGAAGGTATTTTGTTATTAGAAGATGAAATTGTAAAACAGTTTATTGTAGCAATCTATTATTATTATTTTATTTTTATATTTATAAGTTTCTTAGAAATTAATTTTTGTAATAAATATTTTTTTAATAAGAATTTGTAGATAGTACATAACTATGAACAACTCTCGAAGCTTTTTTTTTTTTTTTTTATATACAGAAAATTAATAAAGCTTTAATAGTTAATATTTTTAATATTAGGTAATGTATACTCTACATAATCATCTTCTATGTGTGAATAAATAGGAAAAATTTTTAGTTAATGCAAAAAAAAAAAAAAAGAAAAAAAGAAAAAAAAAAATTTTTTTCATAAAATTTAAAACTTTCTATTACATGTTAATTGTGTAATTTCTTACATTATTCATAAAATACACATTAGTAAGTATAGTAATTAATTTTTTAAAACTTCTTTTTTTCTATTTTCTAATGATAAATTATTAGACGGAAACATTCCTTTTATTAATTTTGTCAGAATTTTTTTTTTTCAAGTGAAATATGAAAGCTATTTTTTTTTTTTTTTATATTGTAATTAAAAATATAAGTTAATTTGTGCAATAAATAAATATTAACACATCTTAGTTTTAGTTAAAACTAAAAATTATATTTAAAGTAAAAAAAAAAAATAAAATAATGAATAGAAATATAGAGTATATAAGAGTGTAATCAAATTCTCTGAAAGCTCTTAATAAAAGAAGAAAAAAAAAAAAAAAATTATCATTTATGTCAAAAAACATAAAGTTAAATATATATATATATATATATTTATACATTAGTCATTTGCACTAAAAAGTAATAATAAAAAAAAAAAAAATGAAAAAGGAAAAGAACTGTTATTATATAACTCCGAAAGGGAGGCAAAAATGCTTTAAAAATATTAAATTAATTACATTTGACCTTGATCATACAATATGGAATATAGAGGCTTTATTAAATTATGCAGATAATGAATGCTATAAATATATGAGAAAAAATTATAAGAGATTATATGACTATTTACTGAAAGAATATGAATTATCTATTACAAAATTAGTACAACAATTACTGGAAAAAAATCATGATTTTAGTAAAGATGTAGTTCAAATTTTGACAAGAATAAGAATTGATGCTCTAAAATATTTAGCTAAGCAAACTAATTATGATGAAATAAAGTTCTCTTCAGAAATACAAGAACTGTGGTATAAAAAGAAAAATGATGTTCATTTATTTATTAGTCCAGGAACATTAGAATATTTACGAGAATTAAAAAGTCGAGGATACATTTTAGGTGCAATTACAAATGGAGACTCTGATGTGAATGGAATAAAATTTTTAAATGAAATTTTTACCTTTGTTGTTAGATCGATGGATTATAATTGTGCTAAACCAAGTGTTGAGATATTTAATGTTGCTGAAAATTTACTAAAGGAAAGAAACATTAAATTCAATGTTGAGGAATGGTTACATGTTGGTGATGATGTTTATACTGATGTAATGGGTGCTAAGAATAAAAATATTAATTGCGCTTGGATAACTATATTTAGAGATGGTAGAGAAGTTTCAGAAAATGAATGGTATTCCTATTTGAAATTAAAATTTGAAAAAAATAATGATTCTACACTAACAGAATATGATCCTTATTCAGATGGATTATTCTCCAAATTTAAAAAAAAAGATATAATTTTACCATATGATTATATCGATATTGAAATACGCCATTGCCGTGATTTAGACAAAATATTGCTTTAAATATTTATAATTTTAAAAATATATGACAATTTTTTTTATTTTAATTCCTAATTATATATATATATATATAATATCTTTAACATTAAAATTTGAATTTTTTTTTTTCTTATAAATTTAATATACATTTCTTTTCTTTATGGTATTTTAATATAATTTCTTCTCCCTTTTCATCCAATTAATATATATATATACATATATTTTTCTATTTTAATCTTTATTTTTAAAGAATAAAAGTACTTTAGCTAAAATTTCGTTTTAAAAATTTAAGATATTTGTTAGAATTTATAAATAATTATATAAATATTTTTAATAAAAATTTTATATTTTTCTTTTTATTTTATTTTTTTCATTTGTTTTATATATATTTTTTAAAATTATGGAAAAAAATGTTATAGAAATAATGTTAAATAGAATAATTTTTAGTATAAAAGTATCTTTTAACATTTTATATTTTCTTTAATGTTATATTAATAGAAAATTTAATGGACTCTTAAAATATATGAACTATTATTTCTTTTCTTTTTTTTTCCTTTTTTTTTACTTAATATAAATTATTAATAATTATATATATATATATATATATTTGATATTTATAGAAACCAATATATGGATATATACATATATATTTTTTTTTTATGTTTTATTTCACTTTAGGTTATAATACGGTTTTATTATTATTTTTTTGTCTTTTTTTTAAATTAAAAATTTGTAATTTTAAAAAAAAAAAATAAAATAAAATAAAAAAAAAGGTACAAAAAGTGTTTAAATATTATTAATCTTCCGAATAACCAGGATAACTATCATCATCTGATAGTGCAGAACAGCTAGAACTAGTTAATGAGTCATCAGTATCGTCATCATCGTCATCATCATCATCATCATCATCATCATCATCATCGTAGTTGCCATCGTCTTCTAAATTGTCTATATTATCTATTTCATTTTTATAATCATCTTTATTTTCAAATTCATTGTTTGGGTTATATGCTGATGCTTTTAATGAAGATTCTATATCAAATGTTTTAAAAAAGTGAAATAATTGAGTAACATTTAAATTACACATATCTCCAAATTTGATATCTTTTTTTAAACAACTTGCAATTTCTTCAGTTTTTTCTGAACAGCAAATAATAGATAAGGTGGAGCCTATTAAAGCATTATTTTTGTCAATTCGGAAATTGACCATTCTTGATAAATATTTTTTGCACACATGTAATATATTTTTTGATGTAACATTTTCAATTCTGGACAATAAGGTTTCATAGAAATTTAAGTTCAAATTTTTTAAACTTAAGAAAATTGTTTGAGATGTTCTATCACATACAGTTTCTTGCTTATTGAAAATATTGTAGTAGGCACTACTTTTAGCTATGGAAAGTTCATCTTCTTTCATTTCATTATTACAATAATAATCAAATATTTTTAAAGCTTCTTTTAATGCACTAATAATATCACTTGATCTATATATACATAAACTCAATTCACCTAAAATGCAATTATAATCTAAAGAACATTCATAAGAATATCCTCCTCCTCTAATGCTACTATATAATGGTCCTTCAATCATTGAAAAAAACTCTCTTAATATTAGCAAGTCACAATAATGTTCATGGAAATATCCTGATGGAACTTTTATAGTTAATTTCAAATATGAAACATCAGTACTTTTGATACCACATACAATACCATTATAAGACTTATCATTTATTATATTTGATTTAAAATTTTTATCTTCACTTTCAAATTGTACATCTAAGTATTCTTTTAAACTCTTATGAACACTTGGACCTAATGAAATATATTTATTATTAGCTTTTCTTTCCATATTTTCAAGAATATTAGAAGTATTTACATGGGAATTACTACTTATATTTGAATCTTTATCACATGATTTTATAATATTATTATTATTTATTATATTATCAGTGTAATTATTATTATCATTATTGTTAATTTTATCATCTAAATATTTCGAATTTTGACAATTCATTGTATTTATATCGTTTTGAAAGCAGAAATTTATTGTTGGAGTATTAACAGTATAATTAGAATTTTTATCTACATTAAACCATTTATGATACCATGAGAATATATTTTTTATTTTATGAAAATCAGCATCAATAACTAATGAAATATTTTTTAGATCAAAAAGTAAATTTTTTAATGTATTTAATTTATTAAGTAATTCTTCCAAATTATTTTTATTTTCAATAACTTTTAAAACTAACTCTTGTTGACCAATAGAAACTAATCCTGAATTACTATTCTTCATGTATCTTAATGCATATTCTAAATTAAGAACTAATGTTTTTGGTTTAGTTTTTTTTTGTAACAAATTTTGATAAGCAGATTTTAAAATTATTTCCAATCTTTCTATATTTATATTCATTTTAAATATAGATAAAAACAAAAGATCAAATAATTTTTCGTAGTTTTCTAATAATCCAATAATTTGTATACATAAAATATTACTCAAATTACCTGCTTTAAAACTCTTTGCACTTTCACCTAGTCCATAATTACAGTCATAACTTATAGTATTTCTTATCATTTCTTCAATAAACAATTCGCATTTTACGTTTCTGTTATTAATTTCTATATCTGTTTCAAATAATAAATAACTTAATAAAGGAATATATTTTTTTAAGTCTGAGCTAATTTTGTTTGAATTGATTAATACATTTATTGAAACAAAGTTAGACTGAATATTACTTAACTGAACAGGGAAAATTATGCATTTTAAATCATTTTGTATAGTATGTAAAAGTTGCATATTTTCATTTAATGCGTTCTTATATGCTTCGGAAGAATTTTTGTTGTTATTATTTACATATTCTTCATTTTCTAAACTCTTAAAATTTCTAAAAATAGTAATACCTTCAATTTTAACATTTTTAGGTTTTGCAGATTGTACTACATCCAATGAATTTTTAGGTGGTTTTTTTTCTAGATTTTCCTTGATTTTTTTAATATTTCTTACCATTTTATTTAATTTTTCTGTACCATATTTTTTTTGTTCACTTTCAATTAATTTTTTTTCAAATAGTTCTATCTCCTTAGCTTTTTTAAGACTAGGATAGCACCTTACTTCAGTATAATAATTGTCAATAAAATACGTTTTTAATATTTCTTTCCAATAATTTTCATTTTCATTTAATAAATCTATATATATTTTCTTCAAATTTAGACACTTCTCTAAATCATCAATATTTCTTCCATAAATAAAGTATTTTATGATAAATTCATTTAATAAGTATTGCGGAGATGTTTCTAAATCCCTTAAATGTTGGAGATAAGATCTAATTATTATATTTTTTAGTTTTTCCATATTTAACTGTTTATCGTAAACTTCTTTTAAGCAATTTCTTGTTATATCACCAACTAAATTTATTTTTACTTCATTAATATTATTAGAGAAATCTGTTGTAGTACATTCATTAACATCCTTTACAGTGAGATTGTTATTTATATAATAACCATTATTATTAATATTAATATTATTATTTATATTTTTATCTTTATCATTATTAGTACTAGAAGAATTTATATTTATTTCTTTCTTAATTATATTATTATTATCTTGGAATTTATTTATCGTTTGTTCACTTGTTTCTTGTATATTATTCTGATTTTTTAAATTACTATTTATTTTATTTTTTTCTTTTACTTCATTTTTATGAAATTTGTATTTATAGGGAACATCATATATATCTATAGTAAAATAATTTTCTTTTAAATCTTCAAGAGAAAAATCCAAACCGCTACAATAAGTATCTTTATCTTCTAACAATCTTTTGCTAACAGGTGAGGTAGTTAGATCAGTTAAGTAATTTCCTAGCAAACTGAGAGACAATTTTGTCTTAAATTGGTTCCATTCACATCCTCTCCATCCTAAACTTATTTGCCCATTATTTAAATTATTACATGGGTAGTACTTTTTTATAATTTTAGAATTATTTCTTTTTTCAACATTTTCCTTTTTACTCCAAGGTCTACTCAAACTTTGAATATCCTGTAAAAAAAGTTCTTTGCATAGGTTATAATTATTTCTAACATTTACATTAACTTTTTTTCTTTGATCTGGATTTAAATCTAAATGATATTTTTCAAAATCGTGTATTATATTTAAAATAACATCATTTTCAAAATTTCCAAATATGATTATTGCAAAATTATTTAACTTATAAAATTTTTTAAAATATTCTTTTACTCTATTATTGTTAGTTTTTCTTAAACCATCTAATGTTCCTCCTGTCTCATACTTATATCCACTTTTATCATTAGGATAAAGGTTAGTAATTATTGTTCTTTCAACAATATTTTCACAATTATTTTCTATTGATTTCATTTCAGAATAAACAACTCCATTATGAGTACCATTTTCAAAAATGTGATGAACTTCTGATAAAAACGCATCTTCTTCTAAAGTTGGATTTAAAATAAAATCTAGATAAATAGGTAAGATGTTACAAAAACCTTCTATTCCAAATGTTTCAATTGTATAAGAGGTATGATCAATTGATGTCCAAGCATTTGTTCCTTCTGAAAGGCATTTATATGCTAAGAAGTCTAGTAATCCTTTATAAGGATATTTATAGCTACCTAAAAAAATTAGATGTTCTAAGGTATGAGGTAATCCCTCATCATTTTCTGCTTCAGTTAGTAATGTAAAATAACCATATATCTTAGGACTTTTTATTTTACTTAAAATTATTCTTAACCCAGAATTTAATGAATAATATTCATCAACTGTTAATTCTTGTTCTAATTTAATATGATTTATTCTTATATAATCGTGCATTTTTTTTTTTTTTTAAAAAAAAAAATTAGAAATAATACGAAATTTTAATTAATATATTATAATTACTAAATTTAAAAAAAAACACTTAACAAATATTAAAATTAATTATAGCACATATACAATTAAAAAATTATCATATATATATATATATAAATTAAAAAAATGTCATAATTAATAATATAAATATTATTAAATTACTTTTTTTTAGAAGTATTATACATCTAATTATTTAATTTATATTAGAAATATTATATATATATATATATATATATATATGTGCATATTTATTTTTTTTTTCTTTTTGAAGAGCACTTATTTTTATTAATACTGTAACTAACTTGTTTATTATTTTCATAAACAATTATCACATAAAAGTTAACTATTATTTTTTAATATTACCGTGCATATTAAAAATATTTAATTTTTTTTTATTAAAATTTATAAATTAAAAAAAAAAAATAATTATAAATAAAATTGAGGTCTTAAAATTTATAGTATAACCTAATTAAAAATATGTTTTTTTTTAATAAAAATTTAAATTATTACAGTATTTTAATAAAAGAAAAAAAAATAGTTTTAAATAAATATATTGTGAGAAAAAAACAATCTGCTTCTGTTTAATTACTGAATCTATGAAAAAAAAAAAAAAAAAAAATCACGTACACAATTTATGCATTAAGAAAAAAAAGGAAAAATGTAAGGATAGTTCATAAAGTGCTTGAAAAATAAACGCGCATACACATATTTTACTTATGAGGAAACTACTTAAAGATATTTTTGATAAAAAAAGAAATATAATAATACCTTTATTTTTACTTTTATGTAAATACTTTATTACTTTATAAAATATTCATCTACATAGAATATTAAAAAGGAATCTTTTTACAATGTTATTATTTTTTATTAAAATAGAGAGATAGAATAATAATGTGCATACATCTTTTTTTTCCATTTAAAATTAATATGTATGGTCAATTTATATATTATTTTATTTTTTTTAATAGATTAAATATAAATATAATTTTTTTTAATTATTTTTGTTCTATTTATTATTTTTCAAAGGAGATATCATGAATTTTAATTCCTTTTTATTTTATTGCTTCTTTAAATTATTATGTTAATTTTATTAAAATAAACAAACTCTATTTATATATTTAATATATCTTTTTTATACAAAAATATATATATATGTATAAAATGGACAATATTTAAAAAATTAATAAAATGTTGTGTTATTTTTAAAAAAGAGTATTATTTTAAAAAAAAAATATATCAATTTTTGTTAAAAATTGGTAGAACTAATGCCACTAATTTTTTATGGGAAATTTTTTTTTTTCATTTTATATAAACTTTATTTTTCATATTTTATATATACATATTTTTTTTTTTTTTACAGATTAAAATTATATGCCATAAAAATTAATTTTAATTTATATTTATATATTATAGGATATAAAAAGTTACTTCTTTAAAAATAAAATTTATCAAGTATTTTCACTTCTACAAAATATTTTAATATTTTTTTTTTGTGAATTGTAATTTTGCATTTTATTAAAATAAAAAAAAGAAATAACCGAAAAATTATTTGAAGTAACCACAAAAATATTTAATCGACATAATTTTTTTTTCTCTCATCAAAATTTAAAAAAAATGAAAAATAAAGCAGAAAATTTATTTATATAAATTAGATGGAAAAGGATTATTTTTCTTAAAAATATATTTAAAATTAAATGTTTTTTTTTTTCTTTCTTTTTTATTTTATATAAATATTTTAAAACAAGCATAATTTTAAATATAAATTATATTCTTTTTTTTTTTGAAAGAAGAAAAACAATATATGAATAATAACTGCTTTTGAAAATATATATATTCCATTTTAAAATAAATAAAATTTTTACATTGGTATCAAATTAATTAATTATACCATTTTATCCTACATATTAATTTATTTTTTTTTTTCTCCAAATTTATATGAAAATATATTTTATATAAAAAAATATATCAAATAAAGTTTATTATTCTAAATAATTGAATAAAATATATATATATCAAGAAATTGTAAGAATGAGTTTATCAAAATTTACAAAAAGTTCATTACAATTGAGCAGAATATGCTCAAAATTAGATAAGCAAGCAAAAAATCAAATAATATGGAATGGATTAAGAAATATAAGTAATTTAAATATACAGAAATTGAATAAAAACATAAATGATTCTATTGGAAAAAAAAATTTTAGTACGAGTGAAAACTATGAATTTAAAGCAGAAACAAAAAAGTTATTGCAAATAGTTGCTCATTCATTATATACAGATAAAGAAGTATTTATAAGAGAATTAATAAGTAATGCTTCTGATGCTATTGAAAAATTGAGATTTATTCAATGTGCTTCTGTTAAAAGTTCAGATACAACTGAAGAGAAAAATATTCCTTTTTATATAAAAGTTTCAACTGATGAAAAAGAAAAATTATTTATTATTGAAGATAGTGGAATTGGTATGAATAAGGAAGAAGTTATTGAAAACTTAGGTACAATAGCTAAAAGTGGATCATTAAATTTTTTGAATTCTTTAAAAGAAAAAAATTTTTCTGAACAAAGCCAGCTTAATCAGGAGAAAGCAGGGGATATTATTGGCCAATTTGGTGTTGGTTTTTATAGTTCTTTTGTTGTTTCTGATAAAGTAGAAGTATATACTCGTTCTTATGATAATGAAAAAGGATATTATTGGAAATCAGATGGTAATGGAATGTTTACTTTAAAAGAAGTGGACAATCTACAAAGGGGAACAAAAATTGTATGTCATCTTAAAGAAAGCTGTAAAGAATTTTCTGACATTAATAAAGTTCAACAAATAGTAGAAAAGTTTTCTTCATTTATTAACTTCCCTGTGTACATAGTAAATAAAAAAAAAGTAGAAAATAAAGAATTAAAAGAAGAAAACGAAAAAAAATTAGATGATAAAAAAAAAGAGGAAACAAAAATTGAAAGCTCCATTAATGGAAATGAATCAGAAACTATTAAGAAAAATATCAGTGAGGATAGTTCCGTAGTTAGAGAAGAAACAGAAGAAATATTAATAAATAATCAAAAACCCTTATGGTGTAAAGATGATGTATCAGAAGAAGAACATATAAGTTTTTTCAAATTTTTAAACAAAAAAAAATCATATGATGACAATAAAAGTTACATATATAAATTATTATATAAAACTGATGCACCCATGTCTATTAAAAGTGTTTTTTATATACCTGAAGAAGCACCATCAAGACTTTTTCAACAAAATAACGAAATAGAGATTTCTTTATATTGCAAAAAAGTATTAGTAAAAAAAAATGCTGATAATATTATACCTAAATGGCTTTATTTTGTTAAGGGAGTAATTGATTGTGAAGATATGCCCTTAAATATAAGCAGAGAAAATATGCAAGATAGTACTTTAATGGATAAGCTATCAAGAGTAATTGTTACAAAAATTTTAAAAACATTAGAAAAAGAAGCAGATACAGATGAACAAAAATATTTAAATTTTTATAAAAATTATAATTATAATTTAAAAGAAGGAGTTTTGGAAGATTCTACAAAAAATCAATATAAGAACATTTTGATGAATTTATTGCGATTTTATTCCATAAATGAAAATAAATATATATCATTAAAAGAATATATAAAAAAATTTAAAAACAACCAAAAAAATATATATTATTTTTCAGCAAATGATAAAAATGTGGCTTTATCTTCCCCATATATGGAACCATTTAAAAAAAAAAATATAGATGTTTTATTATTATTTGAAGAAATTGATGAATTTGTGTTAATGAATTTACAATCTTATAATGGCTCTAAATTTGTTTCTATTGATTCTTCCCAGAATGAAGACTTTGATGATGCTGTATTAAGTGCTAATAAAAATGATAAAGAAAGTAAACAACAGAAAACAAATGTTTTTAATGAAGAGCAGAAAAAAGAATTAGAAAAATATTTTAAGGAAGTATTGGGAAGCAAATGTTCTGATGTGAAGTTTTCTGATAGATTAACCTCTTCACCAGCTGTAGTTACAGGATTTTTATCTCCAACTTTAAGAAAAGTTATGAAAGCAACAATGAAAAATGCAGAATTTCAAGATAATATGTTACAAAATTTACCTGCTACATTAGAATTAAATCCATCTCACACTATTGTTACATCCATTTATCATTTAAAAAATACTAATCAAGAGGTAGCTAAATTATTAGTTCAACAACTTTATGATAATGCTTGTATTGCAGCAGGAATTTTAGAAGATCCTAGATCACTTTTAAGTAAATTAAATGAATTATTATTATTAACAGCTAGATATGCATATCATTATGAAAGAAAAAGCTTAGAAGAAGAAAGCAATGCAGAAAATTCTGATACCAGAAAAATAAATGTTAACAATGAAGACAGTGGTGAAGTGCCAATTGAAAATAATAACGAGGATGGTAAAGATAAAAGGGAAAGTGTTGAAATGAAAGAAACATAATCATCATAAATCTAATAAATAGAAAAAATTATGTATCCATAAAGAAGAGTAATTTATAATTTCAATTTATAATTTTTAATATTTTTAGTTTTATTATATGTTTTTATTTTCAGTAATATATGAATATACATCAAGCTATAATTATATTTTGTTCTTTTAAATTTTAGGAAATACTTATTGAAATTCTTATTATATTTTATTTTATTTCTTTTTTCTCTTTAACCTTACAAATTTTTAATTATTTAAAATTTAGTTGTATTTTATTTTCAATTTTATAATATTATATAAAATATTAATTATATGAAATGCTTTTAATTATATAAAGATTATTATATACTTTTTTTTTTTTTTTAATGCTTTTTTTGCAAAATGTATGGAAGGCATTAGTAATTAAAAGAGATATTTAATAATTATTAATATATATATTATACGAATTTTTAAATCGAAAATATCTTTGCGTTTTATTTATCATTTTTATGTATATTTTAGCTATAATTATTTCTTTAATGAACATTTTTAATAAACATTTTTTAAATTAAAAATACATAGAAAAAAATGTTAGGATTTTTTTTTCCACATTAACTTACACAAAAAATTAAAATAAAAACATATGAATATAAAAATAAATATATAATTAAAGAAAATAAAACTTTTAATAATATTTTTAAAATGTTACTAAAAAGATGTAAAATAAAAAGAAAAAAATTATTTAAGAAAGGTTCATATGATTATTAACACAAAAAAAAAAAAAAAAATTTATATATACAAAATACAAAATTTATATGCATAAAAAAAAAATTGAAAATATAATGAAATTTCTAAAATGGTATAAGGTATCTATATATATATATTCCTATTTTTATGATATTTAGATTATTGCCCCTAATTTTTTGCTACTTTTATTGTCCTCCATTAAGGCATCTTGTGCTGCTACTACTCTAAGAACTGTTTTTTTGCTACTCTCTTGTAGCTCACCTGTTACTAAAATTTCATCTAACAAATAATATGCTTTATGAAAATTAAATATTAAATCTAATTCACACACATTTCCGAAATATTTATCTAATATTTCAACATAATGATGTATTATTTCTAAAGTTATTAATTCGTTATCATTTTTATCTATGCAAGCTATGAAAAACAAACTAGCATACCTAAACAAAAAATATTATATAAATATGTTAATAAAATTATTAATTTACATTAAATATTAGCAATATGATTCTTTCTTTATATAAAGAATTGCTTAAAAAACAAATATAATTAAGAACTAACTTTAATATATATTATTTTATATATTATGTGTATATATATATACAAAAAACTTTATTAACATATTTATGCAGTAATAATACAGTTTTCTTTACATATAATTCTATAAAATTTTAAGAAAATTAAAAAAAATAAAATAAAATAATTTCATTAATATATTTGCAAAAACCTTTTAAATACAAGTTTATATTCTCTCCATTCTACAAAATTACATAATTTGGGTGTTCTATTCAATGTTATTTGAGAAGTTTCTCTTATTATTTTCGCTTTTTCTTTTTGAGATAAAGGTATATACCATTTTGCAAGTCTTGTTTTGCCTTGACGGCTTATAAGTAAAACAAAATGTATCATAATTTGAATAAAAAAAAAATAAAAAGAAAATAAAAAAGAAGATAAAAGAAAAAGGAAAAAGGAAAAAAAATAATTGAAAAAAGGAAAAATAAAAATAAAAGTGAAAAAGAAAAGGAAAAAGAAAAAAAGAAATGATATTTTTTTTTATCTCATAAAATTTTTGTACCCTTTAAAAATCTAAAAAAAAAAAACAGTAGCACGATAATAATAAAAATATATGCATAAATTTTTTTAAATTATTAGAACGTGCATTATTACTTATTTTTTTCTAATCCTTAATATATAAAAAATTTAATAAAATTTTTTCATTTAATACTTATTTTAATTTAATTTGTCTATAAGATAAAAAAAATTTAGTATAATTAATAAAAAATTATTCAAAATTTAATTTTAAAAAATAATACAATAATTAAAAATTCATAAAAAAAACAATAGCATATACAAATATTTTTGTATTAATAACTGAATGTTATTATTATTAAATTAAACAACATATAATAAAAATATATATATATAATCTAACATAAAAAAAAAGAATTTTACAACCAAAAAATAATTTTAAAATAGAGATACTAGTTCAATAAAAAAAAAAATAATAAAATATTTAAGAGAATAACTTTGAAATATATGTGTATGCAGCATATTATATATATAGAAATTTTATATAGAAGAGAGAAAATTATTTTAAGAAATATCAAGCTACCATTTTTAATAAATTTTTTTTTTTATTTCTTCAGATTTTATCTTTTTATATTTAGGATAATATAATAAAATACAGTTTAAAATCAATAAAATGTTTAAAATTATATTTTATTACATATTAAAGAAAGAAAAAAAAATTATTCATTATTATAAGAAAAGACTCCATATTAACAATTTATTAAAGTTGAAATAGTCACATGTTCTAGTTAAATATAATTTATCGATTTAACTTCTATTATTTAACTAAGAAAAAGAACTAATGTAAATATTTCCTTCACTAATTCATAAAACTATTAATAATGAAATTTTTTTAGTAGGGTACATAATTAATCTCTTTACTGAAATAAATTAAGATATATATTTCAACTAGAAAGGTTTTCTATAAAAAGTAAAATAACTATTCAAATAAAATTTATATATTGTATAAATAATAAAAAAATTAAAAAAAGGGCACTTTTCTAACAATTTAACCATACTAATTTTATTTCATAAATGGAATATATATATTTTTTATAGCATATATAATTTAAAATAGTTAATCACTTTTTAATGTAACTAATCAACTCATTATATATATACATATATATAATATTTTTAAAAGGGAAAATTAATAATTAAATTAAAAATTAAGGCATTATCAATATTAGAATTGAGATAAAATCGTCCATATATTTTTTTTTTTTAGTTGTTAATTTAATTAATTCTTATTAAACAGTTATACACTTTTAAATATAAATAGAAAAAAAATAAAAAAAAAATATTAAAAAGATAATTTTAATTTTAGGTATTAATTATAGTAAGTCTTATTTTTCTTTATTAAAAAATTACAAACATAAGAACTTTTAACAATTAGATCAATTTAATCTTTTATTTTTATCAAATTTCTTTGAATGCATTTTTTTTTTTTTGACAAATTGCATCATAATAACCGAATTCAGAATTCTTATATCTTATTACGATCACTTATTTTATATATTTTATTTTTAATTACACTTATATTTTTTCTAGTAATTTTTTAGTGTTATATTTTTTTACTTCATTGATTTTACATACATAAAATAAAAGAGAAAAAATTGTTTTAAATCAATACTGTATTTTTAGTAAAATTCATTTATGGAAAGGGGGGGGAAAAAAAAAAATACATTTAAATATATATATAAGTTATAAATAAAAATTAAGTAAATACACATATATGAGTATCACATAAAATTATAATAATTTAAAAAAAAAAAATTAAAAATTATAAATTATATTGATGTAAAAATCTTGAAAAATATTTTTTACATTAACTGAAAATGGAAAACTTTAAGATGCCATCTACTTATGTGTATCCTAATGATATGTGTGAATTGATAAAAACACTGATAAATGTAATAGAAAATAAAGCAAAAGTAGACATTGATAAAAAAAAAATATGGGATATAATAAATAATATATACGATCAATGGATAAAAGTAGCAGAAGCAGAAACAGAAAAAGATGAAAAAGAATATTACAAATTAATTTCGTTTTTAACATTAATTTTATCAACAAATTGGTTTAATGAGGAACAAGAAGAAATAGAATACATTGTTAATGAAATTTATTACAGAAATATGGGAATAACTCAATCATTTTCAGAAGAAGAAGTTACAAAAGCTATTGAAAATTCATTAGGAGCTGAAATAAAAAAGGTATCTATATATATAATTTACGTGTAAATAATACGTAAAATTAAAAATCATATATGTACAATTAAATGTGTTTTATTGAATAAAACACATATATGTACAAGTATTCTTCATTAAAGAATAAAAAGAAAAGAAAGACTAATTAATACATATTTATTTGTAAATGTATAAAGAATAATGAAAAAAGTGAAGGAATATATTTACATAGAATTATATATTGTGTAAAAATTTAAATAATAAAAATGGAATGAACATTGAGAGTATTTTTATCTTTAAAATATATTTTTTGTTATATTAATAAAAAAATAACTTAAATTTATAAACATATATATTCATATGCATATGTTATCTATATATATTTTTTTTTCTGATCAGTGTATAATTAATAAAAATGATTTAGTAATAGAATTTATAAAAGGTAATTATGGTGAGGGAATTTTTGATGGAAAAATTGTATTAGATATAAACGAAGGTTTGTTTTTGCACACAGAAAAAGAAATTTTGCAATATACAGGTAAATTACCTGTAGATTCATATGAAATTGAACTAGCCATTAATTCATGTGATTGGATTAAATATGAGGAAAAAAAACAATAATTATATTTTTTATTTATTAATGTTTTTTTTTTTTTTTTTACCTTTTGAAAATTTTTCTTATATAAATATTTTAATATTTTTTATTTTTTGTTATCCTCCTTTTCTTGTTTTATTCTTCTATTTTTCTTTTTTTTTTGTTTAAATATCTCATGAAAAAAATAGAATTAAATAAACTTGTAGCATATTTTTTTATTCAGATAATATTCATTATTAATAAGATATAACCTTAATAGCTAATAATTTCAATTTTACAAATATATTTTTCTCTTCATAATGCAAATTTTCCTTTTACTTTCAAATTACATTATCTCTTAATTATTTCTTACATAATATTATAAATACAAAAATAAATATATTTTAAAAAAGTATTGAAATAGCATATTTAGTGTACTTTTAAAGAATACAAATTCTACATAAAAAAAAAAATGTTTATAAGAAAAAATAACTAATAAAACAAATACTTAAACATACTGCTACACAAAAAAAAAGAAGAAAATATATACACATATATATATTAACATGAAAATATAATTTAGTGAATAAAAACCTAGCATAGGAAAAATAAATAATTTAATAAAAAAATATCAAGTTATATAAAATGCATATATATTCATATAGATATATATTTATTAAGAATCTCCAAAAATTCCTTGAATCCACTTATGTGGGTCAATATTTTCTAGATTAATCATTTCATTTGATTTTGTCAAATCCCCATTACTTAATGAACCAGATTTTGAATTAAAATCAACATAATTCTTTATATTTTTATTTATTACGATTTTTTTTGAATCCTTTAATGGTGTACAGTTTCTCTGATTACTAATACTTTTTTGTTTTATTTTTAAATAATTACCACCTCCTGAACCATTGTTTTTTCTTAGGAAATTTTTTGCATTAGGAACTTCTATAAATTATAAAAAAAATTAAAAAAAAAAATTTTTAAATTATTTGTAAATCATAAATTAAAATATATAATATTTTTAAGCTTAGATATATAAAAAAAAAAAAAAAAAAACCTAATTCTTTTAATATTTAGAAATCCATATATTTTATTATACATTTTCATATAATAAAATTGTTCATTTATTTTTTTATCTTTACTTTTACGAATTATATCATTTATTTTATTTTCTGATGTTTTAATTTCATTCATTTCTGTATTACTAAAATTTCCTTTTGTTTCATCTAATATGCTTATGCTTTTTTGGTTACTTATTGCTTCTCCCGCAGATTTCTCATTTTTTCCAAGGTTCTCGTGATTTTTATTTAAATCTTGAAAAGTAAAATGATCAAAATTATCAATTTTTTTATTTTCATCCTTATTGAAGCTTGGAATTATTGTTTTTTCATTAGTTCCTTTTAAATTAACTTTTATTCTAAGTAAGTTATCTGTTTTGTTATATATATATTTTTTTTCATATGTCATTAAATGATCATTTAATGTTTCATTATTGTTAAGAATTTGGCTTTTTAAGTTTTTTTCTTTTTTTTCATTTCCTCCCTCAATAGTACAGTCTTCATCTTTGGACATTACTGCTTTATAAGAAAAATTATCATTCAAATTATTTAACTTAACTGTATCTATTAGATTATTCCCATACGTTCTTAAATTAAAATTTTCTGTTTCTACTATATCTTTATGTGAAATATTATAAAAATTAGAAAGTTTGTTAGATATGCAATCAGCTCCTTTCTCTGAGATCATTTTATCTGTTATATGATATTTCTCCCCTGAATTATAATTATTTTTTAAAGTATTTTTCATATTGTATGAAATTTTTATATCATTTAGCTTTTTTTGATAATTCCCTTTTTCACTATCTTTTTGTTCATTTAACTCCCAATTTTCTCTTTTTTCATTATCAACATTTTCTACTTCTGTTTTTAAATCATTTTTATTAATATTAAAATATTTTTCTTTATTTTTTTCTTTCAGTATGTTTTCATTCTTTTTAATAACTGCTTTATAAGGAGCAATACTTTTTGATAGCATGTTCAATTTTTGTAGTCTATTTTTATAAGAAAATGATCTTAACCTTTTTTCACTATTATTACTTAATGAACTATTGTAAATTTCCTTGTTAATTGGATGTGATGTATGACTATTAAAACTTATATTTTTTTTTTTATTTAAAATATTCTTATTACTACTCTTTAAATTTCCTAATATAACAAAATTTTCATTTAAATGAATTTTTGATAATGCTTTTTTATTTTCAAATTCTTTTTTTTTTTTTTCTTTTAAATAATCATTTTTTTCTTCTTTAAAAGAAGAAAGATTAAGATTTTCATTAAAATTAACAAATCGTTGTGCATCCTTTTCCTGATTTCTAAAATTTTCATTGTATGTTGGTTGACTATATTTTCTTTTTTTAGGATCCAATTTATTTTTTATTTGATTTGACTGAGCAATAGGAGAATAATAGTTTATATTACTAAAACCTTTTGTGTATAATTTTTGATTATTATCTAAAAAATAATTTTTCATATTATTTATATTTTTATTGTAATTACCTTTGTAGTATCTATATTTGTTTAAGAATAAAACATTTTCTTTTTCTGTATCATTATAACAAATGTTTCTCAAACTATTAAATTTTCCTCTTGTTCTTTCTTTTAACATGTCGTTATTTTGTAAAAAGCTCCAAAAGGTGTCCTGAAATTTTTTTTTTTCATTTAACTCTTTTTCTTTGCTTATATATAATTTTTTTAATAAAAGATTGTTTATAATTTTAGATTTTTCATATTCATCTTCGCTTTTGCTTTCTTCACTTATTGTGCTTTCTTCGCTTTCTTTTATTTTTTGAAAATTTTTATCAAGTTTGTATAATTTTTTTTTATTTCTTGATTCTCTTCTACTTTTTAAAAGGGAAGGGAAGTTTTTATTTATCAAAAGAGGTAAGAATCTTTTATTTAATGATGTATTTTTTAATTGATTATTCATGGGAAAAATGAAATTCTTATATGCATATTTTAAATTGTTATGATATAAATCTATATGATTTTCAGGAGGATGAACATTCATATTATTTTGTATCATAGGGATGTAATGTGGTATGCATGTAATTTCTGAATGATTCGATGTTGAGGGAATTAATTTTTTAAGAAAACAATTTTTCTTAAGAATTTCCTTGCTATTCCAATTTTTCTTATTTTTATCTATATTTAGAATATTCATATTTAGCATATTTCCTACTTTTAAATCATTTGAGACAACATTCTCAATGAAAGGAGTTTTATGAAAAGTTGAACTTTTGTTATTAATCATATTTACAAAATTATATGGTACACCAAAATTCATGCACTCACTGTAATGTGCTATATGCTCTTTTATATCCAATTTTTTTTTATTTTTTTTATCATCATCATCCTCCTCACTTTTATATGCATTATTTTTTTTCAAATCATTGGAGTAACTATCATTACTGTTTCTCCCACTATCACTATCATCATCACTATCACTGCAGTTATCATCAATACTAACATCACTTTTATCTGACTGTTTTGTCATATTATAAGAAATTTTATATTTCAAATTCCCACTTTTTTCCTTTTCGTCATTTAATAATTCTTGTTTTATTTTTTCATTATTATCATTTTTAAATTCGTTATTATTATTATTATCTTTTTCAGATGTATGAATGTTTTTTGCTTTATTACTTTGTATATCACTTTTTTTTTTATATAAAATATTGTAAACATTTTCTACATCTGAGTCAATAACATTAATTGTTGATTTTTTTAATTCTTCTTCGTTAGTTTGCACTTCAACATCCTTTAAGGGTTTTTTTTTTATTTGGAATATATTTTTATTATCTTTAACTTCTTTATTGTTTTTGAAGTCATATGTTTTTACGGTGGCTGTGTTATTGGAAGTATCTATGAGAGAAATCAAGAGTTCTTTTTCTTTTTTTGTTGAAATTTTTTCTTCCTCATTTACTTCTTTATTTAGAAGATTTTTTTTTCTTGGAGTAGTTGAATGCATAATAGAACTATCTCTTTCACTTTTTTCAACAATAGGCATTTTTTGTTTTTTTAAAAAATTTAGAGTATTTAATTCATTATTAATATGATTATTATTATTTGTAACATATCTATTTTTGTAGCAATTTAAAATAACATTAGATGCTTCATTTGGTTTTGAGATTAACAGTTTATGACTTAATTCATTGGGTCCTTCAATTTGAATAAGATTTTTTTTTTCTAGCTCAAAATAATCATACATTTTATTTCTCATTAATGTATTATTAATTAAATCATCTCTCAAATAATTAGACAACTTTTTTTTATCATTTACTTCTCCTAAGAATTCATTTTTATTAAAATTTTCTATGTCATTTATTTTCTCTTTATTTTCTCCTTCTTTTTCTCTTATATTATTTAATTCAGGATATAAAACATAAAGAGGAGAGTTTTTTAAAATAGATGGAATTTTCATATTAGCGTTTTCTTCAAACTTAATAGAATTCACAACATTGGTTAAATTATTTCCCCTAAAATTATTTTGAAGATTATTTACAGCACTGTTGCAGGTTTTATTACTCATCATAATTTTGTCATAAAACATACCATTTGAAAATTCCTTATTTAGTACATGATTATTTGATGAATGATTATATATTACATCTTTATTATTTATTGAACAATTTTCATTTAGTGTATCATTTGTATTTATTAAATCGTATATATTTATTATTTTTTCTTTATTAAAAGTATGATTAACATAATTTTTTTTATCATTTCCTTCAAATAAACTATTTTTCAGAAGGTTACTAGAAGTCTTTAGAATATCTGAAGAATATAGTAAGTTTTCTTTTATACTAGTAGATGATCTATTTCTTGTTATTTCAAATTTATTTTTTGCTTCCCCCATTTTGTATTTTTCTTATTTATACAACTCAAAAATTCATTACATCATTATCATGAATTTAAAAATCTTATTTCTTATAAAATAGACTTTATATTTTTCATAGGACAAATATTTAAGATGAATATATTTGTTTTAAAAATATATCTCTTTTATTAATAAAAGAATAAAATAAATAATCAAAAATTTAACTATATATATACATGTTTTAAAATACAAACAAAAAAAATTCAGCGGATGAAATTTTTTAGGTGTAAAACTTTTTCTGAGAAGTTTATTAAAATTTTCACACAAAAAAAAAAAAAAAAAAAGTTAAAATATTCTTTTAAAAATTCCTGAACTTAAAAAAAAAAAAAAAAAGAAGAAAGATGAATGTATATTCTTCAAGAAATAAAACAAGAATAATTATGTTTTACAAATAATAAAAATATAATATATTGCAAGAGTTACAGTTTTCTCTGATGCAATATATTTCCAAAAACTAAAAAAAAAATTAAAAAATAAAAATAAAATAAAATAAAGTAAAATAAATGAAAAGAAAATAATAAAGAATATCTCTTTAAAAGCACAAAAAAAAATATAAAAAAAAAAATATACATGTATATATTTCTTCATATGGAAAAAAAAAACATTATTTAATTTTTTAAATATCTGTATCCTTTTTTAATATAAATATAGATATATATTTATTTATTTTAGAAAAAAATATATAAAATAAAATCAAGAAAAAAAAATGTAAAGCATACAATTTTTTTTTGAATCTTTAAAAGATATAACTTTTTATAATATCAACAATATTTTATAAATAAAAGGGAAACATACATATTTTCTTTTACTTCGAAGAAAAAGAAAAATAAGATAGAATATTATTTATAATATAGAAAAATGAAGATAAAATTCATTTATGTATTTAGTATTTTATCATTTTAAATAAAAACAATATAATAAGTATCTAAAAAGAAAGTCTCTTTTCTTTTGTCTATTTAAAAAATGAAATGACATACTTTATCAAAAAATAATATATATAGTACATTTATATACACATTTTTTTATTGAAATGTAAAAAAAAAAAAAAAATAAAAATAACTATTCAAGCTTACCAAAACAGTTAATGTGGATGATAATATATGAAAAATGTTTTAAAGTTTTTAAAATTACAATATAATAATTATCTTAAAATTAATCAAATAGAAAACATCTTAATATAAAAAATTATAAAGATAATAAAAAAATCTGAAATAATATTAAAACATGACCAATAAAATATCATATTTTTTATTTTTCGGAAATTATATACTTTGTTAGATAAATATACTTTTTTATAAATATTTTAAGAAAGTTTTTTTTTTTATTATTTTTTTACATTTATAACGAGAAATATAATTTAGATGAATAAAAAACTTTGCATAAAATTTTAATATATAAATATTTTACCTTAAAAGTGTACAATGTATACTTAAGATGAATAATAATAATTCAAGTGATGAAAGAAGAATAATTAAACTTTCTGATGAAGATATAAATAGAATAGCAGCAGGAGAAGTTATAATTAGACCTTGTAATGCTTTAAAAGAATTGATTGAAAATAGTCTTGATGCTAATTCAACTAATATAAGTGTTCATTTAAATAAAGGAGGATTGAAATCATTACAAATAATTGATGATGGGGATGGTATACATAAAGATGATTTACAAATTGTTTGTGAAAGATTCACAACAAGTAAAATAACAAATCATAAAGATATACGAACTATTAAAACATTTGGTTTTAGAGGAGAGGCATTAGCTTCTATATCTCATGTTTCTTATTTAACTATTACTACAAAAAAAAAAAATTCTCCTTTCTGTTATACATGTACTTATAAAGATGGAAAACCAGCACAGAAAGAGCCAACTGTCTGTTCAGGTAAAGATGGAACAATAATAAGATTTGATGATTTATTTTATAATATGCCAGCAAGACTAAAAACAATGAATCATAATGAAGAATATAACAAATGTTTAGAAGTTTTACAAAAATATGCAATTCACTATCCAAATGTTTCTTTTACTTGTAAGAAATGGCTTAGTAATACAGTCGATTTAAATACACATAATTTTGGCAAGGGTATAGGAGGTCTAGGAGGAATTTATGTTATAAAAAAGAAGAGAAAAGAATCATTTGATGACATTTTTAAAAGTGAAGATAGAAATGATCAAAATGAAAAGATAAAGAAAAATGAAGAATTTAGTAAAGATAATGAAAGCAACAATATTGAATATTACTCTGAATTTGAAAAAAAAATATTAGAAGAAGAAAAGAATGTAGATGATAATTATGAAAAATATCTGAATAATGTAAAGTTAGTAATACAAAAAATATATGGCAGAAATATTTCTAAAGAATTAAGTTGCATATTTATAAAAGAAAAAATTCCTACCTTTTTTAAATGCTTTGGATTAATAAGTAATCCTACTTATAATGGAAAAAAAGGATCCTATATTTTTTTTATAAATGATAGATTAATTGAATCTAATATAATAAAAAAATATTGTGAAAACCAGTATTCTAATTTTTTAGCAAAAGGGAATTATCCTTGGGTATATTTATCTTTAAGGTTAAAGTATGACATTGTTGATATTAATGTTCATCCTACAAAAAAAGAAGTTCATTTTTTATATCAAGAAGAAATAGCAATGCTAATATCAAAAAAAATTGAACAATTTTTAAAAAATTTTCATAATATGAGGAGTTTTAATGCTTCGTCTTCTAATTTAATACAAACAAAATTTGAAGTAAATTCATTAAAATTAGAAGTAAAAAAAGAAGAAAATGATACTATATTAATAAATGATAATAAAAATATAAAAAAGCAAACAGATACCAAGAGGGTAAGAACAGATCACAAACAAATAACTCTAACTAATTATTTTGTAAAGAAAACAGAAAATAAGGATGATAAATCTCTAATATTATTTGAAGATAATGAATATGAAATATTAAAATTAGAAGCTCCTAAGGCTGCTTTATTTAATGCAAATAAAGAAAAACATGTTAGTAATTTAACTTACAATAGAAAATACCGCTCTGATAGTGATGAAGTCTCTAGCATTAAAAAATTGAAGAAAATATGTGAAGAAAAAGAAAAAAAAGAGTTAACAGAATGTTTAAAAAAATCCATTTATGTAGGACCTGTAGATAGTATGCATAGTTTAATTCAATATCAAGAAAAATTATTACTAATTAAAATGCCATTAATAATAAAAGAAATTACCTATCAATCTATTTTAAATAGGATAGGAAAACTGCCTCCTTTTAAATTTGATCCACCTATTCCTTTATACGATCTTCTAATTGTTGCTATTAATGATTCTTATTCCGGTTACTTTGAAAATCCATATTATGCTAGCAAAAGTGCTGAAAGGATATGTAATGAATTAGAAGAAAAAATTTGTCTATATGAAGAAATGTATGCTGATTATTTTTCTCTTATTATTGAAGAGGGATGTATAGTAACTTTTCCTGCTTGCTGCGGAGAATACTTTCCTGGTCAAGAATTTTTACCTTTGTTATTTTTAAGGTTAGCTAGCCAAATTGATTATGAAAAGGAGATTAATTGTATAAATGGAATATGTTATTTAATAGCTGATTTTTATTCTAAAATTACTTTATTAGATGACCAGGAGTGGACATTTCAAGATGATTTAATGATGATAAAAGAAAACGAAATGAAAATGCTACAAAATAAAATGAACGGAAAAATGGAAAGACAAGCAGAAAAAGAAAATATCGATTTTGATAACATATTAGGAGATGAACTGGTTATTGATATTAATAAGCATTTATCGGTATCTAAAAATATTAACTTAGTTTTTGAAAAATATTTTTTTCCTATGATTCAACTAAATAATATAATGAAAATTCCTAACACTTTTGCAAATAATGGATATATAATTGAATTGACTTCGTTAAATCAATTATATAAAATTTTTGAAAGATGTTAAAATATAAAATAAAATAAGGTAAAAATGCATATAGAAAAAGAAGTAAAAGAAAAAGAAATTAATAAAAAAAAAGATCAACACATCAAGTAATGCAATAAAAAAAAATTAAGTAATTAAGAAAAAAAATTTAAATAATTAAAAAAAAATAGAGACGATAAAAACTTCATAAGTAAAAATATGTATATATATTTAAGGTTCTATAAAAATTATGCTAAAAAAAGTTTAAAAGTTTTTTATAGAAAAATAAAAAATATATTCATTTTATTTTATTTTTTTTAATTCACAGAATAAAGAAAAAAAAACCTTGATTTTTCATTATTTTTAATGTTTTTATTTTCATTTTTTTTTTTTTAAATTTTAAGACAGTTATAATTAATTTGACATTTTTTTTTTTTTAGAATTCTTATATATTCTTACTTTTTTTAAAAAAATAAGGAATATCTTAAATTGTTTTGTATTTAAGGTTTGCCGTTCTAATAAAAAGAAAAACAAATCTTGTTTTAGACTACATCTTAAATTATACTTAACAATTTTTATGACAAAACTATAATTAAGTTAATTAGATTCATTAATATTAAAATATAAATCATGTGAACTAAATAAGCCGATCATTAGTTTCATAAAATTTTTAGTTAAATTTCCTTATTTTTATTTTTTCTTATTATATCACATAATATAAAATATTTTTTCAATATGGAGTAATTTTTTAGGTAAATAATTTACTAGTAATAATATAAAAGCTTAAGCTTTAAACATTTTTGTTTTCCTTTTTTTTTTTTTCCTTCATTAATAAAAATTTTATTTAAATATAAAAACAAATAAATAACTTGAATAAGTTTTTTTTTTTTAAATTAAAAAAAAAATATGTATACAACAGGAAATAATTTTAATTTGACTTTTAAAATTTTTATTAATTGTTTATATTTTATATGTAAATTGATAAAAAGTAATAATTAAGAGGAGAATACTAATGTTTTCTTTTAATAACAAAAAAAAATAACAAGGTTTTTTGTTTATCTACTTTAATAATTCGTTGATGCTCATTTTTTTAATATACAAATTGTTTGTAGAGAATTTAATAGAAAAGATAAGTAGGGAGAGGGGGAAAAAAAAGAAAAATGGAAAAATAAAAGTGAAATATTTATATTTAAGATGTAACTAAATTTTTTTTTTATTTTTTTTTCATCAAAATTTTTTTATTTTCATTTTGATAATTATTATTTTTTTTTTTTTTTTTTTTTTTTCTGTAATATTCAATTTGTATAAAAAATTTCTTGTTTTTTATATCTCTGAAAGAATCATAAAATTTTGTATTTATGCAATTAATATTATATAAATTTATTATTTTATTTTTTTTTTTTTTCATTTCTAAAAATTCATTCATATAGCTATTATTATTAAACATTAAAATGAATTTTTTTATATGCAAGTAAATCCTGTATTTAATATATTTTGTGAATGCTTTTTTTTATATATATCAAATGCTACTTTTGCATTGCATATTATTTTTTTAAAATTTTATTTTCATTTTTATTTTTTTCTATTTTTTTATTTTTATTTTATTATTTTTTTTTTCTATTTATTTATTTTTATTTTTATTTTTTTTATTTTTTTTTGCATTTTTGAAATTTTAATTTCAAAAAAAATAAAATAAAATAAAACTTAAACTTAATTATTGGTCAATAATACCATAATTACTATAAAGTAAGAGAAAAAAGAAAATGTATTTGTACTTTATTTTAATAAATGTATATATATATATATATATATATATATATATATATATATATATACATACATAATATATATATAATTATTTTATAGCGTTTTGAATGTAATTTTTTTAAAAAAATACATATTTTTTTTAAAAAATGAAATATATATTCAAATATTTCTAATGTATTCTTGCTTATAATAAATAAAGTATATACTGTTGATAATTTTTTTTTTTTATTTATATTGAGATATCTATAAATTTCCAAAATTTTATATTATTTTTAAAAATAAATTTAAATGAATATTTAAAATATCTGTTATATATATACATAAGTATAAAAATTTTAATTATTAACTTTTTTTTTTACTAACATAAATTTTTAATAGATACATTCAAAATGGATTCACAAGAATTTATACCACAATATAAATTAATTTTAGTTGGTGATGGTGGTGTTGGTAAAACAACTTTTGTGAAAAGACATTTAACTGGGGAATTTGAAAAGAAATATATTCGTAAATATAAAAAAAAAAAAAAAAAAATGAACAATTAAAAATACAATGAAATAATATATGATGAATACCCATGATATGTATCAATATAAAACACTTCTATAATAATTTATGTATTCATTTATATATATTTTTATTAACTTTTTTTTTAGCAACTCTTGGTGTTGAAGTTCATCCTTTAAAATTTCAAACAAACTTCGGAAAAACTCAATTTAATGTATGGGATACAGCAGGTCAAGAAAAATTTGGAGGATTAAGAGATGGATATTATATAAAAAGTGACTGTGCAATAATTATGTTTGATGTATCTTCTCGTATTACTTATAAAAATGTACCAAACTGGTATAGAGACATTACAAGAGTATGCGAAACAATTCCTATGGTCTTAGTAGGTAATAAAGTTGATGTTAAGGATAGACAAGTAAAGTCAAGACAAATACAATTTCACAGAAAAAGAAATTTGCAATACTATGATTTATCAGCAAGATCTAATTACAATTTTGAAAAACCATTCTTATGGTTAGCTAGAAGATTATCAAATCAACCTAATCTTGTTTTTGTTGGAGAACATGCAAAAGCACCTGAATTTCAAATAGACTTAAACGTTGTTCGTGAAGCTGAAAAGGAATTAGAACAAGCAGCAGCTGTAGCTATTGATGAAGAAGATATAGAAAATTAAAACAAAAATAAAAAAATAAAATAAAAATTAAAAAAAAAAAAAAAAGAAAAAAAAAAAAAAAAAAAAAAAAAAAAAAAAAAAAAAAAAAGATGAAAAGGAAAATGAAAAAGAAAAAAAGAAAAAAGAGAAAAGGAAAAAAGAAAAAAAGAAAAAAAGAAAAAGAAAAAAGAAAAAAGAAAAAGAAAAAGAAAAATAAATAAAAAGATGCACTTAAAAAAAAAAAAAAATGAAATGTAAAAAGGAATACAATAATTATGCAACAAAATGTGTAAATTAAATGTATTTATTAAGCTTATACAACATTGTATATATATATATATATATGTATATTTTAAGAATAAAGTTATATGTAAAAGTAAAAGAAAGTAAAAAAAATTTATAACATTTAAATAAAAATATAAAAAAAGATGTGCTACCTAAATTATATATCTTTGAAAAATTAATACTAGAGACCTTATCAAGAGCAGTTAGTTATATATATTAATTTTTTTTATTATTATTGATATTACCAAAAATATTACTCTTATTATGTGATTATTTCTTTTAATCTTTTTTCAAAGCTTATGTATATGTGCGCGCATGTATATTTTAAATAATCTTTATTTTAAATTTTATTTTAAATAATTTTTAACGAATTATTTAAGTTATTTTTATAGATTAAAAATTTTCACATTTGTTAAAACAAATAAAAAAAAAAAATAAAAATAAATAAATATATAAAAAAAGCACTCTTTTAATTTTATAAAAATTTTATATATATATTTAAAGATAGAATAATTACTTATGTTCATTTGAAAAATGTATAGGAAAATTATCTGTTTTTTCTTTTTTAACGAATACATCATATAAATATAAAGAATTTATACTTGAAAATTTTAAAATATATTTTTTATACATAAACTTATCTTTTCAATAGTATTTTTTACAACCTAAAAATTCATGATATATTTTTATTTACAATAAATATATGAAAATAATATGTGTATAAAGTGTTCATTTATTTATTTTTATTTAGACTATTAAATGCTAATAGTAAAAAAAAAAATTTTAATTTTCTAAAGAAATATCATAAATAGGCTATTATTAATTTAAAGTGTTAAATTTAATAAATATTTCATCTTCTTGTAAAATATTATTTATTTAAAACAATTTTCGTATATTTATTTGTTAATTAGACATATATATGTTCTATTATCAAAAAATTTAATTATTAATTTTTAATAGTAATCCTTTTTATTAAATTTCCTTTCTTTTCTTTTTTTTTTTTGATCAATTAAATTATCTTTATATTTTTTTATCTGCATATATGATAGAAAAAAAAAGAAAAAAAAGATGATATTTAAAATGAAGAAAATACTCATAACCAAAAGAAAAATTATAATAATATAGTAATGAGGATAAAATATGATAATAACAAAATAAAGTAATATTATATTAGAAATATAAAATAAAAATTATATATTGTATTACTTGCTCGCTTGATTTAATTAAGTGAATATAATCTTTAACTGAAGTATTTTTAACTCTTTCTTTGTAATTCTAAGATAAAATACATATAAAAGAAAAAAAAAAATAGATTAACAAATAATATATAAAGGTGTAAATAAAAATGATGAAAATTTGAAAATATAAAAATATATATATTTGCTCTTATTTGTTTATTAATATGCTTTATAATTCACACTTCTGCTTCATCAAGAATAGATTTTAATTTTTCTGCACATATTTTATAATTCGATATTTGTGAAGAGGTTTCTAAAGTAAAAAAAAAAAAAAAAAACAACATTGTGTTTTATATAAAATTTAAAATTTTTTTAATTTTAATAAATAATATTAAAATTATTAATTCATATTTTGTCTAAGTTTATGTTTTCTTATTGACCTTCACACTCAATAATTAGATCATTAAATTTGTTCAATTTATTTTTATAAATTTTTCTGAGGTTTTTGTATAAAAATAAAAGTAACATATTAGAAATATACAATATAAATCATTATTATTATTATGGAAATTTTTTTTTTTTTTACTTTAAATTCTCTTTAACATTAGGAGGAATCCAATTAGCCTCATCTACATTAAATCGGAGTTGAACTTTTGTTTCTGCCTTTCAATAAATATTAAATAAAAAGAAATTTTAAAATGAATGTATATATATAAAGTTATTTAAAATTTATATGTTCTTATATAAACATAAAAATAATAACTCCTAACCTTATTAACACTTTGTCCTCCTGGCCCTGATGAACGTGCTGTAATTTTTCGAATTTTACTAAAAGGGATTTCAAAAGATAAGAACAACTTTTTGCTTAATATAAACATTATTTAAAATGATAATTAGTCATCTTATGTTTATGATTATTTCATAAAAATATTTACATATATATATATATATATATATAATATAAATTAAAAAAAAAAAATTTATATATTTATGCATATGAATATTATATAAGAATCAAAGTAAAATATTTAAAATATAAAAAATATGACACATAAATTTATTTGCTCAAAAAAATTTATTTAGAAAAATGAAAAAAAAAAAAAAATAGAAATATAAATAAAAGAAAAGAATTATTCTTTTAAAATTATATTACTATTTCTTTTGACAAGAAAAATTTTAATACTTTTTATAAGAATAAGAAGAAATAAAAATAGTTTATTTAAAAATATTAATTAATCGTTAAAGAATATACAGGAAGTCTTTCTTTAAAAGAAAAATGTATTTATGTAAAATGAAATAAAATGGTTGAATTATATGATGATAAAAACTTATTTTATATTATTAAAACTTATATTGATATTTAATTATCTTTTATATATAAAATGTTATAAAAAAAGTGTTCCTCAATTATTTAGTACTAAAATCCAAGATAGTAATGTAGGGACTTATGAAGTAAAATCTAAAGCATTAAAAAAATTGTATGAAAGAAAACTAATTCATTATGTTAGCGATATAAAAGGTATTGATAAAATATTATGTAAGAATGAAAATGAAAAAGAGAGAAAATATAGAAAATCCGTATATGTAGGAATAGATTTAAATTGTAAATACTTACATTTAGGAAATTTAATACCATTAATTACATTAGATACTTTAAGAAATTACATGACAGATATAATAATTTTATTGGGAAGCAGCACAACAAAAATAGGAGATCCGTCTTTTCAAAATACCGAAAGAAAAAAGACATTAGATGAAGAAATTTGTGAAAATGAAAAGAATATAAGAAACAATATAATTAATTTATTCCTTCAAAACGAATTAAGTAAAAAAAATTTAAATGAAATTATTGAAAGAAGCAATTTATCATCTAGTAAAGAATTTACTTACGAATCAGAAAAAAAAGGATCTTTAACCATTTTAAAAAATAATATATGGTACGATAAAATGAACATCATTGACTTTTTAAAATATGGAGAACATTTATCTGTTAATAAATTATTAAGAAAAGAATGCTTTTTAAAAAAATTAAAAAAAAATCTAACATTAAAAGATTTAAACTATGTAACATTACAGTCTTTCGATTTCTTATATTTATTTCAAAATTTTAAAACTTATATTCAAATAGGGGGTTCTGATCAATGGGGTAATATACAATCAGGTATTGAACTTTGCCAAAACATTTTTAAAACTCAATTATTTGGTTTAACCACCAATTTATTAGTACATAAAAATAATGTTAAATATAGCAAATCTTTATTTAATGAGAATAGAAAATTACCTATATGGATTGATAAGTCTTATAACCCTCCCTATTTATTTTGGAATTTTTTAAGAAATATAGAAGATGAAAAAGTTCAATCATATACTGATATGTTAACAGATATAAATATTGATACAAGTCATCAAATAGACAATTATACAAATAGTAATTCTAGTAACTTTAATGAAATTGAAAATATAGGTGATACAACTAATAATAAAGATTCCATAAATTTTCAGAAAACTTATGAAGAAGAAATTAACAAAGCAAAGAAAAAGCTTTCTGACAGTGTAACATCATATGTATATGGAAAGGAAACTGTTAAAAAAATTCATAAAATGAATAAAATGATGAAAAATGAAGAAAATTATAAAATTGAAGATATTGAAGATTTAAAAATTTTTCCATTTCTTGAAATTAATAAAGAAGATTTAAATGAAAACAAAATAGACATTTTGCAAATGTTAAGAAAATTTGAAATAGCTGCTACAAATAAAGAAGCAAAGGAGAAAATAAACCAAAACTGTATATATTTAAACAGGAATCTTGTAACCAATCCTAAACTTCAATTAAATATAAGTCATTTCTTGCAAGTACATAATAATTATTATGCAATTTTAAGATTAGGAAAAAAAACTTTTTATTCTATCATAGTAAAATGAAAGTTATATTAGAAATGTTTACTTAAATGTGTAATTAAAAAAGTAATGTTTTAAGAAATTACTATATTTTATATTATTTAAAAAAAAACAAAAAAAAAAAAAAAGAGAAAAAAATATTTCTTTATTTTTAATTTTTCTTTTTAAATTTTTCTTATATAAATAATTTTAGAAATTTTCAAACAAAATACGTATATGTATAAACATATAAATAGTAAAAGGTTTTTAAATTAATTAATTCTAAAATTATAAAGAAGTATCAATAAATTTTACAATAAAATTTAATTGAATAATATTAATAAAAAAAAAAAAAATAAAAGATAAATGATGTATAAAAAAAAATTTCTATGGAATAACTAATAAACAAAAAAAAAAATACAATTTTAATAATATTTATATTTAGAAGAATAATATATATATTTATGTATTATAAAATATATAGAAAAATCTTTTGAAATATATGTATATGAATTTTTTGGAAGATTTTATAATTTAAAGTTGTATATATATGTATTTGTTTATATATTATCTTCTTCTTTTTTTTGGTTTACACATTTTAATTAGACAACCAGAAATAAAACAAAAAAGAAGGAGACTTAAAACTACACCTATTGTTATACTAACTATCTCATTATAAGTAACATTACCAGGATCATCTCTCAAATTAGATGCAGTGGGATGAATGTTAAAATTAGGGTTTTGACTGATTGCATTAAGAGGCATAGATGCATTCATAGAATTGGACATCACCGAATTAGGAGGAGGTGGAGGAACGGGAGTAGGAGGAGCACCAGGGGCTGCTGGAGGAGCATTTGGAGGAGGAGTTCCAGGGGGTGGTGGTGAAATATTTGGAGGTGAACCGGGAGGAGGTATTCCATTAGCCACATTAGGGGGAGGCATATGAGGACTTGGATACAAATTAGGAGTAACTATAGGATTACTAAGTGGAGAATTATTTCCATCTGGATTCAAAGCAAATGGCCCTTGCATATGTTGATGAACTCCTCCTAATAATCCATCAACTGCTCTTGAGGCTACTAAAGTTAATGCTGGATTTAATGAATAATTTAATTTATTTTTTAATTCAATATTTGAATTTTCTATGTACTTTTTATTTAATGATTTATTATTTTTTTTTTTTACATTAAAAGATTGTAAATAAATATCCGGAGGATGAATATAATCATTAGTAATATATCCATTTTTTGTAGATATAATTTTTTTTTCTATATTTGTATTAAATGCATTTTTTTTTTCATAATTATTATTATTTTCATTTATCATATCTGTTGTATAAATTATGTCTGCATTATGATTATTTTTTATATTTTTCATTTCATTATGATATTTAACATTATTATTTTCTACATTTCCTTTTTTATCGCCATTAAAATAATCATTAATATCTAAATTGTTCTCCACATTATTTTCTGTATTTTCAAAATTATTTATATTAGAAAAAATATTAAATTGACTATTCTTTCTATTTCTATGCTTGCTTAATTTTACTCCTTTTGTTAAGAGACTTAAATAGTTAAATAATATTGTATAAAACAAAAATGCCAAAATATAATATTTTAATATAATCATTTTATTTTTAATTATTCTATTATATTATTTTAATATTTTCTTCTACATTTCTACTTATTCCTTCAAATTGTTTTATTATGATGCTTACTAATCATCCTTTGTAAAATAAATAAAAATAATAATTTAAAAATTATGAAAAAACTGAAAGTCTATAAAGCAGAAAATGAAATATTTAAAAAATATTAATTACTAATATTATTACATTATCATGATAGAACAAAAAGAAGCAAAAAAATATTACTTAATAAGTAAATAGTAAAAACTATATAAAAATGAAATAAAATATAATAATACATATATACATATATAACAATGAATAGGAATACAATATCATAAGATATATATTTATTTGTTTTCTTTTTTATATATATTGAAGACTCATAATAATAGTTCTAATTTTATATGAAAAAATAAGAATATAAAATGCCCTTTTTACTTTAGTAAAAATTCACATAATGAAAAGTAATATATGCTGTATATGGCATATTCTTGTAAAACATTTTTGAAATAATATTCAATTTTAGCATTTATAATACTAAAAATAAATAAAAGTTATTTGCACCTTTTTGCATATGCAAGTGCATTAATTTATTAGAACAAATATTCTATATATATATATATATATATATATATATATATATATTTTTCTATAATAAATTTTTTTTAATGAATTTTGTTATTTTAAAAAAAAAAAATAAAGGCAAAATAATGAAAAATTATGTCTATTATTTATATTTTCATTTTTTTGAATAGAATAAAAAAAAATTTGTTCTCATAAATTATTTTTTCTCTTTTTATTGTTAAATGGAAATGTGCATATATTCATTTACTTTAATTTTCACTTTTTTATTTGGGAATTTATTTATTTGAATAACCAAACTTTAAAGTATGTCATATTATTTTAAAATAATAAAATAATGAAGAATTAATATATTGTAAAAATAATAAATTAAAATAAGACATTTATCTTTTTTTTATCTAATACATTTATAACAATAAAAAATCAAATAAAAAAAGGATGATAATATAATAATTCTTATAACAAGAAAAAGAAGTTATTTTCGAATATAAAAATATATTAAAAAAAATATAATATGTATATTTCATAAAAAAAAATATGTATATTTCTAAAAAGGGTATTAATAGGAATGAATAAAACAAAATTTAAACATATCCATAAAGAGAAAGGTAAAATAAAAGTTAGTATATTAAAAAAAAAAATAAAATAATTCATAATATGTATATATGAGATATATATATAGAAATTTTAATAAATCGTTTAAATTTATATAATAAATATTATAATTTTAAAAATGAATTGATGAATAAAAGTTGGTACATATACCTGTATATATCTAATTAAATGCTTATAATAATTTGACTAATCTAAATAGTTTAATAAATATATTTAAATTTTATAATTAGGAAAAAATTGTACTCCTATATTGTGGTTCCCATTTTTTTTTCTTTTCACTATTATTATTATATAATTTTATTAGCACACAGTAAATAAAATTGTTAAACTCTTTGTAATAAAACAAAAAAAAAAAAAAAAAAAACTTATAAATTTCTGACTTTTTTTATAACCTTGCTAACTTTATCATTTAAAGGATTAACTAAATAATTATTCCATAATAAAGTTAAATTATTTTGGTTGGTAAATTTATTAACTGTATCATATATTAAATACAAATAATTGAACCTTGGAGTAATTAATATAATATATATACATAAATGTAAAAAACACCAAACAGATGGATTAATTTTGTAAATAATTGTTCCTAATAAAGGTGTTATCATATTTTCAAAAATAACAAAAAAAAATATGTATTTGAGGTAATATTCTACCATATCATATTTTTTATTATTCCATCCATGAAGAGAAAGTCCAATTGGTAATAAATATCCCATGAAAAGTATTATTAAATGATATAATATACAAATCATCTTCATCTTAAAAAAAAATTAATAAGATTATTTATCAAAAATTGTAATTTATATATATAAATAAAGGCTCAAAAAATAAATAAATAAATAAATAGAAATGGCAATGAAAATTTTAAATAAAATTATGTATAAAACTCAAAAAGTAATTAGGTTTTAGTAAATTTCACATCACTATAATAAAAATATTTATGTAAAAATTAAAATGATAAATATATTTTAAAACATTTATATCCAAACATTTTAATTAAATAAAAAATTTGAAAAAAATTAAATTATTAAATTATATAAATTAATGATAAATTAAAAAAAAAAAAAAATGTGTATGTGATATATTTTTATTTTATTATTTTTAATTTTATTAAATAATTCACTGTACTTGATCTTTTAAAGCTTTTTAAATATGTAAATTATTTTTTTCTTTAACATGCGTATAAAATTACAAAAAAGATACATTTAAAAATAAATAAATAATTAAATGAAAAAGAATATATATATATATATATGTTTAAAAACATTTTAATTTTTTTTGTTTTTTTATTTATTTTTTTTTTTATATGAATATTATATCTTTAAATTTCTTAAAAAATAACATTTCTACATATCTACATGATATTAACCTCCGTTTACATATATATATATATATATATATTCCTTAACTAGAGTTTTACTAAAATTATATTTTAAAAAGGAACAGAAAATTAAGTGTTATAAATATTTTTACCTTAATACTTATTTTGATGTTTTTATTTTTTTTTTTTTTTATTTTTCTATATGTTAGTACTTTAAGATATATCATTTAAAAGTTTTTTAAAATTAAATTCATAATTACATATTAAAGAGAATTTTGTTGTAATCAGAATATGATTCCTATATTTTTGTGTTTTAAAAAAAATTAAGGTAGAATAAAATCAAATACATTCAAATAAATAAATAAATTTATATATTAAATTTAGACACGATGTTTAATACTATCTATCACAAAAAAGAAAAAAGAAAAACAAATTAATATTTCTTTATATATATTTACTATTTTTTCATATTATTTTAGTAAATCACAGTTATTTTTCAAAATTTAGATAATCACATAAATTTTTTACTTTTATTTTTTTGAACTATGAGATGTTATTAATTTTGTTGAAATCTCCCATAAGCGAAAAGTATTTTGTTTCAATATAACTTTTAAAAAAGGAATAAAAATTTCTTACTTTTTTTAGTATTTTATAATAGTCTATAAAAATACTAAACTCTTTTAACTGCTTCAATTTTTTAAAAAAATGTTCACACAAAAATGTTTTACAAGAAATAATTTTTTTTGAATATAAAATATTTTCTAAATATATTGAGTAATCAAAAAAACATGTCCAGTATTTGTTTTTTTGCATACACAAAATGTATGTTATAAGATTTAAAGATTTTATATCAAAAGGGTTTGCATATAATATTTTGACTAAGTATTTTTCTGCTTCATATAAATCTTTTTGATAAACATAATAAATTGCTATATTATATAAAATAGAAGAAATAGGAAAAAAGATGGAGGAGAACATATTATATGTTAGAAAAATTTTCTTTATAATGACTTCACATTGAACATAATCTTTAATTATAAAATAATATACAAATAATTCATTATATATAAAAAGGTTTTCTTTATCTAAATAGATTCCTTTATTTAAAATATTCTTTAAATAGTTTGTAGAATAATTATTCACATTAGTTATATTACTTTGCAATAGCTTAATAAGTCTTGATGAATATATTAGGTAAGGTAAGATGTTGTATGGTTTTAATTTTAAACATTGGTAAAAAATTAATTTTTTATCAGATATATTATTAATTAAACATATTTGAAATAAATATATGTAGGATAAGTAGAACTTTCTTTTTAAATTTATGCATTTTGTGAAGTAAAAATAAGATTTTTTTAAGTCATTTTTTAAAAAGGAAATTATCCCAAATATATAATAGTCTAAAAAATCATTTTTATATGTATAAGCATTTGGATTAAAGTAATAGGTTTTGTTTTTATTTCTAATTTCACTTACTCTTTCGTTATATAATAGTAGCATTTCTCTAATTTTATTTTTTTTATTTTTAAAAATATCATTCAGATTTATAAGAGATGATACAAATAAAATTATTGCATCTTTATTGTCATATTCCTTTTTTATTTTTATAATATATTTACTTATGTAATAAGAATTTAGGAAATCGTAATTTTTAAAACAATATAAATTAATGCACATATAATCTATTGGGATTAATTTATCTATATATATCTTTATACATTTTTTTTTTTCTTCTGAATGTATATCTTTTTCATTTTTTGTTGATGAATTGCTTTTTTCGTTAATAAATTTATATTTTGTACATTTTTTATTGCTTATCAGTTCATTTGTTTTTATTTTTTTATTGTCACTAACAAAATGTATATCAATTAATTTTAAGTCCAAACCTATTTTTCTCATAGAATTTAAAACATTTTGATTTGCAAAATTGATGCTAATAAACTTTCTAATTTTATTTATTGTTTTATCACAGTATAAATTAAAAAATATATCCAAAATATGCGTAAAGAAATCATTATAATTAAATAATTTATCATTGATGCTTCCGTTTTTTGTAATTTTATCGAAATGATAAATAATTTTTTTTTTTATATTTTTATCATTAATATTATTTATTTCATCGTAAAAGAAATAATCACTCCGTAAACATTCTTTATGATCAATCTCACTTTTGTTATCAACAACACATAACAAATTATTAATATTAATATATCTTTTATAGAAGGAATCATTTTTTTTTTTTTTTGAACTTCTATTTGTGTTTTTTTCATTTAACATAATTGACTCTTTTTTATTGTTATATAAAAGGTTATAGCAATTTTCTTCTTTATAAAGCTTCTCTATATAAAAATTATCTTGATCATAATGAATAGAAGATGAATTTTTTTCAACAACCACTATTTCTTTTTTATCATCATAAGTGTGACTATGTATATTACTATTTTTTTTTTCATTTTTTTTTTTCTTATTATTAATACTAATGTAATGTGCGTTATCCTTTTCTATAATATTAGTTTTATTAAATTTATTCGTTATAGAATGGAGAGGTATTCCTTCTTCCATTTTTATGTAATTTTTGTGATTATTTGGAAAATTAATTTTATTAAAAGTTATTTCATTTTTCGTATTCATATAATCATTTATATTATATTTTTTGTTTTTATTTATTTTGGATAAATAAAAATTTATATGTTTATTTAAATCATAATGTAACTCTACATATTTTAATAATATACTTTCTTCTTGTGATTTCAAACGATAAGACCCTATTAACTTATCTAAACAGATAAAAATGAATGGAAGAATTTCTATTTCATTATTTTTATATTCTTTTTCTAATTTGTTAATAGTTTGTTTTTTATTTTTATTATTATTCAGTTGATGAACTACAGCTTTTGAATATTCTTTTGTACTTAATTTTAATTTATTCAATTTTTCATAACAAATACCCCAAAAGTAATAAATAATGCTTTTATTAAATATCCCTATATTGTTTTCATTTATTTCAAAAATATATTTTAAGCAGTAGTCATATTTTTTTAATTTTATTAATGATTTGATAAATATAATGGTTAAATAGAAATCAAAATAGATATATTCATATTTATATAGTTGGGTTATCATTTCATATTTCTCATCTATATAAAGAGAAGAAAAATTATACTTTAAAACATAAAAATTTTTAAAAACAGGTAATCTAAAATTTTCTTTTATTTCATTAACATCTTTATATTTGTCTAAATGTTTTAAATTACAATTTTTTTTCTTTTTTTTTATTAATTTTTCTTCATTTATGTTACTTTTATTATTCACAATGTTTTCTAAATATAGAGGATCATAATTTGTTTGATTTAAACCTTTTAAAATTTGTATTTTTAATATATTGTCTTCTCTTTTTCTTTTAGTGTTCATAAAATTTAAAAAATTGTAACAATTTTTTTTTTCTAATTTTGTTTCTTTTTCTTTGATTACTTCTTTTTTTTTTTTCTTCTCTTCTAAATGATGTATTTTCAGATTATCGATTTTTTCTGTACTATTCTTTGGAAAAATATTTTTAATTATTTTGTTTACTTTTTTACTTTTTTCGTTTTCACTTTCTTTACCCATGGAGTATAAACTAAAACTTCGTTTTTTTTGAAAACTTAGTAATAATTCTTTATCACTTTTATGTGAATGTGTCAAATGAAAATACTTTGAATTGTAGGAATTTGTGTTAATTCTATAACAAGATATACTTCTGTCATTTGAATGTTTGTTTATTCCTTCATAAAGATTTTCACTAATTCTATTTTTATTCTTATGATAAACTTCCTTAAAATTGTCTAATTTTTGACTAAATACTTTTTTTTTATTATGATTACAATTCTTTATAATATGCCTTTTATTTTCTTGTATATTTTTCTTAAAAGTAAATATTTTATTTTGTTTACAAAGATCTATTATTTCATTAAAAATAATCATGCTATCATTTTCTTCTATATTTTTTGAAACAAATCCATTTCCTTTTTTTTTTTTTGAAACTTCAGATGTATGCAAAAATTTTGAAAAAGACATAACGCTTTCTTCACTAGATGTATAATTGTATAAATGAAATGATAAATTAGAAATGTTTAAAAATGAATTTTTTCTTTCTTTTTTTTTTTTTTTTATCTTTTTTTTTTTTAAATTTATCTCTTTTTTTTTAATGCATATATTGTCATCTTCAAAGTTTTGAATATTTTTTTTAGGTAATATTTCTATAGCGTCTTTATTAATAATATTATGGTTCTGATTGATATATAATTCGGATATATTGCAATCATATATATTATTGATTTCACTTTTTAAATGGTTATCAAAATAAATAATTTTATTATAATTTAATTTAGGTATATAATACTCAAATAACTCATTTTGTAATTTATTGTAAGCTATATATGTAGATATTATAATATTTGAGTTATCACTTATATGATTTTTACTTTCATTATTAATACTTGAATTGTATTTTTTCTTATAATTTAACCGTGTATCATAGTTTTTAGTAATTTTCTCTTTTTCATTTTCTTTCGTATTTTTTTCAATGTGTGCTTTTTTAATTTTGTTTATACGATTTCTTTTTTCATTTATTAAATTAAAAAAGTATAAATCTTTTTCAAAGTTTTTTATAAAATTCACAGGATGATCTTTTTTATAATCATTATAGAAAAAATCACAATAATACAAAAAATGTTCATATAAGAATGATAAACAAAAACAAGATTTTTTGTCTTCTTCAATTTTTTCATTTTGAACTAAAATTGTTAAATAAGAGTTTTCAAAATCATCGTATTTTAAATCATTAAATTTTAATCTACCTATAAAATCACAAGAATTTTTATCATTATCTGTATGCTTATTATTAGATTCGTATTGTTCATCGAAATTACAAAATAAATTAATATCTTCTTCTTCACAAATAAAACTTAAATACTCTAATTTTTTTTTATCTATTGCATAATCATTGTATTTTTTTCTTATTTTTTTAATTTTCTCTTTGTTTATATGTTCATTCATTTCTTGGTATATCTATGTATATTTATATATTGTTATTTAAATTATATACATTTCTTAAAATATGGGAAAATCATATTGTCTATAAAGAGAAAATCCATCCAATAAAAAAATAATATCAGATAAATATACGCTATTAAAATGTAAATGAATATATACATATATATACTAAAAATTTTAGAAAGAAAACTATTTAAAACAGTATGAAAAAAATTATACAGATATAAAATTATTTACCAAAAATATTTTTTCTTATACAAATTATTTTCATTTATATTCATAAAAAAAAAAAAAAAAAATTATCTCACATTTATTTTCTTATCTTTATTATTCAAGTTTATTAATTATGATAATATTATCTCTTATATATAATTAAAAAAAATAAAAGGTTAGTATATTAATAAAATCTTATATTATATATATATTATTAAAAATATGAAGTTAAATATATTAGTCATAAAAAGAAAAGTATTAACATATGTAAACACATAAAAAAAAAAAAAAAATGAAACTTAATATTTTTATATATTTCATAATATATTATTTCATAAATAAAAACATTCTTTCATAGATGTGCACAAATACATATATATATATATATATATATATATATATATATATATATATATATAATTCTACATTTGAAAAAAAAAAAAAAAGAAATTAGATTTTTTTTGGATGAATTATCCTGTTGATTTTTTTAATTTTTCTTTTTGATAAAATTCCTTTAAAAGTTTATGCTTAGCCATAATATTAAGTGAAGACATAATAAATGGATAGAAATTAAAAAATTTAAAAGTAAGTTCTTTATGCCAAGATTTTTTGATTTCTATTTGTTCACTTAAAAGATTTTCTAAATAATTAATTTCTAAGGTGGATTTCTGAATAATATGATGTAATTCGTTTAAATCATTAGGTAAATCCTCTATAGTAGGTAATTTTGGAAAATTATAATCATCTTCATTAATTTCATCAGTTAATTCAATATTTTCTCCTAAACTGATTAATTTAATATTTGTTCTTTGTCTAATAACTCTATGAATATTTATGAAATTTTGAATAATGTGCTCCTTATCTTTAATTACAGCTAAAATATTAAATCTGTTATCTTTTTCATTTTTCGAATTACAAATTTGTTCTATTTCTTTTTTAATATCTCCCCTTGCAATATCTATCCAATCCCTTTTTTCCTCTGTATCACTTTCACTTTTAATTAAAACTGGTCCTTTTTGTAAACCATCTAATAAATACACAGATTGGTCATACTGAATATATGAAACAAAATGAAAAGCATCAGTACTTTTTTTATCATCATAAAAATCTTCTTTATCTATATATATTGGAGCTTTATAAGAATTATGAATATTACGGAGAAAGCTACAATTTGATAATGTTAAACCTTTCATTGAACTATCAAAATTTTTACTAAAAGTTTTTATATTTTTGATTTCTTCATTTAACTCAATATCTTTATTCAAAACAATTGATAATATAGCTTGAGTAGCACAAGCATTTGGTATAACTTGTTTTGCAAAAAATAAATTTTCGGGGATATCATGTTTAATATATTTATCATTATTATAATCATTTCCTATATTAAATAAAAATATAATACCATAAATATAAGAGTTATTCTTTAATAATTTATTATATTTTGTTTCTATACATATATCGTTATAAAATCTTTCACTTTTTTCTTCATTAAATTTTTCCAATTTCTCTTTTTCATTCTTATATTCCTTTATACTTAAAATGTGATTCATATTTATTTCTTCTTTATTAATTATATAATCATCAAAGTATTCTAAACCATACACATCTTCTACTGAAATACTTTTTGCTCCCATCTTCTGAAGCATATCATAAAAAATACATGGATTACTTTCAATTAAACACCATTCACTAATATGTTCATTTTCTTGCGACATCTTTATTTACTTTTTTTTGGCAAAAAAAAAAAAAAAAAAAATTAATGAATTTTAGATGAAATACAAAAATAAAAATTATACGAGTTAAAAATATTCAAAGCGAATACAAAAGCAAAAAAAATAATTATTAAAATTTTTAATAGAAAAAAGAAAAAAAAAATGTACAACAAAATTATTATGAATTTTAATCTTTAACTAAAAAAAAAAAAAAAGAAAAACAAAATAGAGAAAAAAAGTAAAAAATTAAATCAAATTAAAGTGCATAATAAAAGAATATTAAAGTTAAATATTTCTAATGTGAATAATAGATACAAATGTGTTATATATTGGGAATTATTATACATAAATGAAAAATTATATTTTAAAATTTTTTATATATTTTAAAGATTAAAAAAAATAAAAATAATATTTTAACTAAAATAATATATATTTATTTATATAGTAAACTTTTTTTGTATTATTATCAAAATAATAAAAAGTAATTCATAAAGAAATAATCAAATATAAAGCTATTTATAAATAAAAGTACAAACATTAAGGAAATTAGTACATGCAACAAATTAGAAAAAAAAAAAAAATATTAAAATTTAAAATATATATATAAGACGAAAAAAAAAAAATAAAAAATACAATATATCTAAAATATATATATATGTAAAATTATATAGAATGAAATATATAGAATACTTAAAAAATACAAAGCTTACGAGAACTACTAAATATTTAAGGTTAACTAAAAAGAACTAAGATTTAAAAAAAAAAAAGTCTATTTTATTAATTTTATTTCTTTTACATTTTTGTCTAAAATATTAAAAAAATAATTATTTTATTAAGGGAAACAAATAAAAACCCAAAATACAATTAAATTGAAATATGCGTTTTATTTTTTTTTGTTTTTTACATATATGGTTTAATAGAATATAAGTTTTATTATTAAAAAAAACATTATATATGATTCTTTTTTTTTATATTGTTATGTGAAATAATAAATTATTTTAGTATAGATATATGTATTTAAAGTAACAAGTTGTAATAATATAAATGTGCATATAGCACTTTTTTTTTTTTAGTAAAAATAAATTTCCTGGATACTAAAATATATGTAAATTATCAATGAAATTTTTCTTTAGTAAATAGATATATATGCATTCATTTTTACAAGAAATTTTTAGTTTTTCAATAATGAAATTTTAACATATTAAAAGTTTTTTCTTTTTTTTGTCCTAAAAATTATGTCTTCTTTAACAATAAATAAACTTAAATGGATTATAATTAAAAACATACAAAAATATATAAAAAATACAAAAAAAAAAAAAAAAAAAAGATGAATTCTAAAACTATTTTATAGCATAGAGAATTTATAAGTCTATTCCTAAGGATATTAAAGTATTTATGTATGCAAAACTGCTTCATATATGTAAATATTATTTTATAGAAACGAACATATGTACATAATATTATATTTTTTTAAGTTGAATTATAAATAATTATTCTCTATACATTTTGTTTTGCATTATTTAACTTTTCATCATTAGTATTCTCAAATAAATTGTTATTTAGAAAATTTCTTAATATTTTATTCATGTATGCAAGAACAAAGTTGTCTGAACAGTATTTCAATTAAAAAAAAAAAATAATAAATAAATCCTGTGTAATTCTATTTATTCATTCAATTTTATATTTCTTAAATGTAATATAATTTTATTATTTTTCTGATATATTTTGAAAAAACTATATTTGCTTTTTACACTTTAAATTTGTTTATTACATATAATGTATAATGAATTTTATAAATATTAAAAAAATATAATCAAACGAAAAATAAACAAAAACCATTTATAATCATTTGATTTTTCTAAACCATAACTTTTTTTGTTTTTAATATAATTAATCAAAGAACTTCTGTTTCATTTCTCTTTAAAATTTCTTTTCATATATACAAAATTTTTATATATATTTTCTTTTCAATAATTATTATGAAATGAAACATATAAATATGTATTGTGCCTTATATGGTTTTGACAATTTCTAAGCATTTCGCATTAATCATTTGAAATAAAAAAAATTACTATTTCGTATTACTTTATTTAAAATAAAAACCAAATGAAAAAAGTGTGCAGTTATACATGCTTATATATTTATAGAAAGAACTTCATGTTCCATTTTACTATAGGATTTATAAAATAATAGAATAGTGAAATATATTAAAAGAATATATTCAAAATTAATAAATTATTTTTTTGTAAAAGCGTTGGATTATTAAGATTAATATTTACCCTTTGTTTTCCTCCTCTAATTAGCTATTTTTTTGCTTATTTTTTGATTACTAAGATTATCTTTTTTTTTTCTTTTACTATTATTTAAACCACATGCATTTACAATTTTTCAAATAGTAAGTATCATAATAAAAAAAAATAGTGGTGCAATAAAAAATATATAGATAATTAGTTTTAAGAAAAAAGAAAATTAGCTTGTATTATTTAACATTTTAATTTTGATATGTTGTGTGAATAAAAGATTAAAAAAAAAATGTTGCATCTACTTTTTTTTTTTCATTTCTAGACACATAAAATAATATTTTAAATGAAGTATTTAATAATAATTACAAAATTTTCTTTTTCTTAGTAAAACCACATATGTTTCTAATAAAATTGAACTTCATTTGAATTTTTTTTTTTTTTTTTGTGTATGCCAACAAATAATACAAATAAAAGGGAGAAATAATTATATATTTGAATAAATTAAGTATACAGAGAAACGAAATATATGATACATAAAAAAAAAAATATAATATATACTGTTAATGTAATATAATTTTTTTACTTAAAGCTTTAATGATATATTTTAATTCATTTATTATTAAAAATATATATATGATTAAACATAGTTACATAGAAATTTTAAAATATCTATAGTAACAAAAATCAATGCATTTAATATATTTTAAGATATATTTTTCATATAATACAAAAGAAATACAAATTTTACATTTTTACACATTCTTTTGTTAGTTAATTTGAAGCAAAGGCTACCATTAAAAGGCAAAGACAAAAGATAAAGGAAAATTATCTTTGTATTTTTTATTTATTAATGTAAAATATTTTAACAGTGAGGAAAATTATAAAATTTAAACAATTTTTTTTTTTTTCCTTTTTGTTCTATATAAGAATATAAATGTGCAAATAAAAATTGCATCTACTTTTTTTTATCCATATACATAAATATATATATATATATTTATTATTTTTTAAATTTCTATATTCATATTTAAAAATTTGTTGTAAAACAAAGCTTTAAGAATATTTAATCATTAGTAATTTTAAAATTTTTATTATTTATTATTTTGCTAATATTTATAACTTTGATCATACTAATTTAAATAATTTTGATATAATAAAAAAAAAAAAATTCATTGCTAAAAAAAAAAGTTTACAAATAAAAGAAATTAAAATGAAAGACTAAAAATATATTTATAGTAATTTTAAAAAAAAAAGTTTTGAAATTAAATGAATATTATAAACATTTTATGTTTTTATATAAATAAACTTCAATCTTATCAAAAAAAAAAAAAAAAAAAAAAAAATTCTGCTTATTTTGTTAACAGCATTAAGCAATAATATAAATCCTTAATATAACAAAGAAAATGATTTCAGGAAATTTTGTAAAAAATTGTTTACGCAGTTTGAAATAAAAATGTTTAATAAAAATATAACGAAAATTTTCTATGCTTGTATTTATATATATATTTTTTATAAGTAAAATATAAGGAAATTAAAATGTCTGAGTATAAAATTAGTAGTACTTACTTTTCTAGTAAAAATAAAATTATATTGTTAATATGTGTTATTTTTTTCTCTTCTTCTACTCATATGTTTAAGAATGTGTTTCCGTTTTTATTTATGCTGACAGATACAAGAAATGAATCTGAAAGTATTAATTCAGTTGTTAAAACAAGTAATTTACATAACGCTGGCAGCTTAGATGATTATGAAAAAAAATATCCTAGTGAATTAAAAAAAAATGGGAAAATATCTTATAAAGAGTTTTTTTTAAAAAACAAAAATAAATTGTTAAATAATAATTATAATGAACCAATTAAATATAATAAACTTATTGGAGAACAAAATAATATCAATGATAAACCTATAAACTTATATAATAATGTACTATCTTTAATATATATTAGTTCGCTAATGACATACTTTATTATTTTGTTCTTTGATTTAAGCAAAAAAAATTATATATTAAATATTTTTTATATTGCTAATTTAATTTCTCATTGTATTATTTTTGTAATGTTAAATAATATACAAACATATAATTCACACTTAAATAGTAACTTATATATAAATAAAAATAAGATTAATTTTTTTAATTCGTATAATTCTACGATGAAGGCAATTCACCCTAATATAAAAAAAGACATTAATTTAATTTTTAAAAGTAATTTAAAAAATAAATTAAATTTCAAAAATTTATATATTACAGATAATTTTGAAAATTTTTTCTTTCTAGAAAAATATTTTATATTTTTAATGCAACTTGATGGCATCTCATTTGATCAAAATAAATCAAAATATTTGAAGAAGTTTAATAAAGGGTGGGATGAAAACAAAAGTGAGTCTTTAGAAAATATTTATAACCAAACTAAATATTATGAAATTATGAATCAAAAGAATAATATAAATGGATATTCTTTTTTTGAAAATGATAAAATATATTATAAAAAAACTTTGAAGTTTTTATATTTTTTTATAATAATTAGTTCTATATGTAGTTCATACATAAATATTTACCAAAAGAAAATTTTATATTGTGTGTTTTATATAAATATAGGAGTAATAACTTCATTTTTGATTTTAATGAATAGCATTTTTAAATTTTTAGCGCATTCCTTAAATTATATATTATCAAATAAAATAAATGGAAAAATTAGTGATTACGTAATTTTATTTTTATTTATAGATATATTTGGTTTAATAATGATTTTAATTTTCACTTACAAGTGGTTTAATCAAAAAAATTTGTGGCTTAATTTACACAAAATATTTTATAATTACCAATACATTTGCTTTTATTGTAATCATACTTATTATATATATACAATAGATAAAAACATAGATAATATTTTAGTGAATATAGATTTATATGCAGATAAAAATATTGATATAAGCTTTTGCGCTTATACTAACTTAGAAAAATCAGTTTTTTATGAACATTTTATTTTAAATAAATTCAGAAATAATAAACTAAGAATTGTTGAAATAAAAGATAAAAATTTTAAAATAAGTAGTACTTATAAGAGTAAAAACAATGTATATGAAAACAAAAAAGAAAAAAAAAGTAAAGGAATTAGAGAAGGCAAAAGTGATGTCTGTAAAAGAAAGCATAGTCATAGCCTTACTATGAAACCATACAGTATTTGTATAGAAACAGTAACCAATTTAATTAATCAAAATCCAAATCTTTATAATGCATTAGATAAAGATATTAGTAATCAAAATATAACAAGTGTAAATACTACTAATAATAAAAACAGTGAAATGTTAGATGATTACAAAATACATAACGATGGCACGTATTATGATAATAATTATATAAATGATAAGATTCTAACACAAGATAACTTAGATAAACATTTATTTAATGAACAAAATTATCAATGCTCGTTTCTCACAAATAAGACTATTAATTCGAAATGTATAACTCAAGGAAAAAGAAGTTTATTAAGTAGATCAGTAAATTTTTTAAGTGTAGATGAAAAAGAAAAGAATGATGATAATAATAGTTTTTATAATACAAGAGACTACTTTAATGAGTTAGAGAAAAACGATCTACTAAATAATAGTGTAGAAATGAAAAAAGAAAAAAATATTATAGAAGAAGAAAAAAAGGATGTAAAAAATGGAAAAATTTTAAATAAATCTATAAATAATATAGAAACAGAAAATACAACTTTTGAAACTAATTCAAAATTTATTGTTAAAAATAATTTAGATTATACCAAAAAAAGTGATAATTATGGTTTACAAATAATTAATTCATTTGAAAATATAAGCTATAAAAAGGAGGATGAAAAAAAAAAAAATGTTTTATTAATTCCTAATTATGATGATGCAATCAAATGCTTAGATTACGATAAAGTGAATCTGCCCTATAAAAATAACGGATGTTCTTTATTTTATGGCAAAAACAAAGAAAAAAACAATATTAAAAATCGTTTTAGGATATTTCAAAACATTAAAATATTCTTGTCATCATTTACTTTTTTTTTCTTTTTTTTTATATTTATTCATGCTTTTTTATTATCAATTATCCACATATTTATCAACTATTTTTTTTATATATATTTATTTGTATATAATATAAATATTTATATATCAAATGTTTACACAATAATTATGACATTTGTTTCATTGATAGCTATACCTTTTTCTGGATATATTATGGATAATATAGGGTCCTTTCTATCTCTTCTTTTATGTTCATCTTTTTTTATTTTAATAGCTATATCAGGATCTATATATTGCTACAAATTTAATTTAAGTAAAACTATTATATTTACAAATTGTTATTTATAAGATATAAATATGTACAATTGCATTATATGCTTTTTTTTTTCATTATAATTAGAATTTTACCCTTTTGCTTAATATATTTTTTTTTTATATTTGCAGATTCTGAAGTATTAGCTTTCTTGTTCTTTAATTTAATAGGTATAAAAATATTAGAAAAAATATACTGAATGATAATTAAATTAGATATGAATTTGTTTAATAGCATAATTTAAAGAAAAAACATTGTAAAAAGTTCATTCTTTTTTATTTTTTTTTATAATATATTCATTTAATAATTTTTTGACTTTAATAGGTATAAGCCAATCTATTATCCCCACTGTTATTATTTCCCAAATACCTACTCATTTATGGTTTGCGATAAAAAAAAGGAAAATTTTTATTTACTTATTATATAAAAATATAAAATAATTTAATATATATGTTATCTAATTTATATTATTAAGATATATTAAAATGATTGAACATAATTTTTAACCATTTTAATTTTTTTGTATATTTTTTTTTATAAAGTGTAAAGAATAATGAAAATATTACTTCTGCCTTTGCTATATTTGAATTGGTTTCAATGCTTATTATAAGCCTAAATAATTATATTTTTGGTTCTTTTTTGATTAAAGAAGGTTATCTAAAATTTTGATCGAAAAAAATTTTTTTTAAATTTAATATTTAAAAATTGAAATGCATATTTTACTCATTTTTTTATTTTTTTTTATTACATTTTAATAGAATACTTAAAAGGCCTATATATATTATTTGTTTTTATTATTCTAGTGATTGCTCTAATTTTATTGTTAATAGTAACAATTTATATTAAAAAAAAAAAAACCAAATTTCGTATGCAAAAGTATAAAAATATTGACTTAGCGCAACCGCTGATATAAAATAATATGTGTTTTTCATTCATATTCATTTTTGTTAATTTGTGTATATATATTATTTTTTTACATTATTATTACATATTGTCAATTTTTTGTTTCTTTTTTATATAATAAGAAGTCCCAAAATATATTTTTTTATAATGAATTTTAAAGTAATGTTTCGACATGCTTACTCTTTTAATTAAAATTTTAATTAAAGCTTTTAATAAGTAAAACTTCGATGCTATTAAGTAAATGCATCAGTTTTATCTTTTATCATTTTTTGAAATATAAAAGCATATATAGTTATAATGGAAAAACAAAAAAAAAACGCATTAGATATATTTAATAATGTTTTAAATTCAAAATATTATAAAGAACATTTTATAACAGACAGTCATATTATTACCTATTTTTTCTTTATTATTTCATTTTTTTTTATATATATAGAATTTATTCTATATTTAAAATTAAGGTTCCTAGTAATTAAAATATAATATGTAATAACCGAAATTAAAACATTTCATTAAAATTCTTAAAAAATATAAAAGAAAGATTAAATTATTTAATAAAAAAAAGGAATAATTGTTAAAAATATTAATTATAAGTCTTATTATATGAATATGAACAGAACTTGTTTTTAATTTATCACTATGAACTTATAGAAAATAACAACACATATAAAAGAATTAATATATATAATTATTTTTAGAAATGTGTACTCTTTATGTATATATATATTTTTAATTTAACATTTAATTATTCCGTCACACTAGTATTATAAGTAAATACATAAGGAGCAAATTCATTAAAAAATTAATTATACTATTAAAATTTATAATAAATTAATACAATTAAAATTTTTTTTTAATATATATACTATTTGGTCTTATATCTCTATAAAAATTGAATAATAAATTCAATTGTTCATAAATAATAATTCGTTCATGTGTTTTTTGAAAACTTTTAACAATTTATCTTGTTTTAATTTTTCATTATCTTAAAAATGTTTTATTTAACCATAATTCTTTAATGAAGATAAAAACATTGAGAAAATGTTATGAACATGTCAGAAATAAATTTAGTTCTAAAATAAATACTTTTTAAAATATAATCATATTAAACAAAAGTTGTAATATTGCACAATAGAATATAATGTGCATTCCATTATTTTTCCATGAAAGAAAAAAAAAAATAAAGAAATTTCATATAAAAGAATTCTATTATGATCATAAAGTTTTCTTGAGTCCACACGATGAAATAAGAGTTAATAAAACATACTGAAAACAGGAAATTTTTTTATAAAAATACATTATATAGTTAACAGAATAAAAAATGTAAATTGGCTACATAACTGAACGTTAAAAAAAAAAAAAAAAATAGCTTATTTTTAATAATATTTAAAATTTCATAAAAAATAGGATTTAAAAAAAAAAAAAGAAAAAATAGGACGTTTTTTTTTTAAGAAAAATTTTATTTGATAAAACAATTTTTTTTTTTTTGAAATTTTTTTTTTTATTCTTTACTTTGCATAGAACTATTCTATTTTATAATTTTACTTTTTTTGTACACACATTTTTTCGATAAATATTTCAGAAACCACAAAAAAAAGTTTATAATTTTTTTTTTAAAATGTCTTACAACAAGACTTATGGGGGGCAATTTATGGGACTTAGTCCCATTGCAAGTAACAAAATTGCATTTAGATACTATAATTTTAAAAAGAAAAATATATATGTGGATATATTTATATTTTTACTATTTCTTACATATTGATAAGAACTGAAAATAAATAAATATTATAAATTTTATTATTCCATTATTTATGCATTTTAATAGTAATATTAAGTTAATAATTTTAATACATCCCAATTTTTACATATGATACTTTGTAATATTCTAAGTATATCTTTAATCTATATCATTTTATTTGAATATTTTATGGAATAATAGTTCTTATGAATTATAAGACATATGAAATATTTTATAAGAATATATAAAATTAAGCTGAAACATTTTATATAAAAATTCATAATTTTTTTTTTTAGATGAAAATGTTCAAAAAAAAGTAATCAACAAAAAAGTAGAAAAAAAAGAAAATAAAGTTGCTGAAAAAGTAATTTTCTCATTATCAGATTTAAGGTAATTAAGAATATAATTTTTAAAATTTAATATTGCATTTATTTTTTTTTCTGTTTTCATAGAGGAATAAATGTACCTGAATTGCAAAATGGTGAAATTTTTTTTTTTTGTACGGTTATATTTGATAATGATGATGTAAAATTGGTATGAAAAATATTCCTTGTTTATTTTAAATGAATAAAAAAGAAAGAAAAAAAAATACACTTCTTATAAAATTATTTAAAATTTATTTCAATTTTTATCCAGTCCATGGAAAAGTCAAATCACAATTCATCATTGGTTATAGGAAAATATTTACTCTCATCTTATTGTCTTACTTTTAGCGAAGAAGTAAAAATGCTTATATAGATGCAAAATATATCTAAATTTTTTTAATATTTTATTAAATTTTTTTTTTTTTTGTTAATTTTTTTATTTCTTTATTTCATTAAATATAACATAATAAAAATATACATCAAAAAAATCTTATTTCTTACTTTGATAGATTGTTTTATATATCCCAAAAGAATCTAATTTTGCGAGATGCTATGTATCTTGTATTACAGTTACAGAATCCGATGGAAAAAGAAATATCAAACTTGAAGGAATAGGATATACAGATCCGTTCCCAATTAAGGAATGCAAAGTAGCATAATAGAAATAATTTCATAAATTTTTTTTTATTCATATATATGAAACGTTAATGACAAAAAAAAAAAATGTTAGGAAAAAAATTAGAATAATTTTTTTTTAATCAGGTATATGCTTATGCAAACTGCAAGCTAAACACAGCAGTTGGAGCAACGGAAACACAAGGTAAATAAATATCTATTTTTTTTTAATTCAATAAACTACAAAATTTTATTTCAAAAAAAATAAAATAAAATAAAATAAAATAATAATAATACCAATGTAGCATTTACATATATATATATATTTTATTTATTTAATTTTAAATTTAGGAACTTTAAAAATGTGTGTTAAATGCGTTGAAAGTACTCATCCTTCTTTAGTTAAACCATCAAAGCCATACAATGCTATTGAGGAAATAAAACAAAGATATGAAAATTAAAAGATATTTATTAACCTTTAATACTAAGTTTACCTTAATTGTATTTTTATAATTGCATGCTTATTTACATAGGCTTTAAGGGTGATTAATGAATTATGCTTAGACTAATTAAAAAAAAAGAAAAAAATAAGAGAGGAAATATAATAAAATATTTTATTTATTTTTTTTTAAATATTAAAATTCTTTTATTTTTCTAATTATATTTTTTTATTATTCTTTTAATATATGTATAAAAAAAAAAAGGAATCATTTTTTTTTTGATTCTTAAGAGCTTTATATTTATCATACGTTATTTTATTAACATATTTTATTATATTATTTATAGAAAAATTAACTGATAATTTCTACTTGTTTTAACATAATGAAAGTTTAATTCCCTAAAAAAAAATTGACTTGTATTATTTTTCAATATAATATTAATTTTTTGCTATTATAATAGTTAATAAATGGAAAAATTTTGAAAACATGGATTTTTAAACTTCATTTTATAACATTATTTTTTTTAAATTTTATTATTCATTAAAGAAAAGAAAAAAAAAAAAAATTAGTTAATATTCCTAATCTTACTCCTTAAAGCTATTTCTCATTTTTTATTGAATCACTATAGAAAAAGAGTAATATAATAATATTTTCATTAATATAACATTATATTATTTTTTTTTCTAGATGTTGTAAAATCATTTTTATTTTTACTTTAAAGAGAAAAAATATATTTTAACTTAACATTATATCATTGTTCATTTAATAACTATAACATTTTTGATAATTATTGAATTGTATACAATATATATTTTTTTTTTTTTTTTTAAATATATTACTATAATGATAAAAAATAATTTATTATTTTATATACTAAATGCCTTATTTTAAAATTATATTTAAAAAGAAAAAAAATAAAAATTATAAATATCGCTTCTATTAAATAACTAACGACTACTGAGCATGTACTAAATTTTTAATTTTTAAATTCTGCATAAAAAATATAAAAAATTAGTTTCATTAACCTTGAAATAAAAAATATGGTAATATGTATTTGTCATGGTATTTATTTTTATTGAAAAAAAGTCAATTTTTAGAAAAAATAAATATTATTTTTTGCTAATTTTTTATAAAAGTATATTTTAATTTTTTCTAAATTACCATAATTTAACTTTATTTTTTGATAATTTTCATATTTTTTCTTTTATATTTTAATGATTTAATATAAAAAAATTAAAATTTATTACAATAAATATTGCAGTATATATAAAAGGTAAAAGTTATATTGATTCCATTTTAGTGCATGCATAATAAAAAATTAACTTATTCTAATTTTGTACTAAATTTTGTGTTGTTAAAAATTAATTTTAATTTTTTCATTTTTATTACCTTATATTTTTTTTTTTTTATTTTAATGCAATTTATTTTACAATAAACGCTCCTACTTAATTTAATGTATTATATTTTATATAGTCCTAATTTTATTTGTATAATTAATTTCTCATATTTCAATATTATTTGTATATTTTCTCTATTTAAAAACATAATGAATATATATATAATATATTCCATGATAAAATAAAAAAAGTAAAATAAAATAATAAAAGCAATTATAGTGATATTCGTATAATTGCAAGAAATTATAAAATCGTAATTTTATTTATTTATATAAAAAGTTCTTATAGACAAAATTATTAAAGAATATAATTTTTTAGTTTTACGTTTTTTAAATATTTAAATTTATAACTAATTAAATACTTTTTATTTTTATGTATTATAGATTATTTTAATTTATAATTTAAAAGTAAATAATACAATAATTATTTTTTTTTATAGATTTTATTTTAAATTTTTATATTTATTTTTTATATGTAAAATATATTATATATATATATATTATTCATTTATTTGTAACCAACTTATATAGAACAGAAATTGCAATATCAAAAGATATCGTTTATTATAGTGAAGTATCTAAAAGCTTGTGATTAATATTGTAACGAACGTTAACAATTGATTTTATTGAAAAAATTGAAAAATGATATTATAATTCATTTTTGTTTATTTGTTTTTTTTTTCTTTTGCTAGGTTTTGTTTTTATAACCCTTAAGATATATAAAATTATATTTATATTTGTATGTCCTTTTCTCTTTCACATATTTAAATATTTTCACTTTTTTTTTTTTTTATACTTTTTAAATATTTTTATAAATATGTTCTTTTTTGAGCATATGATATTTTTAATACATTATTCAATTATTTAACTATTTATTTTATTTTTTCTAATTACTGATTTAATAAAAATGATTGGAAATTTACGTAACTATATTTTTGTCATACTGTTTTTTGTTCATACATTTAATTTAACGGTTTCTTTAGAAAATAATCTGGTAATTAAAAATGAAATAAAAATTTTGAATAAAATAAGATACTATATATAAAACACTTTAATATTCTCTACATAAATATTAAATATATATATTATCTTTTTAAATTTCTTTTATTTTTATTTTCCTTTAGCAAAATAATTATTTTAATAGAACAATAAATATTTTGAACAATGGAAAAAATATAGCTAAGAGATATGGTCATAGAGAATTGAAGCCTATACATATTTTGAGTGCATTAACCAAAAGTGATTATGGTAAAAAAAAAAAATTATAAGAATATTATTGCATAAAATAAAATAAAAAATAATTACGTGTAAATATATAGGCATGCATATATGTATTAATATATGCTTTTGTTTCTCTATATATATCCTTTTTTAATTGCTTTGTTTTATTATTTTTTCTTTGATAGGAACAAATTTATTTAGAGAAAACAATATTAATGCAAGTATCCTGAAAGAGTATATAGATACTGCTTTAGAACAAACTAGAGCTGGAGCGGTATATATTATATATATATTTAATTATTTATTAATACTTTTACATATGAAAATTATTTTAATAAAAAGAAGAGAATATTAATAAATACAAATGATTTTTTTTAAAAAAAAAATTGTCCTATTAATTCTTCATGAAATAATCTTTATTCCTTTTTTTTTTTACTTAAATATTTATATTCTCAAATTATACATTTTTTTATATCGTATTTATTTTATTTTATTTTTTTAGCCTCTAGATAACAAATCAAAAATAGTAAATTCAGACGACGTAAATGAATTGTTAGCATTAGCTGAAAATGTGGCTAATAAATATGGAGGACAAAAAGTAGATGTAGAACATTTATTGAGTGGTTTAGCTAATGATGAACTAGTTAATGAAATATTTAGTGAGGTGAATTTATCGGAAGAATCAATTAAAAATATTTTAAGAAACAAATATGAATTGTCTAAAAAAGATAAAGAAAGAAAAGGTGAGAAGCTTTACATTGAACAATTTGGTACTAATTTAAATGAAAAGGTAAGAAATGGAAAACTCCATTCTATATATGGAAGAGATGAAGAAATAAGAGCTGTAATTGAATCCTTATTAAGATACAATAAAAATAGTCCAGTTTTAGTTGGACATCCAGGTACAGGTAAAACAACTATTGTTGAAGGTCTTGCTTATAGGATTGAAAAAAATGATGTACCTAAAGAGTTACAGGGTTATACTATTATAAGTTTGAACTTTCGAAAATTTACATCTGGAACCTCTTACAGAGGAGAATTTGAATCAAGAATGAAAAACATTATCAAGGAATTGAAAAATAAAAAAAATAAAGTAATATTATTTGTTGATGAAATACATTTACTCATAGGAGCAGGAAAAGCCGATGGAGGTGCAGATGCAGCTAATTTGTTAAAGCCAGTACTATCAAAAGGAGAAATTAAATTAATAGGTGCAACTACAATTACCGAATATAGAAAATTTATTGAAAGCTGTTCAGCTTTTGAAAGGAGATTTGAGAAGGTTTTAGTTCAACCTCCATCAGTGGAAACTACCATTAAAATTTTAAGATCTTTAAAAAGTAAGTATGAAGATTTTTATGGAGTACGTATAACAAATAAAGCCATTGTTGCAGCTGTTAAAGTATCAGACAGATTTATTAAAGATCGATATTTACCTGATAAGGCTATTGACTTATTAAATAAGGCATGCTCTTATTTGCAAGTCCAATTATCAGGAAAACCAAGAATAATTGATATTACAGAGAGAGAAATTGAAAGATTATCTTATGAAATAAGTACTTTAGAAATGGATATTGATAAGTTATCTAGAAAAAAGTATAATAGTCTAATTAAAGAATTTGAAGAGAAAAAAGAAGAATTACAAAAATATTATGAAGAATATGTAATAACAGGAGAAAGATTAAAAAAAAAAAAGGAAGCAGAAAAAAAACTAAGTGAACTCAAGGAATTGATACAAAATTACTTATATTACAATAAAGAGCCTCCATTAGAATTGAAAAAGAGTATAGAAGAGGCACAAAATGAATATATAGAAATATATAAAGAAACATTGGCCTATGTTGAAGATAAAGCTCACAATGCAATGAATGTAGACTCAGTATACCAAGAGCATGTATCTTATATTTATTTAAGAGACTCTGGTATGCCACTTGGATCTTTGTGCTTTCAATCATCAAAAGGTGTTTTAAAATTATATAACAGCTTATCAAAATCAATTGTTGGAAATGAAGATGTAATTAAGTCATTAAGTGATGCAGTTGTAAAAGCTGCAACTGGAATGAAAGATCCAGAAAAGCCAATAGGAACTTTCTTATTTTTGGGTCCTACAGGTGTAGGTAAAACAGAGCTTGCTAAGACACTAGCAGTTGAATTATTTGATTCTCGTGATAATTTGATTCGTGTAAACATGTCAGAATTTACAGAAGCACATTCAGTTTCTAAAATTACTGGTAGTCCACCCGGATACGTAGGATTTAGTGATTCTGGTCAGTTGACTGAAGCTGTTAGAGAAAAACCTCACTCTGTTATTCTTTTTGATGAATTAGAAAAAGCTCATTCAGATGTTTTTAAAGTTCTTTTACAAATATTAGGAGATGGTTATATTAATGATAACCACAGAAGAAATATTGACTTTTCAAATACCATTATTATAATGACTTCCAATTTAGGTGCTGAATTGTTCAAAAAAAAATTATTTATGGATGCTGATAGATCAGATACTCCAGAATATAAAAAGGTATTTGATGATGTTAGAACATCACTCATTAAAAAATGTAAGAAATTTTTTAAACCAGAATTTATTAATAGAATTGATAAAATTAGTGTATTTGAGCCTTTAAGTAAGAAAAATTTACGTAAAATAGTTAGATTAAGATTTGAAAAATTAGAAAAACGACTAGAGCAAAAAAATATCCATATATCTGTATCCGAAAGAGCAGTTGATTATATAATAGATCAATCTTATGACCCAGAATTAGGAGCTAGGCCAACTTTAATATTTATTGAAAGTGTAATTATGACAAAATTGGCTGTTATGTATGTTAAAAAGGAATTAGTAGACGACATGAATATATATGTTGATTATAGTGATGAATCTGATAATTTGGTTATAAATCTTTCTATGGATTAATTGGACCATTTATTTTAAATGTATTTTTAATTACAGAAATTTTAGAATGTAAAAGAGGTAAAATATAGTTGCTTAGTGTAAATTTTAAAAAAGGGATATTTTAAAATTAAATGAATTAGGAACTTTCTCAATGAATAAAGTATATGATTTTGATGAACTAAAGAAATAAAAATAAAATAAAAGATAACAAGGTATATATACTTTTAAAGTATTGAAAATATATTACGTTTTTATTTGGAAATACTAAATAAAAAATTACAATATATAATATTTGTAATTTAAAATTCTGTAATTTAGTTTTCATTTTAATATATATATATATATATAAATTTGAAGTCACATTTTCTTTATATTTTTTTTTTATTTTTAATTTTATTTAATTTTAAATTATAAATTTTTATAATTAATCAGTTTTTTTATTTTTTTTTATTTTTAAGTAAATTTTTATTTATTGCTATATATTTATAGGAGAATTTTTGTTTTTCAATTCCTAACTTATTTTGTCCAACTTCTTATTTATAAATTTTTCTTTATTAATTTAAAATTTTTTTTTTGAAAATTAAACTATCAAAGTACATTTTTTTTCATATTCTTTGTTAATCTATGGAATTATAGCTTTATTAAATTATATTATTTTTGAATAATAAACATATCTTCACAATGTGTAAAACAATTTCATTCTTTCTAGTATATAAAGCAAAAGTAAATAATAAAAAGTAATTGTTTTATACTTTTCTTTTTCTTTTATCTGAAAATTTATGTTCAGTAAAAATAAAAAAAAAATAGCAACATATTTAAAAATAATATTGCTCCAAATAATCTTTATATTCTGTGATATCATTTTTTTTTATTTTGCATTAGAAAGTTCTATATATTAATAACACTACTATTACTCTTTATATTAATTAAAATAATGATGAAAATGATAAGAAGCCATATTATCATTTATAAATTAATATTTAAAATAATAATAAATTTGTTTAAGTTATTATAAATACAAATGGAGATAAGAATCAAAATAACCTCTAATATATAAAGAAAATTTAGTTGGGAATAATATATATATATATGCAATTTAAGTATTCCAAAAAACCATTAAATGTATTAATTATTGATTTAAATGACCTAATATATTTTTACTGTCTTTAACTCTTTAAAAGTTTACTGTATAACATAAAAGAAAATTGAAGGAAAAAACACTAAAGAAAAAAAAAATTGAATTATATAAAAGGAAATTATAAAATTAAAAGTATATTTATTGATGATAATGAATACAAAAATATATGAATAACATAATAATCAAAAAATAATGAAAATAAAAGAACACTGTTTATATGTAAATGCAGCGATCATTATATCTATACAAAAAATGAGATTTTTTTTTTGATTTCATCACTTTCAAGCATAGCTAAATTTATTAATTTCATTTTAGAATATAAAGTCTAGAAGAAGCATTAAATTTAATATTATTTATGCTTTTATTTTAAACATATTAAATTTATGCTAATATAAATTTTTTTACTAAATAATATAGATTACAGAAATCCTTTTTTGTATTGATAAGATATATAATTACATAATTATCAAATAAAATCTTTTCAATGTTATTTTTAAAAAAAGAAGTATAATATCAATTAAAAAGAAGCGAAGTTTTTGATCTATTAAAAGTATTTTACAATGAGATTAATGCATTTATAATAATTATAATAATATATTGTTTTTCTAACGAATTTTTTTATAAAAATTAAAATTTTCGTTTTATTATTTTAGATTAGATACTCATATATAATTCCATCTTACATAAAGTTGTAATAATTCCATTTTATAAACTTCAATATATGATATATTTTTTTTTTAATATGAAATTTCATATACATAACTTCTTTGTTTTTTAAAGTAGAAATCATCAATTTCGAAAATCAAAAGTGATTTTTTTATAAGATTTATGTCTATAACTTTTTTAAGTCTACTAAATAAATTTTAACTACTAAAATGAAAGGGTATAGTATTTATTCAGTTCAAGATATTCATTTTTTCTTTTTTATTAATTTAATATATTAAAAATAAAAAGAAACCATAAGACAATTTAAATATGCTGATCATATTTAAAAATTATGAGTAATTCATATGACTTTTAATTCGAATTTTTGTTCATTTATATTACTAATTATCTCTTATTTGTTAGAAGATTAATAAAAGAATAAAAAATAAATGAAAATTAAATAGTAACTTACGATAAATTATCTAAAATTGTAAATTACGTTATTACTTCGAAAAAAATTTATTTATATGAGTGAGAAATGTTATTACCAGTGGTTTCATATTTAAGAAGTAATTCTACATATATAAAAAATATATTAATAAAATTTTTTTTTTTCGCACATATATATACAATTATTTTACATTTCATTTATTTCTCTTATACATAAAAAATACTATTTTTATTTTTTTCTTATTAAAAATATAAGAGTAATAACTCTCTTTTAGAATTTTTAAAGCAATTGTATATATTATTTTATGTTCATCCTGTATTATAGTTATTTTATGCCAAAAAGAAAAAAAAAATATATATATTTGGTATTGTTAAATTTATAGAACTTTAAAAAAAAATTTTATAACAAGCGTTCTTATATTTTTATAAATTTTCTAATGCATGCTTATTAAAAGGTTACTTCTGAAACAACCATCTATATATATTTGTAATATTAAAATTTATGATGAAAAAAAAAAATTCTTCCCACTTTTTAATATTTAGTAATTAGATGGAAAATAAAATTTAAATATTTTATTTACACAAATTATGAATATTCAACAATATAAAAAAAAATTATTTTTATAATTTTTTTTTTTTTTGGGTAGCTAGCTATGATTATTTTTCGGTGACATTAAAAATTATTAAAATGTGATAAATAATTCTATAAGATTAATGCTTTAATATTCTATATATAAAGATAATTAAGTGTTAATTATCAATTTTACATGATTTGTAGCTTTTAAGTATTTTCCTTTAATTTTTGTTTAAAAGATATATAAATATAAAGGAACTTCAAGATTTTATAATTATATATATACACTTCCTCAAAAAAAATATTGAGCTCTTTTTATTATTAACGCATTCATATATTTCTATATTTTGATATAACTAATAAAAAAAAAAATAGTATAAATAAATAAAAAATCATATTTTTTGTTACAATTTTTGAATGAATGCTTAATAAAAATAAGATGCTTAAAATACATTCTCTTTTAATTTATATAATATTTATTGTAAATTTATAATTTCTGCTTTTTAATTCAATTTTTATTTGTCAATATTGAAAAGATTTCCATGAAAATGTAAATATACATGCGTTATAAGAATTAATACGATTATAAATCATGTCATTTGCCTTTTTTATCATATTACATAATTGTTAATAATGTAATGAATAAATAATTACGTAATATTAGATTTTAAATATATCATTTTCATAAAATTTATTTTAAATCTATATTTTTTTTTTTGAAGTATTTATTCTTTTTTATTTATAAATAAAAAGAGAAAAAGTAAAAAATGAGAAAAGCGCAGAACGCTTCCATTCTCATACTAGTTTTATTAAATATTTTATATGTGAAATTTATAACAGCCGATTTACCTATTCATGTAGAAATAAGGCATTTGATTGGAAAATGGAAAATTTTAAGAACAAAAATGTCTCCTACTATATCTACTTGTGGTTCAAATCAACCCAATAGTAATGTAGATAATGTAAAAATAAAAGATTATAAAAAACATTTAATTGATATGAATTATGAATTTGTTTCGGAATTAAATGTAATATTATCCGATCATTTTGTCTTATATGGTGATATTTATGACACAACAAATAATGAGCATAGAAAAAATTGGAAAGTTTTGGTAGTATATGATGAAGATAATAGAGTTATTGGTACGTGGACAACAATATATGATGAGGGATTTGAAATTAGAATAGATAATGAAACATATACAGCATTAATGCATTATGAACCAAATGGAAATTGTGACCAAATTACTAACAATGACACATTGGACTCTAATGGTGAAACAAACTGTTATGTTACTAATTATAATAAAATACGATTTGGATGGTTAGATATGTCACATGAAAATAATCAGCAATATTTTGCATGTTTCTATGCTGAAAAAGTTTTTTATAATAGTGAAGATTTAAATAGTTACAATTCAGAAAATCCTTATGTGAATATTTCTAAAGATAACTTAGAAAAATATAATAATTTTCTGGAGAATGATTATGAACATAATGAAATATATTCACATAGTTTTATATTTAATAATGAAAATAACTTAAGAAAAGAAGATGATGATCATGATGAAGAGAGAAAAAATCATCAAATTTCAACATTTTCTAAAAAAAAAATAGAAAATTATAATGAAAATACTGAGTTAAATTGGCATAGGGATAAGCATCATGGGAAAAAAAAGAAAATAAATAAAAATTTGAGTGCTCATTTAAAACAAAAATATGCATGTCCTTGTAGCTCACACGAACAAATACAAAATAAAAAGAATAAGGGAAAGTCCTTTAGTGTTGTCTCTCACTCTCTTATAGAGTTAAATTATAAAGGAGATGCATATTCTAGTAATATGTTAGAAACAAGAGAAGCAAATAATGAACTTGATTTAAAAAATTATGAAAATATAATAGACGTTCCAAAAAGAGAGTTAGAAATAGATGAATTACCTTCTGCATTTACATGGGGAGATCCTTATAATAATAATACAAGAGAATATGATGTTTTAAATCAATTAAAATGCGGTTCTTGTTATATTGCTTCTCTATTATACGTTTTTAAAAGACGAATTGAAATAAGTTTAACAAAACAATTCGAGAAAGAGTATTTGAATAACTTTGATGATAATTTATCAATACAATCAGTTTTATCATGTTCTTTTTATGATCAGGGTTGCCATGGTGGATATCCTTTTTTAGTTTCCAAGCTTGCCAAATTACAAGGAATTCCTCTTGATAAATTTTTACCTTATACAGCTAAAGATGAAACTTGTCCATATAAGGTAAATAAAAATTCCAATGATTTAAATAAAATCAATAATGGATCAGGAAAACTTAGAGAAATAAAAGCGTTATTTAATGAAAATAGGCATAGCTACACAGATGAAGCATATGATGACGATTCCATAAATTCAGATTCTAACAAATGGTATGCAAAAGATTATAATTATATTGGTGGTTGCTATGGGTGTAATCAATGTGATGGAGAAAAAATTATGATGAATGAAATATATAAAAATGGTCCAATTGTAGCATCTTTTGAAGCAACACCCGATTTTTATAATTATGAAGATGGAGTATATTATGTAAATGAGTATCCTCATGCAAAAAGATGTTCAGTAGATACAAATAGTCTTAATGTTTTTAATATAACTGGATGGGAGAAGGTTAATCATGCTATTGTTATTGTTGGGTGGGGAGAAGAAATTATAGATGGGAAAAAATATAAATATTGGACTGCTAGAAATAGTTGGGGTAAAAATTGGGGTAAAAATGGTTACTTTAAAATTATACGAGGAATTAATTTTAATGGTATTGAAAGCCAGACAATTTATATTGAACCTGATTTTACAAGAGGTGCTGGCGCAGTAATTTTGGATAAAATGAAAAAAGAATTAAAGAATTAAGCTTATTTATATATTTTTTTTTTTTTTTTTTGTGTGCAAATTTTTAAGGCCTTAATCAAAAAGGAACTTTTTTTAATAAACATTTATACATATATATAACATATATTAAATTTTCTTATTTTTATTAACTCAAATGAAAAAAAAGTATTAAAAAAAAATTTAGTTATGCAAAAAAAAAGTTTACAAAAACGAGTAAAATAAATAAAATTATATTTTGAGAATAATAAAAAGACAAAAATGATTAGTTAAATAAAATAATAGAAACATTTTATTTATAGAAGTATTTAAATTTTTATAAAAGCAAAAAAATATAAAATTTTAATGTTGATATAAATTAAATTAACCCAAAGCTATATTATGTTATATTATGGTATACTATCTTTATATTCAATTAAAATTTGTGTTTTTTTTTTTTAATTGAATTGCTCACTTTTGTATCAGAATTATTTCGTTTTAGAAAATATTATCATGAACCTTATAGCACTCACCTGTTTTCACATATTCAAAAATCAAATTAAGTTTGTAATTAAATTTTATAGTATCGATTCATTTTATTAAATGATATAATTTGTGTTCACACATCTTAATTTTGCATATTTGAAGATTTGATGAAAAAATAAAGTCATAATATATAGTGAATAATTTATTTTTTCTATGAATATCATTTATATATATAATAATTAAATTTTTAATATTTAGCATAATGAAAAAATTAAAAAAAAAATGAGAGTATTTTAAAATGTGCATTATAATAAATAACTTGAATAATTTTAGAGAGACAATATAATTAAGGGACAAATAATGTAGTATACTTAATTGTATAATAAATTATAGTTTCTTAATGAGTTTTTTAAAATAACAATTAAAAAAAAAGAAAATTCTGGGAAAAAATCCATATATTACTCAAAATAAGAAGCAAATTTTTTTTTTTTTTTACATATATTTTCATTTATTTTATTTTTTACTTTTTTAATTTTTTCTTTATTTTACCATATCAAATAAAGGTTACATATTTGCTTTTATTTATTCTTTTTCTTTTTTTATAAAATACTACAGCTTTTTTGGATGAATCCAAGAAAAATATTTTTTAAAATTGCAATATAAAAATAATTTAAATAATTTATATTTTTACGTAAGTGAAACTTTATGAAAAGGAAATATAAAAATGAATTTTAAAAGAAATAAAATTGTTTAAAAATTATCTATAAATATGATGTTAAAGTGTGAAATAATTAAATAATTTTTGTAATTTCCCAAACCTTGAAAATTATTCATGTGAATTCCGAAAATTACTTGATACAGATGATATAAGTAAAAATTTTAATTTCATTAATTAAAAAAATTCATATTAAAAAAAAAAAAAATAATAAAAATAAATTAAATTAAAGTAATTAAGGACCTAATTGATTAAAAATACAAGTTTTAGTTCTTTAAAATTTTTTTTTCTTTTCCATTAAGACTGAAGCATCATACTTAGAAGTTTAAGATGCAAGCTACATAAAAAATTAAAAGATTCAAAAATTAAATATAATAAAACATTCAAAATAGATATTAAATTTATATTTGAAGAATGTATTTTTTGTAGATAATTCATGTCAAAAATAAATTAAAGAAAAAATTAATTGAATTTATTAAAAAAAAATATAAAATAAAATTTTATGTATTATTTCATTTTAGAGAACATATTTTATTAGAATTTTCTTTTTTTTTAAAATGGTAGATGATGAAAATATGTATAATAATGAAGGTGAAAGCATGAAATTAAAACCAACTTTTATAATAAATGGTTTGCTACAAAATTTATTTTGTAGTCAATCTTCTAGACTAGTAAGATAAAAATTAAATTTAGAAAAATTATGCAAAATTTACGTATGCTTTTAGATAAAAGTATACATTATAGCATTGTATATTTAGGATATTATATTATATATATGTATATGCTTTATACATGTATATATTTATATTATTGAAAAATATAATGTATTATACCTTATATTTATAAATTTTGATTTTTTTTTTTTTTTTCTTAAATTAGATCATGAAAGAAAGTAAAAAAGTAAAATATAGAATGGAAATATTTATAATACTGTTAATAGGAATCTTGAGTTTTTTAATTCGTTTATTTTCAGTTATAAGAAATGAGCCTATAATACATGAATACGATCCATATTTTAATTATAAATTGACAAATATATTAAATGAAAAAGGTTTCTATGAATTTTGGAATTATTTTGATGAGAAATCTTGGTTTCCATTAGGTAGAATAACAGGGCAAACATTATTCCCAGGATTAATGATAACCAGTTTTTTAATTTATAAAATTTTTCATTTTTTGGGATTTTTGGTAGATGTGAGAAATATATGTATATATATAGGACCTATATTCAGTTTTTTTACTTGCATAATATCTTATTTGTTAACAAAAGAAATTTATCATTTTAGCGGAGCTTCTTTACTATCTTCGTTATTTGTATCCATTTCTCCATCTCATATATCAAGAACAGTAGCAGGGTCTTATGATAATGAGTCTATATCTATATTTTTATTATTGTTATGTATTTATAATTGGATTAAATGCTTAAAAAAAGGAACTCTTTTATCTGTACTAATATGTTCCATTTCTACTTATTATATGGCCTTATCATGGGGGGCATATATATTTATAACAAATTCAATTAGCCTGTTTATGTTAGTTATTATAATTTTAAAAAAATATACTATAAAACATTGTATACTTTATAATGTATACTATGTATTAACAACGATACTGTGCCTTAATATTCCATGCATTAATCATTCTGTTTTCAGTAGCATTGAACATCTGGCAACTCATGCAATTTATTTTCTTTGCAGCGTGTTAGTATTTTTTCATTTTATAATAACATACTTTAAGTTAAATGAACAAAATTTAAAGAAAAAATTTATTCAGATATCATTTATTTTTTTTTTTTTGATTTTCAAGTTTTTAGTATTTACTGATAAATTATCATGGAATCATAGGTCGAGGACTTTATTGGATCCTACCTATGCATCCAAATACAATCCAATTGTTGCATCTATATCTGAACATCAACCAACTACTTGGTCTTCTTATTTTTTTGATATACATCTAGTTTTATTATTTTTCCCTATTGGTTTATATCACTGTTTAAACAAAAATGCAACGTTGGAATTATTTTTTTTAGGAATTTTTTCAATTTTGTGTTTATATTTTTCATCGCTTATGGTTCGATTGCTTTTAATATTTTCTCCCTTTGCTTGCATATTAAGTGGAATCGGCTTGTCTTCTTTAATAAGTCATTACGTTGTATTTATTAGAATTCCAAGAAATACTTTTCTTTCATCTATTGTTATAAAAAATGAAGTTTTCAGTTCTTTGAATACAAATAAAAATACTGATAGTCATATTTGTAATAAAAATAATGATTTTAGTAATAGTATAGATAATTCTAATAATAATGATATTAGTAATAATGATTGTGACGATGCTAATAATAATGGTGATAATGAAAGCAAAGAAAATAAAACTATTTCAAATAAAGATTATAAATTATGGAGAAGAAACAAAATAAATTATATAAGTAATAAATGTTCTACTGGAGAATGCAGATATTTCAGAAAAAATAGTGAGAAAATTTTAAATAGAGATAAAGAAAGTGAAAATTATCTTATATCAAATGAAAGAAAAATTAATACAAAAATAAATGAGATTCATGAAATTAAAAGGAGAAAGTTTAAAGATAAGAATATATTAACGAACGATAGTAATTATACTCAAATGGTAGTGAGAAAATTGAATTTTAATAGAATAGAAAACAACAATGTATCTATATTAACTAGTATATTCATAATTATTTTAATAATTTATTATTTGATTCTAATTATTTTTCACTCTACTTGGTGCTCATCAATAGCTTATTCAGAATCTAACATAACTTTTTATAGTAGAAATAAAAAGGGTGAAAGATACATTAATGATGACATTAGACAAATGTATAAATGGATCATGAACAATACAAAAAAAGATTCTAAAATAGTTTCTTGGTGGGATTATGGATATCAATTAAGTGTTATGAGTGATAGAATAACTTATGTTGATAACAATACATGGAATAATAATCATATAGCAACTATTGGTTTGATATTAAGTACTAATGAAAAAAACGCATATGAGTATTTAAAAAAATTAGATGCTGATTATTTATTAGTATCATATGGAGGATATTCTAAAAATTCTTCAGATGATTTAAATAAATTCCTGTGGATATTAAAAATAACAAACAAAAGATTTAATTTTATTAATCCTTTATTATATTATTATCATGATAAATATCATCCCTTAGGTAAAAATGCTACACCATTCATGACTAATAGCGTTTTGTATAAGCTATCATATTACAATTTAACAAATTCTAAAGTAAAAGGATATGATTATATTAGAAAAATTGAGGTACCTGAAGTAAAAAATTTGAAATACTTTGAAGAAGTATTTACATCAGATGTATGGGGATTCCGTCTATATAAAATTAAGGAATATGCCTAAGAAAATAGAAAAAAGGAACACCAAATTTTTTTTTTTTTTTTTAACTATACTCTAGAATAATTTATCCAGAATATAATATAATATAATATTATTTTTAAAAAATTAATGTATTAGTACATATTCTAATATATTATGCCATATTATACTTTATTTTATTTTGTTTTGTGAACAATTTTTCATTTGTATTATCTTGTTTTTAAAACTTATTTTACATTTTTTTTTAGTTTTAATTTTTCTATAAACTAATGTTATATTTTTTTCATTGTAACTAACCTTTTGTAATTTAAAATAAAAAATTTTTTTTTTTGTAATTTCATATTTAAAATTGACTAAAAATAGTAGTACATACTGTAGATATTTTCATTAGATTTGATACAACAAATATTTAAAAATTAAGACAAAGAAAAAGTTTTAATAATATTCATAAATACAAATAAAATAAAAAAATTATGAAATTAACTTAAAATTCGATTAATTACAACTATTAAAAAAAAAAAAGATTAAGGATTCACAAGACAAAAATATAAAAAAAAAAAACAGTTGCAATATAGAAAAAAAAAAAAATATATATATTTAAATATATATATTTTTTACTTTATTTTTAAATTGTTATTTAATTTAAAAATTATAAAAAAAAAAAATTTACACATTCACAATAATTTCTTATTTTTATTGACATCAGTTTAAAAAATTAAAGACATGTATTTTTTATATATTTTTTTTTTTTTTATTTTAAATTTTAAATATATATATATATATACACTTATATAAATAAGAAATAAAATTTTGTACTATTTTTTTTCTTTTTCTGATATAATTATATCTAATTTTACTAAAATGTTGGCATGATTTTATATAGTTGTATTTAAATTTTTTCTTAGGCATATGCCTTTTGTTTGTCTTTGAGTTTGTCTATATTTTCTTCATTTGGTAATAAAGGAACTAAACATAAAGATAATAAAAGAAACAAACCACATATTAATATGTATAAGCTCATGTTATCAAAATTATAACTATCTATTCTCATCAAGTAAGTTAATAAGGATGATGTGCCTTTTTTTGTCAGAGAACCTAAATTTTTAACACTCAAAATTGTTGCAAAAACACTAGCTTCTAAACCTGTTTGGCATATATTGGCTGTTAAAATAAATAGAGGTAATAATTGTATTTCTGTAATGGCTTCAATTAAAAAACCACCACTTAAAACAAAAAGTTCATTAGAAATTCCTAAGAATTTATTTATTTTTTCAGTTAGCACTATTGGAGAAACATATATGGGAAAAGAGATCAATGTAGTAATGATTAATGTTTTTTTCAAACTGTAATTTTTCAAGAAAATTCGATAAGTTATTATACCTATTAAAGAAGCAATACCATAAGTTAACCTTAAGGTTCCCATAAAAGAAGGTCTAAAACCTAATTTATTGGTACAGAAAAAAAAAAATGCGTCATCATAATCTGGTCCTGACATATACACAAAAATATATAAAAAGGGTCCTAAGAATATGGGAGTATTTATAAAATTTATTAAATCAGATAATTGATTAAAAATATTTTTATTTGTGGAATATTCCTTCTCCTTTAAAAATAAACAAGATATTAATATGATTAGTGGAAAAATTGATGTAGCCAAAAAAATGTATTCTCTTGGCATTTTTTCTAAGAAATAACCAGAAAAATAAGCAACTGATAAGCTACCTACAGCTTTCGATGCAATAAATTCTGTTACCTTATTTGTTCCTTGTGAATATGTTTTTCCAATGGAACTTTCAACAACTAAAGCTTCTGCAACGGTAGTACAAAAGGATGCACATAATGAAATGAAAAATAAAATTATAGTAGCCTGAAAAACTGTTAAATTAAGTAGTGCTAAAGCTAGAAAGTTTAAAGATTGAAACAAACTGAATAAAAATAAATATGGTTTTCTTCTCATTCCAAATATAGAAACAGAATCTGTTATTAATGCAATGACTGGCTTTAATATAAATGGAATATATGGGTACATTAATATTAAGGAAACTTGATATGGAGTTAGCCTAAAATAATCTTTAAATAGATAATATATAGCTAAGGAAGCTAAATGAGTTAGACCATCTGATAACCCTACTAAATATACTACTATTTGAGTAAAGTCCACCTCCTTTTTTAATGTAGAATGTATTAATGGTATTTCTTCAGCATGTTGTTTGTTTTTCTCTACAATAGGATCTATACTTAAATATGGATTATTAGATTTTTCAATCATTATAATATACTCTTTAAATATGTAAAAAAAAAATTTCCTATCTTAAAATTTTTTTTTTTTAGATATATATTAAATATATTTCGTTTCTTTTATTTTTTGAATCCTTGTTTTATTTAACTTAATATTGGATACTTGAATATAATATAGTATATATTTTACTCCACTATTGTATAAACAATGAATTTTTTTTTTTTTAATTTCTCTATTATTTTTATTTAATTTTTTTTTCTGTATGTTAGAACATCGTAGTTTTTTTTAACATTTTTTAACAACATACCTCTTTTTAATATAATTATTAAAATTTTTGTCTATTGACCATGTAACTATAACATAAAGTAATTATAAGTCTAGTACTGATATACCTTTTATTAATACAATATTATTTCTAAAACAATTATTACTATTAACTCCCTTTTTTATTTTTCTCGCATTTGCTCTTGTTATTATATTTTTGTTTTCTTTTCCTTATAATATAAAAAGTAATTTCAAAAAATTGAATAAAAAAAAAAAAAAAAATTAAAAGTAAACAATCATGAATAAAATAAAATACAAATAAGTAAGACAAAAACTATTATATGAATTAATAAAATGAAACAAATTTTATTCTACTATAGTTTATTAAAAAGAAAATTCTATCAACTAATAAAAAATTGAATTCCTATATATAATAATAATAAAAAATAATGGAAACAGTAATTTATACTTTTTTATTTTTTTTTTCAGCTTTGAAAAAAAAAATATTCTTATAACAACAATAAATTCATAATTTAATCTAATGAATAATCGTAAAAAAGAAAAAAAAGATATACATATATATATATATATATATATATATATATATATACAAAGAAAAACTAGAGTTTAAAGAAAAAATAAGTCATTTTTTTAATAATAATGGGCATATTTCTCCTTCCTTTTTCTTAGAAAGGAATCATGTATGTACATTAGGAATCTGAATATAACAGTTTAATAGATTTTTTTTTTTATCAAAGATTTGTCAAAATTAAAAATAAATCTGTTCTATTTATGAATAAAAATTATAAAATTTTCCATTTTTATTTTAAATTAAATAAATGGTTATTTATAATTAATTAACATATATATACATTTTATACATGTATGTGCTATATAAATTCTTATAATATTTAATAAGAATTCATCTTTTTTTTAATTATTTTTTTGCTTTTAAACACAATTTTAGATACATATTTTTTCTGCATAAAAAAAAATAAAATAAAATAAAAATAAAAGTAAAAAAAAAAATAAAAATAATAAAAATATATTAAAAAAAAAAATATATAAAAAATTCTGACTTCTTGTAACTTAAAATTTAGGAAAATTATTATTATTTTTTTTTTTTTTTCAAATAAAATTTGTTATTCCTTAAGTTTTTTGTATAGTTAAGGAAAAAAAAAATATTTTTAATACATAAAAGTATAAACATTATTTAGTCAATAATTATTTATACTAGTTAGATTATATCAATTTAATTTTTTTTTTTTATCTAAACAATTTCATAGATACAATAAAATAATATATAAATAAATGTTTCCTCAAAATTTTATAATAATGCAAGGTTACACAAAAAGTTATAAATGTATAAACGAGCATTAAATATATAAAAAACAAAATTAGAAATATAAGACAAAATAAGTTATAAATCTACGGTTTAAGAACAAAAAATAAATTATAAATAGAAAAAAAAAAAGTTAGAAAAAAAAAAAAAACTATAATAATAATATATAATATGAATTATATAGTATGAATGAAATTAAAGTATCTTATTTAAATTATCCTATATATGGTATTGCATCAAATGAAAATTATGTTGTAACATCAGGAGGAGGAGGAGGTAAAAGTTATGGTATTGAAGATTTATTGGATGTAAACATTTTTAATGAGAAAGAAAAAAAGCTAGAAACTATATGGTCAACAACAGAACAAAAAGGGGTTATAGATTCTATTTTATATGTAGAGAAATATAACATATGGATAGGATCATTAAAAAATGAATGCATATTATTTGAAATAAACGAAGAGACAGGTCCAAATATTTTATTAAATTTTATTACTGATTTTAGTGAAAAAAACCCTAGGCAGATAGTTGTAAAATTTTCTGGAAATGAAGATTTTATATTAACAGGAGGAGATGATAAAACATTAAGGCTATGGAAATTAAAATTTACAAAGGATTCTAGCTGTATACCTGTAAATAATAATTTATATTTAGATTCAAAACAAGCCATAGAACATTTGGGTGATTACATAGGTCATGATGAAAGTATAAAAGATTGTGATATATCTTTTGACGAAAAAGTTATATCCACTTGTTCATCTGATTATTCTTTAAAAATATGGGATACTTTTAGGTATATTAATCTGCATACTGAGTTTATGAAAAATCCCAAAAATAAAGATGATAAATTGATTTTTCGTTGTTGTAAATTTTTAAAGAAGTCAGATTTAATAAGGGAATATACATACACTTTATTAACTGCAGCTTCTAGTGCTAGAGGAAATAGTTTTTTAATCATATGGAGTATTTACTACAATGATAAAAAGGACAAGTTTTCTTGTGTAAAACAAAACTTAATATGGTTAGATGAAAGACCATGTTGTAACATGGCTATTAGTACCAATGAAAATTTTTTAGCTTTAGGATTTAGTACAGGATCTCTGAAACTATATAATTCTAAATATTCTCTTTTAGCACATTTTAAAAAACATGAATTACCAATTACTGCTATGTGCTTTACTAAAAATGATAAATTTTTATTAGCTGCAGGAGCAGATTATAGTATTAGCTGTGTAGACATAAATTGTTTTAATTTTCGTTTTTTTAAAAAAATTTGGAAATTTTTTGTTTTTCTTTTTATATTATTAATAATATTTGTTATTTTATTAGATTGTTTCAATGTTGGTTACGATTTGCATATAAGTGGTCCCATTACAGATAAATTAAAATTTAATAAAACTAATGTTATTAAACAAAAAAATCAACTTCTTGATGAGTTATAACCTTGTGGAATTAGTTATAAAACGAGAAAAAAAAAAAAAAAAAAACTTTTGAAATATTTAATTTGAAATAGCTTCATCTTCAGCAATTGGATTTGCATGTATTGTTACAGACTCTATTACAATATCTTTTATTGGCCTATTTTTTTCACCAACTGGTTCTATGAAATTAATAAAAAATAAAATAAAATATATAAGTAATAATAATAATATAATTTATTTATTTTATTTTTTTTTTATTATTATTTGTTTAAATATATATATAAATGCCATACCATTTTCAAGAACAGATAAGACATCCATGCCATCTATAACCCTAAAAATATTTTTTTAATAAAAGAAAATAGAACTAATGATAGAAATCGTTTTGAGTTATAAAGAAAAAATTGCCTATTATGAGGAATTATTTATATATAAATATATTTTATTTTCACTTTTTTATAATAATATACACATATATATTTTCAAAAAATGTAAAATTTTTTATCTTTATATTGATAATGGCATCTTAGAATAACAGAAAATGTACTATTTTATATACTTTTTAGTTTTAATTATTTTTTAAATGCATTTATTTTTTCTCATCTTTTTTTTTCTTTTTCTACTTTCCAAAAACAGGATAAATTCCATTTAGATGTGGTTGTCTAGAATAAGTTATAAAAAATTGAGATCCATTTGTATTTGGTTTTCCTTTATTTGCCATTGAAACAATTCCTCTTTTGTCATGCTGTATAAAAAAAAGTATAGATAAATATGAGTGGATAATTATTTTTTAAAACTTAGATAATAAAAAGTTATTTTTTTCTGAAGGTTATCAATTATGAAAGTTTCTAATATAAATATTTTTTTTTATGTTATAGTTATCAAACCTTTAATGTTGAATCAAATTCATCTTCAAAATATTTTCCATAAATACTTTCTCCTCCCTTTCCTGTATTTGTTGGATCTCCTCCTTGTATTGCAAAACCTTTTATATTTCTAAAAAAAAGGAAAATTTTAAATAAATATAAGTTCCTTTATGTATTAAAAAATATTTTTCTTAAAACCTGTGAAATTTTGTGTTATCGTAATATCCAGAGGCACATAATGCTAAAAAATTCTAAAGTAAATTATCTTAATATTTTAATATAAATGTAAAATGTAATATATTTAAAATATTTTTTATGATTTCTTTAAAAAATGTTCTCTCTTCTTTTTTTTCTCACCTTACAAGTTTTTGGAGCCTCATAACAAAACAGCTCTATTTTTATATCACCATAATTTGTATGCAAACTTAAAGACATTTTAGAAACAAAAAAAAATTATAAAATTTTTTAAGAAGTTATATTTATATACTTTTTTCTCTTTTTTTTTTTTTTTCTATCATTTTTTTATATCAATATCTTATTCCCTCATTTCATCTATTTTTTTATTTTATTTTTGAAAAGATTATTCCTTTAAATTTGATGTGATTTTTCATTATTTAAAAAAAAAAATAGAAAAATAAAAATATTTTCTCTTTTTTTTCTGTTTTTAGTTGTGCATTTAATTGTTCATGTATATTTATATAAATGTGAATTTTTAAGTAATTGTACAAATTTGTTTAATTATGTATGTTTCTTTTTTTAATTTTTTCTTTTAAATTTTAAAAAAAAATTTTAAAACTTAAATTATTTTTTTTTAATTTCATTTAATTATTCTATTTTTACTTTTATATTTTAAAATGTAAAATGTATATTAGGATTTTTTTTTTTTATTTAATTTGAATGTTTATTAATAATATTAATATTTTCTAATGTTAATTAATAGTTAATGATTAAAATTAAAATAATACTTTTTTTATATAACTTATTTTTGTGGTATAATATTTTAATATATTAAATAATATCAATTTTTCATTGATATATATATTATACATTTGTGTACAGCTTCTAATTTTTCAAAAATGTCAGGAGTTACTATTGGAGTTCTATCTTTGCAAGGAGATTTTCAACCTCATATAAGTCATTTTCTTAAATTAGAAGAGCCATCATTACAAATTAAAGAAGTAAAGCAAGATGTATATACTTAAATATAAAAAGATTAATTTAGTAATAAAATTTTTTTATTTTAAAAGGTTAGAGATAAAATAGATTTATGTGGATGTGATGGTCTAGTTATACCAGGAGGAGAATCGACAACATTAAGAAAATGTTTTGCTTATGATAATGAATCCCTTTATAATGTAAAATGAGACATTAATTTTATTGAATTAAAAATATAAGTATATAATAAAAACAAATAATATTTATTTATAAATTCTTTAAAAATTATTGTAGGCTATTAAGAATTTCATCCATGTGGAGCAAAATCCAGTTTGGGGAACTTGTGCAGGTTAAAGAAAAAGAAAAAAATAAGAATAAGAATTAAATAAAATAAGGAATTTAATTCAAAATAATTTTTTTTATTTTTTGATAAAAAGTTCTTATATTAGTATTAGTTTGATTATTTTTTTACTTTTAATGTAGGCTGTATACTATTATCAAAACAAGTTGAAAACATTGAAATGTATAGTGAATATGGGAAGAATTTTTCTTTGGGAGGGTTGGATATTGCGATTTGCAGGAATTTTTATGGATCTCAAGTTTAAAAAAAAAAAAAAAAAAAAACCAGCTTTCATAAATCCTTTTTTCTTTTTTTTATTTCATTAAATTTTTAAATTTTACTTTTATTGGCTTTTTTTTTTTTCTCTATTTACGTTTACAGAATGATAGCTTTATATGCTCCTTAAATATTAATTCATACAATAATATTTTTAACAAAAATTTGAGAGCTGCTTGTATAAGAGCCCCATATATAAAAGAAATTTTATCAGATGATGTATATCTCCTTTAAAAAAAAAATTATTATAAGCATATATATTTACAAATTTGAATTTTAACTTTTTTTTAGGTTCAAATATTAGCAACTTTCACACATGAAGAAACTGGCTCCAACATTATAGCTGGTAAAAAAATATATAAATTGGCAACATTATTTTAACATTTATAAATAGTATTTTAATTTCATTTATATAATATGTTTAACTTTTTATTTTATTTTATTTTTTTTGAAAGCTGTTGAACAAAATAATTGTTTGGGAACAGTGTTCCATCCTGAATTAATGCCTTATAGTTCATTTCACCAATATTTTTATGAGAAAGTAAAAAATTATAAATATTCGTAATGACAAGATGAGTTACCTTTGTTTTTGTTCTTATTTAAACTATGAAAATTTTAATGAAAAAACTTTCAAATTTTTAAGCATTTACAAAAAAATGAGATAGTCTTTTAGATTCAGAATATACATAATTATACATTTATATTATGCATAAAGATTTATTCATATATTTTCATATTTTATTTCTACCTTATAAAATTTTTAAAATTAGTAATTATTTTAAATTTATTCATATATTTTTATCTTATTTTTTTATTGAAAATTTTTTTTTTAATTTCTATCCTTTTAAATTAAAATTTTTTTTTTTTTTCTACACTTTTAAAACATAATTAGCTTTTAAAAATCTAATCAATTAAATTTTTATTTCTAGCTATAATATGTAAATTTTAAATTAATGTAAATAATTTTAAAAAATTTAATTTCTGCATTTTTATATGAAAAGCTAAAAATAAAAAATTATTATTATATGCATATATTTTTACATGTAAAGTTTGGTAAGAAGAGATAAATTATTATGTAAAAGAACATCCTTGCTTTTTTACTGTGTCGTTATGAAATTTTTTTGAATAAATTTAAAGAAAGTTTTTAAAGAAAATTTATAATGTTATTATTTTTGCATTTTTAATTTATAATTTTACAAGAAAAAATCTAATACATTTTTGATTTATCTTTTTTTTTTTCTTTTTTTTTTTTTGATAAAATTAATTTTATTAATAAAAGAACGAAATTTTCGAAAACAGGGATATGTTAATAAAACTACAGAATAATATTTGTTACTGAAGGTTTTTTTTTGTAAAATGAAGTTTTAAGTTAAATATATATAATAAAAATTAAAATTTTATATATATAATTTTTCAAGTTTTAAGCTATATATGATTTAAAATAATATTTGAAATAATTAAAAAAAATATATATATATATATATATATATATATAATATACACAATGCTAGATAAAAAAAGTGTGTGTGTAAGTTATATATACATATTTTTATTTTATTTTATTATAGAACTTTATACAAAAGAAAATCCATTATTTTAAAGATTATTATACTAGAATAAGCCTATGATATTACAAAAAATAATACAGGCCAAAATAATTATATAATAAATTAATGTATTACTATATATTTTTAATATATAAACTGTTAAAGTGTATGTATATGCTATTTTTATATTTTATTTATTAATTATATAATTGGGATAAAAAATTGAAGATCAATATCTAAAAAAAAAAAACTTATAGAAATTGATTTATATAAATACTTATATTTAAAATTAATTTAGATATATTTCTTTAAATTAATGTTTGAATTGATTTTTTTTTTTTAAGTTTTGATTTAATTTGTAACTAAAAAATACAAAAAAAAAAAAAAAAAAAAAAAAAAAAAAAAAAAAAAAAAAAAAAAAAAAGAATAAAAATTAAAATAGAATAAATTAAAATTAAAATAAAAATAAAAATAAATTGGAAAATAAAAATAAATAGAAAAAAAAAATTAAAAAGAAAAGGAAAAAGAAAAAGAAATGACAACATGAAATGAGAGAAAAAAATCTTAATTACAGAAGTGAGTCCATATTCCCAGCCAACAGAAATCTGTTTGAAATGCTTGAAACAATAGATGATGAAAAGGAAGCTAAAAGAAGTGCACATTTTTTTAACGACAATAAAAATATTTTATTAAATTTATTTAAAAGTACAAATCATACTAATAATGTAAACAGTATAATACTAGAAAAAAAAAAGAATAAAAATCATGTTAATATTTTGAAGGATATTGAAACTAAAAACAAAGAAATGGATATACAAGAATACCAAAATAAATCTTTAAATAAAAATACAAATTGTGATCAGAAGAAATGGATAAAAAATTTTTGTTGGTTTTGCTCTTTATATTTGTTAGATGAAATTCTAGAAAAGGAAATTTATAAAGAAAAAATTCATGAGGATGTATATGAATTAATTTATGATGAAGATACTTATTTTGATACTAGTTCTATGATGAGCATTCCTTATGAGTTTGCAAGGTTTATGTTATCTCAAATGGATAATAACGTTTTTCATAGAATTAAAATAAATAATTTAATAAAAGAAGAAAAAAATTTAATCAAAAAAATTTGTAAAAATTGTACTTATAATAAAAAATTTAACAAAATGAGTGATACATCAAGCTCAAGTAAATCCTCTAGTAATGTGAGTTTAAAAAGTGATAATAGTTTAAATAAAAATAATAAAAGAAATAAATTCAAAGATTTAGATAATAGCAATTATTTGAATATTGTTGACAAATTTAATGGCAGTAATCGTGTGTTTAGTAATAATAAAAATAATATAAGTAAAGAAAAAACATTTTATGATAGTAATAATATTGGAAATAATAGTAGCAATGATTTATTTTATAAAAGAGTTTCATCATATGATTATTTTAGTAATAGTAATCATATTTATGAAAATTTTTCTTTAGAAGAAAAAAACAGATGGAAATACGTAAAAACTAATAATGAAGAAGATATTTTAAAAAATAAAGATCAAAATAACTCAATAAATAAAAATCCTAATAATGATAATAATAATAGTAGCATTTATTATAAGTCTAGTATATTAAATAAAACAATTTTAAATTCTCATAATTCAAAAAAAAAAGAAAAAGATGAAGATGTTAAAACTGAAAGCAAAAAAAAAAATGGTAACTATGAAGAATTAGATCATTATAATTTTATACCTTTTGAAGAAAAAAATAAAAAGAAAAGAAAAGAAATTCCAAATAAAAATTATAATTTTTGTTCAAATTTAAAAAATGAAAATAATAAATATGAGCATTCCTATAATAATTTTTTTTTAAAAAGAAGTAATTCATTTAATATAAATATAGGAGAGACAAATGATTTTATGAATAAAATGGAAGATATTGATTATTTTGAAGAAAAAATTAGAAGTAATAAATATGATGAAAAAGAAAAATTAAACAGTTTGTGTAACTTAAAGCATATGCCAAATAGCGAGTTACTTTGTGAAAATTTAAATAATGACAACATGAATTCTGAAATTAAAAATGATTTAAATAATTATAATGAAAGAGTATATAAAAAGTATAAGAACAATTTAAATTATATAAAAAATTTTTATTATATAGATGAAACAAAAAAAAAGCCATTTCCATTATGTCTATATAATAATATAAAATGTTACAGTTATGTAAAACAATGTGTTCGCTGTTGCTGTTTTTTTAATTCAGAATGCTGTCATTGTGTTGAATGTAAGAAAAAATATCATATGAAATTAAGAAATCCTCATTATTTTATTTTTCAGCATGGTTTAACTGCAAGTGTAAATGATTTTCAAAATATTGTTAATCCATTATTAAAAAAATATCCTCATTTATTTATATATATAACTTATAGTAACCAAGGTCATACTTTTGAAGGTGTTGATGTCGGAACCGAAAGAATTTGTACTGAATTAATTTGCTTATTTAAAATAATAAATGATAAAATAAACATTTCTATGATTGGTCATTCCTTAGGGGGGATATTAAATAGATCCGTTTTAATAAATTTATATAGAAAAAAAATGTTTAAAAATAAAAAATTAATTAATTTTATTACATTTGCTTGCCCTCACATAGGAGTACATGAAAATATAGCAGTTATGAAAGTTTTATCAACTTACTTAGGTGCTCATACTATTGATGATTTAAATAATAAAACTACTCTTTTATTAAGAATAGCAAACGTTAAAAGTATAAATGTTTTAAAAAAATTTGAAAATATTATTTTTTATGGAAATACTCAATCAGATTGGTTAGTTGGTATTCGAACCTCTCTAATTTTACCATATACATTATTTAATGAAGAACTGATTTTATTTATTATAGAGCAAGCCAAAAATGTTCCAGAAATACCGATTAATATTTTTTCAGTTGTACATTTATATATGAGAAAAAAAAAATTACTTTTTTTTTATTTTTATCAAGATTTAAAAAGTCCTAATTATTTATTAAATAAAAGAAAAGAGCAAAGTAAATTTTTAGATCAAATGCTACAAACTATCATTTCTTCTCGTAAAATATTATCATATTCACATAAGAAAAAATTCAATATTTTTATGAATTATTATAGTAACACAGAAAAAAAAAAAATAGAAGATAAAAAAAATATGAACAATGCAAGGAATAATAGCACATCTAATGATAAAAATCTACATAATAAAAATGATACTGACATGATGTCTCATGAGAAAAATTTAAAAAATATTTTTTTAAATAAGAATGAAAATAATTTCGAATCAAATAGTTACTTTAAAAGTCATTTATTAAATAAAAATGAAAAAAAAATTCTTCCAAGTGTTGTAAATTCTACAAATAGTTCATTTAATTTTAAAACGGATTCTGAAATAAAACAAGTTAATACAATTCGCAGAAATAACTCTAGTGCATGTGAACTTATTTCTTCATTTGATAAGGATGGAGAGAATACAGAAGATAATAAAAAAATTGATATATGTAAATCACATACTTATGAAGATATATTTTTGAAAAAGAAAGAAAAAAAAAATTATTCAAATGCCATTGATACAAATATAGATAACAAGTGTATTGATAAATTAAATAAAAAAATGTATTTAGAAAAGTACCTTAATATACAGGAAAGTTTTAAATTTTCAAACTCCTCAAATAATACTAAAAAATTAGAATTAATTAAGAATGATAAAGTTCAAAATTTTTATAGCGATTCTTCATTTATGAAAGAGAAAGATGTAGTAGTTAAAAATAGATATAAAAATTATGATTTCAATGATACTATTAGTTATGATACTGGTAATAATTCCATCAATATTGATGATACTATAAATGATGATAATATTAACAATTGTAATAATAAAAATAATAACATAAGTAGTAATAATTACACTATTAATAATTGTACAAATAAGGATACTAATAATAATATTAATAATTACAATAATAAGAGTAACAATGTAAATAATAATAGTACGAATAACACCAATAACAATAATGATAACAATTATAATAGTAAGAAAACAAAATTCGGGGATTATAAGTACTTTGAAAAATTATTTTTTGAATGCTTAAAAACAAAGATAATGAACGAATTAAAAACTTTAGATAATAACTTAAAAAAAAAAAAGAAAAAAAAAGTTGAAAATAACAAATTATTTTCTTTACAGAACACTATTAAAATAATAAAAAATTATAGTTTTTTATATCCCTCAAAAAATAATTTGAAGAACACTAAAGATTTTAATGATAAAAATAATGAAGTATCAAAATTATTAAGTGATAATATGAAATGTAATAGTTCTAATGAAAAGGAGAAGAGATTAGATAAATATTCAGATGAGAATGAAAATGATCATGATTTAATTCATTTATGTAATGATAAAAATGATGAACATAATTACATAAATGAATTCTTTTATTCTTCGGAAGAAAATTATAAAGATGAATTAGAAAATTCTTCAAATAAAAATATTCTAGTAAATAAAACGAATAGTACAGAAAATATAAAGTGTATAGAATGCAAAACAGATGTGACAATTAATACTACTACAAAAAAAAAATTAAAAAGAAGCAATTTGCTAAAAGGTATTACAAAAAGTGATAAAAAAAAATATAAGCAAATATTGTTGCATATTTATACAATTTCAAATGATGAATTAATTGAAAAATTTTTTAAAAATCCTGAGCTTTTGTATTATGAAGTTTTGTTTAATTGTTTGAATCAATTACCCATTCAGAGATATTCTATTTCTATACCTATTTACTCAAATGCTCATGTACAAATAATTGCACATCCCCGAATATGCTCAGAAGAAGCAGCTATTGTAAAGCATTTCATTGAACATTTAATTCTTTAAAATTTTAAAAATATCTATTTAATTTTTTTGTTTATATATATAATATATATATTATTAATTTCTTTTATATTTTTTTGTTATTCTTATTCATCGTGATTCTACATTGTTATTCTTTATTATGTTATTTCATTTTATTTATTTATTTTTATAACCCAATGATACATAAAAGAATTTTAAAAACATTTTTTTTTTTTTTTATATTTAAATTATTATTTTTTAATACTTCTATTTTCATTATTTTTATATATTGAAAAATTTGTGCATGAATAAGTATTTGTATCTTATTATATTACTGTATGGAAATATATTTTCATTTACATTATGTAAATGTGCTTTTTATGTACATATGGTTTTTGTTTTTTGTTTTTTTTTTATGTATTTTTGTTTTATATATATTTGTTTATATATACCTATATGTTCTAATTTTTATTAACTTTTTTCCTTTTATATTCTTGTGTAATTTATTTCTACTATATTTATTTTTTCTTTTTTATGCACTTTGATGCACTCATAAATTTAGTCAACTTCTAAAAATCTCAATAAAATAAATATGATAAATTTCAATAGCTTTCGTATATAATTTTTTTTTTCTCAATTTTTATTAACTATTACATCTGTGTAGACATTAAAATAATAAATTGTAATAATTATAATTACTTACTATATGTAAATCCTTATTTTTTAGAAGCAGAAGAAAAAAAAAATGTTCCTATTTTAAAATATATTATAAAATGTCTAATATAAGGTTTTTTGTTTGCATTTTTCTAGTTCTATCTACATTTATTGATAAAACTAAACCATTTAAAGGTAATTAAAATTTTTTTTTAAAATGTATATATCAATAATATTTGCAATATTATATACTAATTTTTTTTTATTTTTATGATATAAAAAATTTACATTTTTAGAAAAAGGGAGAAAGTTCAATATTTCTTTTATTCAAGAAGTACCACAAATTCATTCAGGGGATTCAGAGAGTTCAGCAGATACAGCAAATACGTCAAATACGTCAAATACACCAGATACGAGTACACCAAATACACCAGATGCAACTAGCACACTAGATAAAGCACATACTTCAGATACAAGTACAACAGGTAAAGAGAATACACTAGATGAACCGAATACACCAAATAAATCGAATACTCCAGATACAAGTACAACAGATAAAGAGAATACACAAAATGAATCGAGTACACCAAATAAAGAGAACACACCAGATAAACTGAATACTCCAGATACAAGTACAACAGATAAAGAGAACACACCAGATAAACTGAATACTCCAGATACAAGTACAACAGATAAAGAGAATACACCAGATACAACAAACACACCAGATAAATCGAATACACCAGATACAACAAACACACCAAATAAAGAGAATACATCAGATACAAGTACACCATATATAACAAATATTCCTGATATTTATCAGAATGAAAGTAATATAATTGCTAATCCTATACCTTTACAGGAAGAAAGAGGTAATGATATAAATAGTAATCAAAAACATAGTGATTCACAGGGGCATTATAATCAACATTGGGATAACTTTAATTCACATAAAAATGGAGATACTACTGGTCACAACTCGGATAAACATTCAAAAGGATATGAACAAATTGAAAAAGATAAATATAATCCAACTGAACTAACGATAGATATGCATAACCAAGATAAAGGAAATGGTGATAAAGATTTTCATAAGAATGAAAGTAGCCAATATGAAAGTGCTAATAATAGTGATAAAGATACTGAATATTCGAAACACTCGTTATACCACTATGACAATACATCAAATGATAAATATAATAACAATGACATCAATGAAGAAAAAAAACAGGCACATTATGAAGAGAAGAATAAAGTAAAAAATAGGGATATCCTAAATATGGCTACTAATCTATATCAAAATAAAGATGCTATAACACTTGAATCATTTGAAGGAAAAGGATTATATAGTTCAATAATGGACCAAATTATTTTGGAAATAATGAAATGTGCTGGAGAAGGAGTAAAAGGACTTTTGCGATTAAAAGAGAGTTCCGTTTCTAGTAGTTTATTCAAAGAAGCATTGTCCACTTTAAATATTAATGAAGAACAACTTTCTTTCGATCCCAATTTGTTGACACTTGAAGTGTATGATAAAATTCTATCAACAATGTTTAAAATAATGACGAATATGTCCTATTATGAATTTCCTCATTTTTATGAACCATTGGGTATTGATAAATCTATTTTACAACAATCGTTAAAACAAATAAAAATTAAGATTTTAAGAAAAATTGGAGTAACTTATAGTAAATTACCACCAATAATAAAAGAGAAAGGAGGATCTTGCCCTATCAAAGATATGATTATAAGTATTTCAACTAGAGAATTAGCACAGAGAATGGCTATAATGTTCACAAAATGGCTATCTCCTGATGAATATGGGGGCGTAGTAGATTTTGACAATAATGTTGAATTAAATATTTTATGTTCAGGTGCCTCTATTATAATTCAGCAACATAAGTATTTTCAAAACATTTTAGGTTTTGAAGCGGATAATGATCATGCATATTTGAGTTTGATAGATGAATTATTAGCAATAGATAAAAAGTATAATAAAGATAAAGAATATACTAAATTGTTAAAAAAAATAAAAAAATCTAAAGCTTTTAATTATTGCACAAAAATTATGAGAATAGGAGGAAATATTTCATCAGTTCCTTTTAAACATGAAAATGTAAAAAAACCAAGTACGTCATTAATTGGATCTTTAGGTAATTTAGTGAAGGCTCATATACAATCTTATTATACAGCTATAGCACAAAGAATAAATTCTTATTACTATTATGCTGAAAAAGTAAGCAAAAAAACATGTAGTTTAAAAGTTGTTTCAGTTTGTACTCTATTGCACATAACAGATACATTATATCATTGTTCAGACGATTCTGGAAAGAATATATTTGATTTTTTCAATTTGCAATTAAATACATTAAATATAGAGGGGAAAAAAATATTACAACCACTTCTTGAATTAAGTTTTTTGAATCAAGAAAAATATATTCATCTTAAAGAAATGTGTGATCCTACTAGTAATTTAGTTGGTAAAGTTACATAAAAATATAAAATATGTTTTTTTTTTTTTTATATATTACTTATTTATATATAGTAAAAAAAAAAAAATTTTGAAATTAAAATTATGAAAAAACAAATATAGTTTACATATTTATATAATATCTATGTTAAATATGAATTTTTTTTTTTTTCTTTCTAGATGAAACAATAACTAAATTATTAGTTCTACTGTCGACTGAATCCCACGAATTATTGGCAAATGAATTTGATAAAAGAGGTATGGATGAAGATTATATTAACGAAGAAATAAAGCAAATAGATGAAGAGGGTGAGAATGTTACTGAAGAAGATGAAGATGTAGAAAATATTGTTAGTGGAGATTTATGAAATTACTTTTTAGAAATAAAATGCACAATACTGTATATTATAGATAAAGGAGGAAATAACTTTATTATATATATCGCATTAAAAAAAATAATAATAATTGTTATTTTTTTTCTTAATGGTATTTTTCTATATGATCTTTAAAAGATATTTTTAATTGTTCTTTTTAAAAATTACATGTTTATAAATTAAATTTTACCTTTTCTTCTATGTATATGCATATGTAATAATTCTAATGAAAGTATTATAATTTTACATTAAAATGAATAATTGTAATCAATTTTAAATATATCATTTATTTTAACCAAAAATGATTTATCTTATTAAAGTTATTTAATCTACTCTGTTTAGATTTTATTTTTTCTTTTAGTTTTTAAAATTTATATTTTAATATTTTGTATGTTACAAATTATACCTTTTTTTTTTTTTTTTTTGTTTATTTTGGATAAAAATGATTATAAATAACTACAATAAATAAATACTATAATACATATTTTTATGAATTTGAACAATTTAAGTCTTTTATTATTACTTTTTCTTAATTATTCAGTTTGTATTTTTTTATTTTTTTTATTTTGCTATTATAATTTAAAAAAAAAAAAAATAGCATTTGCGCGAATTGTTTTGATGTGTATCAGGAGTTTTGTATAAGAAATAAAGGGAAAAAATATTGGATAAAAAAAGATATAAAACTATTTCAATCTAAAAAAAGAAAAAAGCAATGATTATATTTATGTAAAAGAAAAAAAAAGTCTAATGGAATTATACGTCACTAAAAAATATAGGTTCTAATTAATAAAATAGTAATTTTTTATGGAAATGTAAAATCTAAACATTATCATAAAGACAATAAAAAAAAAAAATATGAAAAAAAAAATAAAATGAAAATTAAATATAATTTAAATAGTATTAAGAAGATTCACATAAAGCATTTTCCTCTTTTGATTTAAAATTATGACTAGCTAAAAATGAATCTTCCATATCAATGTTACTAATATTCTCGTATCTATCATTTAAAGGATATAAACAATCTTTAAGAATATCAAAAAAAAAAGAAACAAAAAAATTAAATATTTGAAAACATTATTATTTTTTTATTAAGATTGAAAAGAAAGTATATAATAGCTATCTTTAATAAATGAATTACTTGTATGACATAAATTTTCAGGATCAAGAGGAAAAAACCACTCCCATTTGAATTCTCCAAAAACCTTTTATTAATTTTTTTTTTAAATAAAGATTAATATTTATTTTTAATTTTTTTTTTAATATATTTTTATTTTATTTCCTTTTTTTTAATTTTACCATTTTCCAATTATTATATATACCTAAATCATATGGATTCTGTAAAAATTTATAAATGAAGAAAAATTATTAATATTCTATAAATTACTAATTTTTTTATTTTTTATCCAGACTATATCACTATATGAAGATTCTATAACAGTAAGATTCCGAGAAATAAAGTATATATATTGGCAATTCATCTAAAAAAATAATATAAATATATAAAAAAGAAAATATATAAATATGAAAGTAAAGAAAAATAATTATTTATTTTATAAAATAAAAACGTTAAATGTTTGGTATTACGAAAAGCAATGCTAAAAATAGTGTTAATGCCGCACAAATAGCTAATAAGGTTAATTAAAATATATATTATATATATATTATTAATGATATAAAAAAAAAATTTAAAAGTTTGAATTTTTACTAATTAAAAGGGTAGCATGATTTAAATTTATTTGTGCCTAATTAAAAAATAAAAAATGATATAGAAATTTGGTATGAACAAAAAGTGAAAAAATGAAATATAATATATATAACATTTTGAAAAAAAAAAAAAATTTAACGTAATTCTCGTTTCCAATTATTCCAATTTCAATTTCGAAATTTTTAAATAACACTTACCATATTTTTTTTTGCATAAAGAGACATAATAAATTTGGGCATGGTTGTCATAGTTATATATAATGTTATAAGAAAACCATATAATAAAAATAGAAAAAAAAATTTCAAATTTTTTTCCCCAACACATGTTCCTATCCATGGACAGTGATGATCCATTTTTAATACACATTTCTTACAAGACTAATAAAAAAAAAAATATACATATATATATAAATATATATATATATATACAAGTTTATATAAACTAACTCTACAATGATGCGCTCTTTCAGGTCTAACCAAATAATTACATTTATCACAAATAGTATATTTATTAGGTGTGTAATTTCTTATTTTCTTTTTTTCTATTTGTATATTATTTTCCTCTGCATTTACTGTATTATTAAAAATTTCAAATAATATTTTTAAATAAATACTTTCTATCTTTTTTAAATAAGAATAATGTATGGAATAATTTTAAAACATTTGTATAAAAATAATGAAAAAATATTTAAGTTATAAACATTTTTTTTTAGAAATTGTTGAAAAAGCAATTATAAAATATTTACTTTCCCATGAATCGTCGACATATCCTGGATTAGAAATAGAACATTTTACAAATGACCAGTAATAACAAATAAAAAATGGTATGCTAAATACTCCTAATAGAATTCTAACTATTCTACTATAATTATTTAAATATTCATTATGCAAGCTATCTATTGAAAATAAAACAAAATTACAAAATATTTAAAACATTATTTGAATACAAAATTTGAAAATTGCTTTGTTTCATTAATATTTTAGAAAAACTTGTTTTTTTAATTTATTCTGAAGTTATATTTTATAAATCAAAATTTTATACTTACATAAATAACAGACATAAATAAAAATACTCAGTAATGTTACTACAATGAAGGACAAAACGTTATTCATGTGGTACAGTTTTGTTTGATCAATTAAAATAAATATATATTAATCCTTTGAAAAAGGTCGGTTGTTTTAAAAAAAAAAAAGGATAATAAAAAAGAGAAAAAGACAAATTGTTTAGAAATGTCATATGTGTTATTATTAGAAAATGGATAACTAAATATGAAAGTTTTAATTTATATATAAATTTTTTATTTCTATATATATATGTTTTTATTTTTTTCTTTGTCTATGAAGGCATTTACAATATTTTGCCATTTCATTATATGTATAATATCTGTATATATATATATATATATATTTCTTTATATATATCAAAAATTTTAAATAAAAAAATAAAATTTCTCAGTTTTTTAAAAATTAAAAAATTATGTATATATATATATATTTAATACTATTTTATTTGAAGAATTTTTTTTTTTTTTACAAATTTGCTTGTTCCATTTTTACTTTCATTTTCAAAATTTTAATTTATAAGGATATAAATTTTAACATTATCAAAAATTTATTATTTTTTTATGATTTTAAAAAATTCAATTATACATTTATATTTTTAAGATAAATATATATGAATATATTTCAATTTTAAAAAGTTAAAAATTGTTATAATTTTATTATTTTAAAAAATTATTGTTTTTTTTTAATTCTTTTATTGAAAAGATCTTAATAATGAAAAAGCAATAATGACATTTATCATGATTTATAAAAACATTTTTCCAAAAAAAGATGAAATTTTTAAAAATATAATATAAAAAAAAATAGGTTAAAATTATATTAACAATAAAACATATCAATGTTTGAATATCTTTTTAATTTATAATATATTTAATTTTTATTATAATATAATCAGGATTATAATAGTATTTTTATTTTTATTTTAGGAGTATACATTTTTTTTTTCATTATTATATATTTATAAGAACATCGTTTTGCTTCTTTCTTTTTTTCCTATTATCTTTTGAAATAAAATTCATGTATTTTTCTATTTCATTTTTTAATTAAAAAATTTTAATTTTCATGGAAAGATTAACAAAATTTTTATGCTTTGTTTAATTGTTTCGAAAGTTCTTTAGAATTTTTTTTTTTTTTTGATTTTCTAATTTTTTAATTTCTTTTAAAACTATAATACTTTTGTTTTTTAATTTAAAATATATAGATTCCAAATTTAAAAATAAGTAGAACAAAAAAAAAATCTAAAAAAGCATACTTTTTTTAAATATATGACATTAAATATTTTATTTTTTCTATTTTCTAAGTAAATGATTATAAATTTTTTATAAAACAAAAGAGTCGCTATATAATAAAATTTAATAATTTCTAATTTTACTTTTTTTTTTTTTTTGTTTTAAATATTAATGCTTTTAATAAAACCTCTTTATTTTTTAGTAATAAATTATGAATTTTGTATAATTTTTTAATTTTTATTAAATAAAAAATTGTAAATTTCATTACCTGCTTTAAAAAAATATATATATAGATTATAAAACATATTCTCAATGGAAAATATAAATAATTCAAATATTAAAAAGGAAGAAAGAACTCCTAATAGAAAGAATAGAAAAAAAAATGGAAGAAATAAAGAAAAAAAAAATAATACCTTATATGATAAGCAAAATGTAGAAAACTTAGAAAAATGTAGCTCATTAAATTATGATGATGAAAAGGGGAATGTTGTAATTAATAAATTAGAAGATGAACAAAAGGAAAAAATACAAAGCAGTGAAGAAAATTCAAAAAATTTCTTAATAGGAAAAATCACCGGTTCAAATGCAAAGGAAATAATGGAAAATGATGATAAAACACAAACAAAAAATAAGGATATAACAAATTCTGCAGAAGATAATAATATAAATGAAAGTGATAATGCATATGAAGGAAAAAGAAACATAGATATCAGTTTGGGAAATGCTGAAATAGTAGTAGAACCGTTAGTATTTGAAGAGAAATTAAAAATGTGGAAAGGTACAGTTGATTCAATAAAAGAAAAAAAAGAAGATGAAAAAAAGTTGCAAGAGCAAAGACAATTAAATTTAGAAAATGTAAAGCTTGCTCATAGTTTAAATAAAGAAGAGAAAATATTACAACAGATGTATTTGGAACAATTAAAAAAAGATGAAGAATTGGCAAAACAGTTAGAACAAGAATTAAATGCAGAAATAAGAAATGAATTAACTAAAATTGAACAAGATGACTTTAAGATTGCAACTATTATTCAAAATTCTTTTGATTCTGAAGAAAACCAACAGAATAATAATACAAACAATGGGCAATCAAATAATAAAAAAGTATCTAAGTTAAAGTTATTAAAAGAAAAATTTAGAAAATTTTTTAAAAAGAAATCGTCTAAATAAAAAATTTAAAACTTAAATAAGAATATATACATAATAAAATAGAAAAATTAAGGGATTAAAAAATTAATAAAATTTTTTATATGAATATATGTATATACATGATATCTAAGTTTTTTATCATATAAAATAATTTTTTTTTCTTTTTAATATTTAATAAATACTAAAATTTACACACCACTTTAATATATATAGAAATAAAAAAAAAGGTCTTTGTTATGTTTGTCTTTTTTTTTTTAAATGAGTCAAAGTTCGTATTAATTTAAAAATCTATTTATCTTGTTATTTTTTATTTTATTATATTTTATTATATTTTATTTCATCTTATTTTATTTCATTTTTTTTTTTTATAAAATTTTATCCAAGAATATGATGTTTTTTATTTAATTTTAACCTTATGATTTAATTTTTTGAATTTTATTGAACTCGTTTCAGTGTAAAAAAGAATATGTATTTTTATTAGTACTTTTTTTTCTTTTATAATGTTACGGTTTTTTTTTTTTATTATTTAAAAAAAATAATTAACACTTGTTAAAGGATTAGAAACATGGATTTTTGGTTCTTGTACACAAAAATACATTGAAAACAAAAATATAAAAATATATTAAATTTCAAAAGAAATTATTCATTAAAATATGCTTTTGGAAGACTATTATGAGATATCATAATAAAAGAAGTATAAAAAAAATTTAAGAAAAAAAAAAAAATTACGTTACTCAAGTTTATTTCTACTATCATTCTCATGTGCATTTTTTTTTTAAAAATATTTTTTTGTTTCCATTATATATTTTAATATAAAATATTTGTATTATTAAACTTTATAAAATAAAATTAAATTTATTTATGTGTGTTATATTTACATATAAAAAACTTAAGAAATTTGAATAATAAATAATTTATTCCATTAGATAAGAAATAAAAATTAAATTTACAAAACATATATATTGAGGAAAATTGGATTTGTTCATTATAAAAAAAAAAATAATCAGCTACAAAGATGAGAAAACTTGTAAGATAAAAGAAAAAAAAAAAAAAAAAAATTAAAAAAAATTAAAACATATTTTTTTAAATTTTTAGCTTTCAATCATTTTAGTAATTTTTGTTGCGTCACAAAAGTGTTTGGCTAATGACTCTCATGAAATCACTCACAAAGTACCTTAGTAAAAAAAAGTTTTTTTTGATATATAGCATATTAATTTTTTGTAAATGAACAGAAAAAAAAAAATAAAATAAAATAAATAATAAATATATTTTGAATTAGAAGAATTTTACTTTAAAATTATAATTTTATATATATATATATATTGTGCCTTATTAATAGTATTTACTAAATTATGAACAATACAGGCATATTTTGACATATCTATAAATGGCAATCCCATAGGAAGAATTGTATTTGGATTATATGGAAAAGTAGCTCCCAAAACAGTAGAAAATTTTATAAGTATATGTAAAGGTACTATTGTAGATGGTAGAATGCTGAATTATACCAATTCTATATTTCATCGTATAATACCAAATTTTATGGCACAAGGTGGGGATATAACAAATTTTAATGGGACAGGTGGTTTAAGTATATATGGAAATACATTCGATGACGAAAATTTTATAGCAAAGCATAGCAAAAGAGGAATTTTATCAATGGCTAATGCAGGAAAAAATACTAATGGTAGTCAGTTTTTTATTACATTTGTTAGAACTTCTCATTTAGATGGAAAACATATAGTTTTTGGTGAAGTAATTGAAGGCCTTGATAAATTAGTTGCTATCGAAGCTGCTGGTTCAGCTGATGGAGATCCAATAAAAAGAGTTCTAGTAACGAAATCAGGAGTATTATAAAAGACTTAATAAGAATTTTTTTTTTTTCTTTTGTAATAGTTTTTTTTTTAACAAAAATTATTATTTTTTTTTCTTTTTTTGCTAATATAAAGAAAAATTTTCCTTTTTATGAAACAGTAGAAGTTATTTTACACTAACTTTAAAAAATAACAATTTCAAATATGTATAGGAAAAGAAATTTTTAATTATAAGGTATTAAAAAGTTTCAATAATATAAAATTGCAAATTAATATTAATTATTTTTATAATACTAAAAAATAATTTATATATTTATTTCATTCTAAAGTATAAGTTTTTTTTCTTCTTTTAAAATAAATTGTATTTATGTAAAAGTTATATATTTATAGTTACATTATGTATTTCATTACGTTTTTCTTAATTTATTTAAATATGTTTCTTCTTTTTTTTTTTTTTCTTAATTACAATAATTTGTACGTTTATATTTATGAAAATTTTGTCATTTTTGATATCTTTTAACCCTTTCTATTGCCATTTTTTTAGCTGTTTCGAATCCATGATATTCAGCTGAAAAGGATCTACATACAGGAAAATTATTTAATCTATAAAAAGATACCCAGCAATTAGTTATTACATCATAGTGAACACCTAAGAATGTGTAATAAAGTATCATTTACAAATATATGTGCATATTAAAAGAATACTTAAAAAAAAAAATTATATTCTCACCCTCTACTCCTGATTCATATTTAGGCTTTTCATTTGTACGATTATTAATCTAATAAAAATAAAAAGGAATTGAAATATTTTATTCAAAAAAAAAAAAAAATAAATAAATAAAATGGATATTTTTTTTATATTCGAAAAAAAATAAAAGTTGGTTTTACTTTTAAAGATTCATAAAATTTAATTGCTTCTTTTTTCGCTGCTTCTATTCCATATTTTTTAATTGGAAATGGTTTTGCATTTAATTTGTTATTTTCATACCAAAAAACTTCCCATTGCTCATTTAGTTCTTCATACTTTATATTTTCATTAACAGAATCAAAATAATTTTTTCTAATAGTTACTTCTTTCGAACGACTTAGGTGGACAGGGTGAAATCTAATTTAAAAATAATAATATTACCAATAATAATATGAGTACTATTGATAAAGAAAAGTAAAAAATAAAATAATTTTGACGATAATAATAGCATTAGTAGTAATATTAATAATAATGATTATAATAAATTATAATAAAATAATTATAGATAATATATATAAATTAATATTTTCCCTTTATTTTTTATTTTAATTTTTTTCTTAAAAATATGATAAAAACCTATTCTCTGGATCAGAACGAAATTTATTTCCTATTCCCCATTTAAAAACATACTGAACAAAATCGGAATTTTTTTTTATTTCTATACTTAAATTTTTATCAACAGATTCTTCCTTTTTTTTTTCTTTATTTACTAATGAATTATTTTTGATACAATCTAAGTATTTTAAACTTTTCCTATTTTTACATATTGAACTTATATGAAGAAGCTTAATCGAATAAAAAATGCAACTATTTATTTTGGGATATTCTTTTAATTGAAATATTGCATTATAAATATTCATAATTAATGTATAAGTTAATATATATATATATATAAATATATACACACCTATGTAAAAGGTGAAATCATTTTTTATATTTCTTATTAGTATGAAGATTTTTATTCATTAAATAAAAAAAAAATTTTCATGTATTTTTTTTTATTTTATTCAAAAACAACGATAATATACATTTTTTTTTAAATTTTTTTTTTTTTTTCATATAAGTTTTTAGAAATTTAAAAGTAACGAATATATAAACAAAAAATTCACTTTAAAAATTTATTTTAATGAATATTTTTTTTGTAAAGACCATTATACATATACATATTAGATAATTTTATTCCTTAAAATTTGCACAGCAGAAAATATATATATTTTTTTATTAGAATATTTTTTTAAATAGCACTTTTTAATGAATGATTACTTTTTTTTTTTTTTATTAAAAAATTTTTTTTTTAAATAAACCTTTTTTTTTTTAATAAAAGTTCATGTTTTTAAAGAAATAAAAATATACTTTGTTTTTTTAAAATATTTTTATAAGAAAGATCTACTAGCATTAAGAAAATTTGAGTGCATTTTAAGTTACTGCAATAAATAAACTTTTTTTTTTTTTTAAGTTTCTCATATATTTATTTAAATGTCATCTTTTTGATAAAATTTTTTTTTTATTTTTTAAAATTTTTTATTTTCTATATAATAAAAACATTTTACTGATAAATTTATATTGCTATAGTTTTTTTTGAGTAAAAACTATATATAATTTTTTTTTAATGTGAGAGACCTTATTTTTTTTTTTATATATTTTTGATATTATTTATAGAATTTAAATTCATTTTTCTTTTTTTGAAACTATATATTTTTTTTAAAAAAATTTTTAGTTAAAATACTCATTAAAGAAAGTGATATTTAATGCTTTTTATATGTAAAATTTTCATTTAGAAAAATTTTACAAAAAATTTTAATTACAAGTTTTGAGTAGAAAAATATTTGTACGTTTTTAAATACTAAAAAAAAAATTATTTTAAGAATTTATTGTTTTTAAGGAATTTAAATTTTTGATATTTTTATAGAAATTAATTTAAATTTGGTTTTTTTTTTTTTAAATTTAAAAAAATTATATATATATATATATATATATGAAACTTTCTATCTTATAAAAGTAAACCGTTTTAAGGCTTTTTTGTTTTTTTTTAAATTTTTTTTTATATTAAATAAATAAATATATATATATTCTTAGAATATTTCTTTTTTTTTGTTAAAGATGGAATATCATATGCAATACTCTCCGAATGAAGAAATTAAACATGAAAAAGAGGTTTTTGTAGAAAAACCATTAGAAAAAAAGATAATAAAAAAAAAAAAATCATTATTCGTTATTTTGTCTGTTTCTATATTTTCTTTATTTACATTAATAATAATATATTTTAATAAAGAAAGAAATAAAAATGATAATTTAAAGGGAGATCCTAATGAAGTTATTAATGATGATTATTTAATAACTACTTTATTAAAAAGTAAAAATGGAAAAAAAATTTTTTTATCAAAATTAGAAGAGCTGATATCCATATACGATAAAAATAACTTAAATGATGATAATAAATCAGAAAGTGATGAATATAAAAGAAATGTAAATGATAGAAATGATAATGCATATAAAAAAAAAGAAGGAAATCTAAAAATAGCTAAGAAAGAGGATTCTGTAAATTTATATGATGTAAGATTTTTAATGAGTAATTTAGAAGTTGTTAATTCCTTTTACTTATTTTTAAAAGAAAATAATAAAAGGTATGATACTTCAAACGAAATGCAAGAAAAATTTTTAATATTTTCTCAAAATCATAAAAAAATAGAAGAACATAATAGAAAAGATAGCTTATATAAAAAGAGAATGAATCAATTTGGAGACATGCCTTTTGAAGAATTTGAAAAGAAATATTTAAATTTAAAAAGATTTGACTTAAAAAAAGATATAGATAATATATCAGGTTTAAGTAGCTATGATGATATAATTGATCAATATAAGAAGGAATATGAAGATTTTAATCTTACCAAATTTGATTGGAGAGAACACAATGGAGTTACACCAGCTAAAGACCAACAAAATTGTGGCTCGTGTTGGGCATTTAGTACTGTAGGAGGAATAGAATCTCAATATTTAATAAGAAAAAATGAACGAATATCTTTAAGTGAACAACAATTAGTAGACTGTTCAGATAAGAATTTAGGTTGTACTGGAGGATATATTCCTTTAGCTTATGAATATGTAGTAAACAACGGTGGTTTATGCACATCCAAAGAGTATCCTTATGTTGATACTAAACCTGAATCTTGCTATAAAGCAAAATGCGAAAAGAAGCATACAATTAAAACTTTTGTATCTGTACCTGAAAATAGTTTTAAAGAAGCTATAACATTTCTAGGTCCTATAAGTGTAAGCATAGCTGCTACAGACGACTTCAGTTTTTACGGATCAGGCATCTATAATGGAAAATGTGCATATGAGGTTAATCATGCTGTAATTCTTGTTGGCTTTGGAATGGAGGAAATATATAATTCGAGTTTAAATAAAAATGAAAATGTCTATTATTATATAATAAAAAATTCATGGGGAGAATCATGGGGTGAGAAAGGATTTATGAGAATTGAGACAAATGAAAAAGGTACACAAAGAAAATGCTTATTAGGAAAAGATGCTTACGTCCCCTTAATTGATTAAAAAAATAAAAAGGGAAAAAATTGTGCATATATATATTAATTACAAGTGTTTAAACATATTTATGGTTTATTGGATTAAAAAATGTGTATATAAATTTCATAAGGTGATCTACTTATGTCACATAGAAAAATAAAAAAGGAAATTATAATACGAAATATGAAAAGCATATTAAATGAGTATTTCTTTTTTTTTTTTTATTTAGTAGTTTTGTATAATTTTGTTCTTTTAAATACAAAAAAAAAGAAAAAAAAAAAATTAAATAAAACAAAAAAAAATAATATATATATTTTTATATAAACAATTAAGGAAGTATTTAAAATTTAGATACTTTAATACTGAAATGTTATTATTGTGTTCATAATCTTCTTTTTTCATTTTAATCTTCTTTCATTTTAATTTTCCTTTTTTATTTTTCATTTTCTTTTCCTTTTTATTTATTTTTTTTAATTTATAATCTTTTATTTTAATAAGAAAAACAATGGTTTTGTAAAAAATTAAAACTATATTATAACTTTTTTTTTTTCTTATGTAATAAAGACATCAAATTTTCAAAAATTAAATATATCCTTTGATATATATTATGGAAAAATTGAAAATTTAAGAGCCTTTTTTATTTTTTTTATTTTTTTTTTTATTCTTCTATTTGTGGAGCGTCTATTGTAGTTAAACTGTCAATTCGATAATACTTGTTCTATAATAATTCAAAAAAAAAAAAAAGACATAGGTTTAAATGTTTGTAAAAAATATAAAGGGATATAAATGCTATATATATCCTATTAATAAATATATTTAGATAAAAAGGTTTTTTTTTTTTATTGTATATTATTTACCAAAGAATCTCTCAAATAATCATGTGAATATCCGCATAAAATCTCCAATAAATGTATGGATTTCAAAAAATGCGAACAAATTCTTTTTCTAAAAAGTAAAAGAAAAAAAAAAGAATTAATAAAATGTAAAAATTTATGTTTTTCCTGTATTATTTTTCTTAAAAATATATAAACTTTTTTTGACAAGTAATAAATATAAATTTTTTTTTTATTATAAAAAAAAATTTGTATTAATATAAAAATAAAAAAATTCTTATTACTTTTCTTCGTATGTAATAGTAAAATCATTTTCTGTTAATAAAATATCAGTATTTATAGAATTCGCATGAATTTCTCCTAATTCTTCATATAACCAAGCTAAAACATAATTAGCTCTAGGTATTACATCAACGGCATATTTGATTCGTTGCATTTGATAATATATAGCTTTCTCCCATTGACAAGAATCTCTATAACCTTCAAAAAGAATAGTATATAATTGAAACATTATCCAGTGTTGAGTAAATATTTTATCAGCCTGTACATAAACAGCTAAAGCATCAGACATATCACTTTTATCTGTTTCCTGAAGTCTCTCTATATAACTATTTTCATATTCAATGTATTCATAAGCTGTGCTTTCGGATATTTCAGAAAAACATATGTTACATTTTGTAGTTATTGGAATTTCATCATGGTGGTCACTTTTTATAAAAAACGTTCCTACAAGTATTATTAATTTATATATTCTACATATGTATATTGCTTTTATATATAAATATATTTTTTTATGCATACAAATTTTTAATTATACATAAATATTTATATTTATCTATATTCATATTATTTTTATTTTATTTTTTTTACCTATTCCACATGTTGAACATTTAAAACCTCTAGAATTATCAACTGGATTAGTGCACCTACTACACATACATACAAATAACCAGTTAGTAAGCTTTTCTCTTCTGACTATAAAAAGGAAAAAAGAAAATTTAATTAAAAAAAAAATTTTAATTTATAGGTGGATCTTTTCACAATTATTTTTTCTTTTTTTTTTAACTATTGGATGATTTGTATAAATCATCATCTCCAAGATAAGATATCGTTAATTCATCTCCTGCATTTAATTTAATTCTTGCTCTTAGAACAAAACTGTCATTTTCACCATAGTGCCAGCAAGCTGTAGAATTGCAGCTATGCGCAAGCATCGATATACCTTAAAATAAAAAAAATAATAATAAATTAATTTTATCTTACATAAGTACATAATTATTTGTTTATTTTTTTTTATTTTTTTGTACGATTATATAGAACTAATCCTTCACTATCCGTATGATGACCGAAAGCATTGTAATGCCAAACTTGTATGATTCTATCATATATATTTGGATCTATTAATTTTTTCTTATAATAATATACTTTTTTACCATTTTTAAAAATTTTCTTATCACATACTTTATCTAAAACATTATAGACATCTTTATCAGGTTCTTTATCAGGTTCTGGAACCCATTTATCAATACATGCTTTAAAACTAGAATCATCAAGAATAGTAATACTACATAAAGCTGCAAAATGCCATTTAAGAGGTAGTTCAAAATTTTGTTCATTGTTTAGTTTATTTAAATGATTCCATAATTTTTCATTTAAACTTGGGGTAATAATTAGTAAAGGTTTTTCAATAAATATTATAGAGCCTGGATCTAAATTTTTTTTTGTGAACATACATCTACCTTTTCCCTTAACGTGAGAGACTTCTACTTCATTATCTATTTCCTCTACTGTATATACATCTAATTTTTCTTCTAAATATTCTTCATTATCTTCTATACTTACCCTAGCATTTTCCTCCATATATTTTTCTTTGGTATCTGAATCTTCTTTTATGTTTTCTGTTATAATTTCTCCACTAATTTGATCTAATTCATTAGATTTAATTTCATTCATTTCTCCATAATTTTTTCTATTATTATTATTATTATTATTTTGCTCTTCGTAATTATATTCATACTCTTTATTTACTATTTCTTGATATTTTTCTTCTTCTTCCTCCTCAACTACTTCTTCTTCAACTATTTCTTCCTCTTCTTCTTCATCAACTATTTCTTCCTCTTCTTCATCAACTACTTCTTCTTCTTCTTCATCAGCTATTTCTTCTTTTTCTTCCTCTTCTTTACTTTTTATTTCATCAATTTCTCCTTCTTCTTCTTCTTCTTCATATAAATCTACTTCATCATTTTCAGAATACTCTTTCGTGTCACAAGTATACTTTTCAAAATCATTATATATATATTGTATTTTCTTTTTTTCATTATTATTTATGTTAATTTTATGTTCCTTTTTATTTTTTTTTTTGGAATATTCGTTAGTAAAATCTGTGCTAACATTAGTTATGTCTTCATTCATTCGCGAAAAAGAATTTATATAATATTTTTCATTTTTTTTATTTTTGTTTTTCAAGTTTCCTAATGTATCTTTAAGTCCATATAAATTTTCTAAATTATCCTCTCTTTTTTCATCTTTTTTTTTTTTATTATTTTTATATTTCTTATCCAAAGTATAATCATACAAATCCTCTGAAAAAGTAAAAAAAATATACATACACAAAAAGAAAAAAAAAATTATAACGATAAAGAAAGAGTATTTTACAGTATATATAAATATGAAAGAAGAAATTATATACATTTAATATAAATAAAAAATTACATAAAAATCATTATAGTATTATTTTATTATGAATTAAAAAAAAGAAAAAAAAAAGTGATGATAAATTGAGTAATATGGCTTTGTTTTTTAAAGTTATAAAAAATTAAAAGTGTATGTCTATATGCATATAAATTTATGTAAATAAATAAAAATTAAAAAAAATATTACCAGTTAAATCTAATGTTTTTGATTGGGCCCATTCTTTTTCGTCAATAGCATCTATTTCTATTGTTTTTTTTTTTTTGTTACTAGATCTTCTAAGTCTCCTTAAAATTGTTTCCATATTTATTTCTTTTTTTTTTTTTTTCGCTCTCTACTGTTATTTACTTATTTTATTTTATTTTTTTTTTCTTTACTTTTTCTTATTTTAATTATATTAAATTAATTTATTACATATTAAAAATAAATTCATAAGAATATCAATCAGCTCATGAAGCATTTAAAGAAAAATAAAAGGAGAAAAAAAAAATTAAATTATCAAAATTAAATAGCTCTTTTAAAAAATTAATACAGAATTAAATATTTTAAAACAAATTTACAATAATATTTTTTATTGTCTTATTTTAAGATTATGTTAATTTTATGTATAAATTTTACGATTTCTTAAAATATTAACAAACGTTATTACTTTAATTACGGTCACACAATTTAATATAACAAGTTCTTATTTAAATAATATTTAACAATTTAAATTGATATTAAGAACATGATTTATAAAAAAATTAAGTTATGATAATAATCTATAACAAATAAAGACATTCATAAAACTAATAATATAAATATATATACATATAGCTTAATATTAACATTAAATAACAAAAAAGCAAAAAAAAAAAAAAAAAATAATGAATTAAAACAAAAAAAGAGTCAAGAAGAATGAAAAAACAGAAATGATTTAACAAACAAATATTTAATAAAAATATTCAAATAATTATAAACAATGACATTATATGTATAAAGGAAACAAAAAAAAAAATATATAAGAAAAATTTTTTCTTCATAATAAAATGAAACAAATGAATTGTTATTGCATATATATATACATATTTATTTTTTGTATTTTCATCTGTGTAATATAATTGTTCATAAATTTCTCAGGTTGCATAAGATGCGCACACATGTAATAAGTTAAAATATATTTACACACAATTTTAATTAATTTATCATTTTTTATAATTATTTATAGGAATAAATTCATTGAAATGGCAATTAATAATATTATATGAAAGTGTAACTAAATATATATATTTAAACAACTTGTAAATGTTATATTTCTACAATAGTTTTTGTATTCTTTAATTTTTTAAGTTTTAATTTCTGATGTTTGAAATTTATTGGTGCAAGATTAGAAAAAATATTTACTTTTATAAGAATTATATACAAATATGCAAATTTTGTTAATCACAAGAAAAACAAAATTGATCAAATAAATAAACACATGTATATAAATTATTTTAAATTCATTATTTTTTTCTTTTATACAATTATATATTAACTATAGTATATATTTAAGTTGCAAAAAAAAAAAAAAATTATATATATTTTCTTTTTTTTTTTATGAATTTGAAAACAATATCAGAATTTATATATAATATTGATAAAATATTTTATAAAATTTTTTTCATTTACGGAAATTGCTACTCATTAAGTATATATATACAGCAAATATAAAATATTATTAAAAATATTAATTTCTTCTCCAGTTTTTAACATTTAAATGAATAAATTTTCTTTTAGAGAAAAAAGGAAAAAAAGGTAAGTATTAAATATATTTTTATTTACATTTTATTGTTTTTTTTTTTTTTAAATTTTTTTTTTAAGAAAATGTAATGAATTAAAGTGATTTATACAAATATAAAAAAAATAAAAATTTATGCGATATTAATCAAATATAATTAGAAGATTTTATAAAGTTAATTGTAGTTCTTTTTAGTTTATGAAAAGGAATTATAAAATATTAGTTGAACATTTATAGTCATAATGTTTTAAGAAATTATAATCAATATATATATATATTACATTGTCATGAATTTATTAATTTTACTTTTTGAAAAATGTAAGCTTTTTTTCTTTTAAATGAAATGCAAAATAAAAAATAATAATAAGATTTTTAAAAAAATATATCAATTAAAGCATACTATCAATATAACTATTATTGGAAACTAAAAAAAAATATATATAATAATATTTAGTCTCTAGTAACAAAAAATATTTTTTTTATAATTTATATATCAAATTATATCGTCTTTATTCTGTTTATATTTTTTATTACAGTATTTTTTTTATTAAAATTTTTTTAAATAAGTTTATTCTTTAACAACTTCAATATTTAATAAGTTCTATTTTATATGGTTACTAGTAGTGTGTATTTGACTCTTTTAAAAATGTATCTTTATATATGCGTGTTAATAAAAAAGAAATAATATTTTTCGAAATAATCATTAAGGTTAAAGTATTATTCTAGTGAAAAAGTATCCTTTTAATCAGATTTTAAAAAAAATTTTTAAAATATAATATATATTTGTTTTTGTTGTTCTTACAAATATTTATCAATAGAAATAATACTATTTTTTTAAATTATGAAATGATGCAAGCATATTTAATTTTTCTAAATGCTGAAAATATGTTTTTCAATGATTTTTATATTACAGTATATTCTATATCCTAATGTATTAAAAAAAAAAACTGATATGAAAAGAAAAATTATATAGAAAAAGAAAATAAAGAAGGATAAGAAAAAACAAAAATAGAAAAGTGTTGTCTATTTTATTTTTTGATGGTAGAATTATAAAAAAAAGTAAAAATAATATTTCCATATTATATATCATAAAAAAAAAGAATATCCAAATTATATTAATATTTAAACCAATTAATATTATATAAAATTTAGCTTATTATATATTTTATCCTACTTAATTTTTAGTATGTACACATTTTTATTTTATTAAAAAAAAAAAAATTTATAAGATAAATAAAAAAAAATACAAACTTTTTTTAGTAAAAGTGAAATAATAAATACATCTATATATGTATATAATAGAAAAAAAAAATTGATGTTTTAAGTTGTTTTCATTAAATGTTATAAGGTTTGTAAAAAAATTCTTTTCTATATATTAACATATAGTAAAAAAATATATATATAAATATTGTATGTATACATACACAGAGATACATTCAATAAAAATATATTTTTTGTTATTTTATATATTAAGAAAAAAAAAAAAATGATTCTTCCAATTAAAACTATAAAGTTTTTTGTCTATTATTTTTTAATTCAATTCTATTTATTTAAAAATTATATATGTTCTAGCATAAATAAGGGCGTGCCACCATTAGATGAAAAAGTCAATTTACCTAATGGTATGTATTAAAAAAAAAAAAAAAAAACAATATAACAAAAAAAAATGAATTTGGTAAATAAAAATAAAAAATTATATTTTCTTGTTTTGTAGGTCCACTAGATTTACCTTTAGATAAAAAATTGAATATTGGATTAAGAAAATACAAATATAATTTAGAAAATGAGGAAATTAATAATTATTTGCAAAATGAAATGAATGAAGATGCAATGAAACTAAAAGATGCGATAGTAAATAATTAGTTAATAATATACATAATTCTTTGAAAATATAATATTTTTCTATAAATTTTTTTTTTTACATACAGAATAAAAATAATTTACCTGGAGAAGAATATGATAATTATTCTATAGAGGAGCAATTAAATTATGTAAAATTTTAAAATTATTTTTCATTTTAATTTTTTTTTTTTTTTAAATAATAATTATATATCTTGAATTGTAAAAGAAAGAATTTATTTTTTATTTTTTTATTGCATTCTCATCTAGGATTTCCCCCCTTGGCTAGTAGATATGATAAAATTATCAAATAACAGTAAAAATACTTTAGAATCATTAGGTTAAAAAACTCATTAAATAAATAAAACCACATATAAAACAAATTATTATAGAGATGAAATATATATATATATAGCTAATAATACTTACAAAGAAAAAGTGCTATTAAAAGTATTTCCATATAAATTTAATTATTAAAGGTGTAGAGAATTTACCAGACGTGAATTTATGTAAACAAATTAAGCATTTGAAGGAGCAGATACTATGTATAATTGAAGGTAAAAAAAAAAATAGAAATCTAAACTGAATATGAAATTTTATTAATATATATTTTAAATTAAAATTGTTCATATTCATATATTTTTAATATCCATACAGCACTTGAAGAGATAAAAGAGGTTTATGAAAATGGTTAATAAAAAAAATTTATATATATTATTTTTTTAAAATATTAATATGTTTTCCCTAATTTTTTTTAGCAAATGACATAACGTCTTTAACAGCAAGAACATTAGCCGGAGGGAGGTGAATATAAAATAGAATAAACTTGCAACTTTTAAAAGCTATATAGATGTATTTTATAACATTTTAAATATATTTTCATTGTATTTTCAGATTAGCCATCAGAGCTTTGTCAAGACTTAAATCATTGGCATCTGCAGTTGAAAATAGGCAACTAATGTTATATAAATATATTACTTATATGCACATATGTGTTTATATTAAAAAAAATTGTGTTTTATTTTATAGGAAAACATTAGGAACACCAATGGTAGAAGGAGCTTTTGTTTTTAATTAAGAATTTTTTTTTTCTCATTTTTTTTCTTTTTTTTGGGTATTATAGGCAACATTAATATTGTTACAAAGAGAAACAACATCAGATAGGTAAAAAACGAAAAATAAAAATATATGTATGAAATATTTGAGAGTAAAATAATTAATTATTATTATTTTTTTTTTTTACAACAGAAATAGATGGTTATCTGGATCAATTTTAACTTTATTAACTGATCTTCCTGTAGTATCTGATTTAGCTGATGTAAAAACAGGATCTTATGGTCATGTAAATGGTAAGAAAAATAAAAAACAAAAAATACCAAAAAAAAAAAAATTATAAAATAAAATTCCTTATAAAAATATAAGTATAGAAAATATTTCATCCATTCAAGTCATAAAAAAATATTTTATTTATTTTTTTTTTTTTCTTTTTAGTTATAATGCCAAGGCAATCTAGAATTAGAAATGCTGACAGAAATATTTTAAGATTAAGAGAAGGGGCATCTCCTTCTAGTCTAATAAATGGATATACAACAAGTTAAATAAAATAAGATTAAATAAAATTCCCATAATTTTTTTTTATTTACAAAATATAATTTCCACTTTTTTATTTATACATATATACTTTGCTTATTTTTTAGTTCAAGAAGAATATACAATATAAATTTATTGAATCAAATTTTTTATTTTTTAAAAATTGTTTTATAGTTTTTTATAAAAAAAAAATATATCTTTTTCTTTTTTAAAATATAATTATACAGGATATTATTTTTTTTTATAAAAAATTTGGAATTTTAAATTTTTTTTTTTTTTTTTTCTCATTAATTTTAATAAAATTTTTTTATTAAAAATAATTTGTTTCTAAAAAAAAAATTTTACCAAAATTTTGTTGTTTGTTTTAAAGGTCTATAATAAGAATAATCTTGCCAGAATTTCAATTTAGGTTTACCGTATCCTTTAACTTCATGATATCTATAAAAAAAAAAAAAAATTAAAAATAAGACACTAATTAAAAAATGAACCTTAAATATATAATCTTTATTATATTTTTATTTTTTCTCTATCTTTTTATTTTTTTTTTTTTCTTGCCTATAAGGTCTATATTTATCAAAATCGAGAAGTTTTTTTCTAGTTGCCCAATAACCGTGTCTATGATACCACTTCCATTTACTTGGCCAATAAGTACCTAACCAATTTTTTTTTTTATCAAGAATTTTAAAAATATTGGTACATATTAAATCAAATCATTTGTTTTATTCTTTTTTTTTTTTTTTCTTTTTCTTATTTCCATGTATTTCTTTTATTTTATCTTTTCATTGTATACCTTTCCACTTCCTTCCTTTCCAAAATATGATAGTTATAGACTCAATTATTTTTTTTAAATATTCATTTGTTCGATTTATAAAAATATTATTTGAATTTTTTTTTAAAATATGATAATTTGTTTGATATTTAGGAAAATTATATTTGTTAAAAATAGGAACATTGAATAAAGAGGAAAATAAATCATTGAAAGTGTTTAGAAATCTTACTTCATTTTTTTCAATTGAAATTTTTACAACACCCATTATTTTTCAAGAAATAAATGTATTTTTATTTTACTTTATTTTTTTTTTATAATGAAATTTCTTATTTTTTTTCGTTATTTTATCATTAATGCTAAGTATTTTAATAAAATAAAACAATAAAAAAGAAAGATTATATTTTTATTTCACTTAATATTATAATATTAAAAAAATAAAGAGAAAAAAATAAAAGAAAAAATATAACAAAAAAAAAAAAAACTTTAAAAAACAAATCAATGCGTGGACATATACATAAAAAAAAAATGAAATAGAAAAAATTATGAATTTATATTTGAAAAAGCAAATACACAAAAAAAAAAATTATTAGAAAATAAAATTTTTTTTTAATATTTTAAAAAAACTACAGTCATAATAAAAAAAATAAATAAAATAAAAATAAAAATACAAAGTTTTATTATATGAACAATTAAAAATATACATAAATATTTTTTTGAAAAAATTTAATAATGTGAAATATAATAATAAATAATAATAACAAAAAAGAAAAAAAAAAGAAAAAATTAAAATTACTAATATTTCAAATATTTATTTTCGATTTAACAATGTGAATATCTGAAAAACCGAAAAGATATATTAATTCTTTTACCTCATTTGCTACATAATTATAATTTAAAATTTTCTCTGCTTGAATTTTTGAATTTTTATTATTACTTGTTTTTAACATATTGTATTGAGTCATAATGTTTTTTTTAACACATTCACAAATAGACAAAATAATTGCATAAGAAAAATCATCATAATCTAATTTCTTTTTATTTTTCATAGAGGTGTTTAATATTTGTTTAACTACATTATTATCAAAAAAGTGAGGTATTATACCAAACTCCCTTAAAAATTTTATAAAAATACTAACAGATACATACTTTTTATCAATAGAATTTGGATATGATTCTGTTTCTACTCCTTTTTCTATTTCTATATTTGCTTCTTCTTTCTCTTCTTTTTCTTTGTGTATGTCTTTTTTTGTTTTCTCTTTTAAGATTTGCTTTGGTTTTTTTTTATTATTTATTTCATTTTCACTATTTGTTTTATTCTGATTCATAGATAATTTAGAATAGTAGTCAAAAAGCAAAGGAAAGGTTTTGGAAAAATTTTTATGTTTAACAATTATAGGTAATTCATTATTAAAATAATTTTCTAGTTCTAATAAGTTTATTTGATTATAAGCAAATGTATTATTTTTAGTTGTTTCTTCTTCCTCATTTGGTTCTATTAAGTTTTGCTTAAAATTTTGAAAGTTATCCATATTACTTAATTTATCATAAAAGTCACTGAAATGATATTTAATGAAATGATAAAATGATGAAAGCCTAGAAGGGTGATTTACTGTTAGGTATAATTTATAATTTTCATTATTTTCAACAACATATTGTGCTAAAACATATAATAAATTTAAATAAGATAATTCTCTTATAAATGCTATAAATAAATATTTAGGAATAACTCTTAGTAAACCAAATGGATTATATAAATTTTTAAAAGAACTATGTTCTATTGAAAACTTTTCAAATAACCATATAACATTATCTGAATCATTTATAAAATATTCATTACACTTTAAATCATTTAAAAGAGAAAAATAAGCATTATAAGTTAAATAAGAATCGTTCAAATCATTATAAGATAGAAAATTTTCTTCTTGTAATTCAACTTTTTTTAGGTTATCTAAATTATCTAAATTTTTTATTTCTTGCATTTTTTTAAATTCAAGATCCTTCATTTTGTTATTTTTTTTAAGGCTACAACTATAATAATTAAAAGTTTCCTCTAAAGCTATTTTTAATCTAGGACAATTTTTTACAGTGTTTAGAACAGTCGTGTAAATATCATATGTAGAAGAATTCTTCCAACTTTTTTTAACTAAATTTAAAATTTTTTTATTGTTGGTATTATCATCATTGATTTTCTTTCTAGATTCTATTAATGAACCCAAAAATCCAGTTTTGTAAGATAAATAGTCATTAGTTTGAACTTCTTTATTCGTTTTAACTACACATAATTTTGAAATTTTTTCTAAATCCACTTTTTTGTCTTCATATTTTTTTAAAGAGTTTTTTATTTTATCCAGCTTCTCCATTTTTTCATTCATGATTTTCTCGTATTTATCCAATAAGGCTTCTTTTTGCTTTAAATTTGATTCAATGTTTCCCAAATATAATTCTTCACACATATTCTCACAACATTTATCAAAATCATTAGCTAAATCATCCTTTTTTAATTTTCTTAATTCATAAGCTATGCTTTTATATACTTTTATTAACTCTTCTAAACTACTGAATTTTGCATTACCAACCTTATTGCAATATTTTATAATATTATTTGTTTGATAAGCAAACATTTTACTGTATTCATTTTCTAATATTTTTTTGAATTGAGTTAATATGTTATTTTGTAATAAATCGTTTTCGTATTGTTTAAAATTAACAAAATATTTATACTTTTTCAAATAAATTAAATGATGTAAAATAATATTACTCAATGAATATGCTAAATTCATGCTTAAATCATATTTCTTATTTAAATTAGAAAGTTTTTCTCTATGAGTATACATGTACAACCATTTATTTATAAAATCTGAATTTTCTTCATTTATATCATTAGGTATTAATTTAGCATTTTTATAATCATACAAGTTTTTTCTTACCTCATATATTATATCATCTTCATATTTATTTGATATATTTTTTTCATATGTTAATTTTAAATCTCCTGTTTTGTTCCTATTTATGAAAGTATTATTACTCAAACTATTTTCTTGTGCTAACACATTTTTTTCTTCATTTAAATTATTTTTACAGAACACTTTACATTTCTTAATATTTTTCCATGATAATTTATGTAAAGGTAAATTATTCTCAATAAAAGCTCCTTTCTTTAAGTCCGAAATATTCAGGGGAATTTTAAAAAAGAAGCTTTCATTTTCAATATAATTATCGTAAGCTATATTTGATGGCACATTCTTAGAAGGAACATCCTCTGTATCTACAATATTCTTATAAAATTCACGTAAATTATCAATACAACTTTGATAATTATTCGAATATAATAAGTATTCGAAATTTTTTAATAATAAACCGGAATAAGTAAATTGATCATATAAATTATATATTTCCAGAATATTGTGGATATTCATAATTATTGGCTTTAGGGGAGAACCAAATATTTCTACTTCATTTACATAAACATTTATCTCACAGCATATAGATATATCATTGAATCTTCTTTCAAATTCCTTGATTATAAAATTATCGTAATATTTATTTTCCTGAAATAAAAATTCATTATAAAAGTCTAATATATCTTCTTTTTTAATATCTCCAAACTTTTTTTTTTTTTGTTTCTTAACATAACTAACATATTCAATTTTATAACTACCGTCATTATTATCTATAACGTTTTTTATGTGAGCTCCTTTTTTTCCTACTACCTTAACATTTTCATTACCAATACTTATTCTTTCTCCATTTTTATCACATAAAACAATAATAAAATTATTAATAATTTCTATATTATTTAAAAAGCTTTTATATTTCTCATTATTAGTTTTATCTAATTTAATTATGTTTTCATTTATTTCATCATAATATTCTGGATTTCCAAAAATTAAATTTTTTTTATCTACATATTTCTTTCTCTCACAAGAAGTGCCTTCATTTACATTATTTGGAATATTTCGATTTGTCTCATTATTTATATTTAAATTTAAAGTTTCTTCATTTTTATTAATCGAAATAATATGAAAGTTATTACTATCATTATTTTTTTCATTGTTTTTATCTTCTATTTTATTTTGAACATTTTTTTTTTCTTCATCTTTTTTTTCATTATTGTTATTTACTATTTCCTTTTTCTCTTTCTTTTCATTTGAAATTATTTGTTCTTCTTTCTTGTTATCTTGAGAATAGCTTGAATAATTTAAATTATCTTTGTTTAATAATTGTTTTTTATTATCTGAAGCTAATATTATTTTGTTTCCAAATTTCAGTTTTATCTCTTCAAATTCATCAATTTTTTGTTGAAGTAATTTTGATTGGATATTGTTATTAAAACTTATATCATTTTCTTTTTCATTATTATTTACATCTAATAAATTTGATTTTTCGTTGTAAAAAAAATTTTCTACATCTAAAATGGGAGTACCTAAACATCTAGTAGCCCCTTTACCTAATATTTTAGAAGATTTAGAGTCAGCAAGGGAATGGAAAATATTTATTTCATATGGAGAACCTATGATATTGATACCCTCACAATATATGTATAAAATTTTCTTTCCTACTTTATTGACTTTATATGAAATATGATATGTTCCATTTTTTAAATCTTCTACTTTATAATCAACTGTCTCATGTATATCATTAAATAACTTAAAACAAAAATGTTCAGAACCCAATAGTTTTTTATTGCAATTATAGCAATTTACAGTTCCTTTATTTATTTCATCATTTTTGTAAGGATAAATATCATATTCTGATTTCAAAAATCCGAATGGTTCAATCTGTAATCTTATATTAACATATTTACCTGAATAAATATTTTTCTTTTTATAATTTTTTGTATATACATTAAAAGAAAGCCATTTATTTATTTCCCCTCCTTTTAAACCAGATCCTTCCGCTATTGCAAAATCAATAATGTCATTTTTTATTAAAGACAAATTATGATTTTTTTCTGAGTTACTTTTTTTTTCTATATGTGCAAGCACTTCCTTATTTTTATCTTGTTTTCCTTTTCTTCTAGAATTTTCTGATGTTTTCTTTTCATTTTGTAATACTGGTAAAAAAAAATCATTTTTAAAAAAGTTCAAAGCACTATCTTTGTTTTCATTAATCATATTTTCCTTTTCAAAATCATCAAAAAATAAAAAAACTACATTTTTTTTATTAAATTTTGGAGGCGAGTAAGAAGAATGAATATTGTCTTCTATACTACATTTCATTCTTTCTTTGTAAAATTGTCTATAATCAATATAAGAAAAAAAAGTGCTATTTTTAGGATGCTTACAAAAAGATAATTCAATATAAGGATTAAATTTTTCTTGAAAAAAATCATAAATCTTATGTTTATAATTCTCATGAACTTTTAGTTTTTTTTGAATTTTAACACCTTCATTAAAAGGAATTTTATCATTTATTATGATGTTCTTAGTTAATTCCAAAAGAGGAATATCATTATGAAATAGTATAATATTTAATTGAGGAGATACATTATAGTTATATGGTAATATAACACAACTGTTGAAATTTAATTTTAAATTTACTATGCTATCCTCTTTCTCCATTTTATAATTTAAATCATTCTCTTTTTGAGTAAGAAAGTAATAGTCCAACTCTATATCTTTTTTGGAATTTAATTTCAATATTCTACTTTTTCTTAGTTTTATTTTCTTAATATTCTCCATACTATTTCCTTCTTCATCCCAGTATATTATTATATAAAAATAATTTAGATGTATAAAATTGTTAAGAGCACTTAAAGTTAAAGTTATGTTTGATATACAATGAACAAATATAACTAAATGAGAGCAAGCAATTTCATTAGACTTATATAAAAATTTATTTTCTCTTTTCTTTTTTGACAGTTCTAATTTATCAAAAATAGTTTTAAATAATTTATTTCTTAATATATTTTCTTCCTCTTCATCATAAATTTTATTTAAGTTTTTTTCTATATAACTAAACAATTTGTTGAAATAAGTATTACTTTCTTTGTTTTCTAATAAAGAATAATTTGATTCTTTCTCTATTTCTTTATTAATATTTAGATACTTTCCATCTATATCAATATCAGAAATACTGTCTTTTCTCTTATTCTTGTTTATTTTTCCATACTTAAGAACTCTGTTTATCATTTCTTTCACATCACTGAAATCACTATTTATATTACTAGTTTTATTATTTAGAATATTAGGAATAGAGATATTTGATTTATTTCTTACGTTAATTATTAATTTAATTTTACCAATAGTTTTTAATTCATGTTCATATTCATTAATTAAATGAAACAAATTTACCTTTTTATTTATTTTAAATGAATCTAGATAATTATTCAAAATTTTTCTAATAGTATCATGGGAATATATATTATAATTATCATAACTCTTTTTAATGTTTATTAAATTCCAACTATTTTTTTTTTTTAAAATAGTTTCATCAGTTATGTTTATTGGAATAATAGATGAACCTAAAATTTTAAGGTAATCTTTATAATCTTTTTCTTGAATTATTTTTTTATTTCCCATTATTCTCATTTCCTCCTCAATTTCATTATTGATTTCTTTAATTATTTCTTTTGCAACTATTTCTTCCTTATTTCTTTCATTTTTTTTTTTGTCGATTTTACTTATACCTAATATTTCGCTATTATTTATATCTTCATGAATTGTATGTGAATCGTCTTCAATTTTATTGTATAGTGAATCAATATCTTTAAAATTTACTTTTCGATATTTCTTATCAATTTTGCTTGAATAATACTTTTCAAATTCTTTTAAATTAACACCCACTATAGAAATAAAAACATAAATTATTCCATTATCTATAATATTCAAGTATTCATTTATTCTATTTTTTAAATTCACATATTGATTAATATTTATACCAATATCAAAAGTACTCATTTTAATGTTTTTCTTAGGTAAATATTCAACTGAACTTAAAAAAGTACATCTATTTTTCAGCTCGGGAAGCCAATTTATTCCTTGAAATATACTAAAAGTTTCCATTGGATCTTCATATGAAAAATACGATACACAAAAAACATTCTCGTATAAATTGGAATTCTTTAAAAAGTTATAAAGCTTTATTTGTCCTATATATATATTTATTAAATTGTCTTTATCTTCATATATATTAGAATCATTGTAATTGGATGAAAACAATGAAAAAGATGAGGAAGATTTTTCGTTTGAAGAAACCTCACTAAAATTATCTAGAAATTCATCCAATTTGAGCAAATTTTCATTTCTTTTGTCACTGGAATTTTCATGTGTATTATCATTGGATCCATCTTTATAAGATTTTCTTTCCAAAATTTCATCAAAGACTTTTATTATTTGTTTATAAGTATCTTCATTTATATTTAAATTTTCTACTATACTTTTATACATGTTTTCTTCTAAATTATCTAATACATTTTCTTTAGCTAATTTAACTAGATTTTCATTGGAATTTTTTATTGCTTCTTCCTCAGTCTTTTTAAAAAAGTTTTCATTGGAATTCATAACTTTTTTTTTTTCATTTAACTCTCCGTGGTAATCATCAACTATGTTTTTATGAAGTTTTTCATTTGAATTGTTATCTATATTTTTCGTTTCCTTTTCATGATTATTTTGATTCAATTTGTTGTCTAGATTTTTATTTCTATTTTCATTCATTTTTTTCATTTTAAAATTATATTTGTGTGCATATTTGTTCATAAAAAGAGCTTTATTTATTTTATTACATTATCTTTTTAATAAATGAAAATAATTTTTGAACTATTAAGTTTTTATTTATATTTTTTTACATATTCATTACTATTATTTAGTGTTATTCTTTTTACTTATACTAAAAAAAATGGAGTTATTCAAATTAATTTTTAAAAAATAAAAATTTTAAATTAAAAATTTGTGTAAAATGTTATTAAAATTATTAACATGTAAAATTTAAAGACATATCAACAAAAAGAGAAAAAGAGAAAAATTGTGAATCTCGTTTTTTTTTTTTTTAAATAATCAGAAAGATAGTTTTATCTTAAAAAATTGAGATAATACAAATATAATTTAATATGATCTAAATAAAAAATTTGTTACTAAAATTATACTAACAAAAAAAAAAATAATAAAATAAAGCATAACAAAACTGTAACCAACTAATAATGTGATTGTAAGCATAGTAATATAAAAAAAAAAGAATAAAATAAAAGAGTGATACGAAAATATACTTTCATATATACACAGATATATTTTAGATAATAAACAAAGTAAAAGAAAAACAAAAAACGAATAGAGTATTTTTATTACATTTGAGATTTGTCTTTTAAATTTGATAGAATGTTCTGAATATTATAATTTTACATAAAAAAAAATATCAAAAATAATATTTTATATAGAATAATTTTATTAATTTTAAAATAAATATATTTAACAAAAAAAAAAAAAAAATAAAAAAATAAAGCCGAAAAAAAAAGTACCTCAAAAAAATTGTGATTTCAATATTTTTATTTAAATACCAAGTTTCTATTTATAAATTTTTAAAAATATTCTCCTGTATGAAAATGCGAAATTGTGTTTTTCTTATTTTTCTTTTTTTTTTTGTTTATTTATTCATAAAAATAACAAAAAAATAAAATAAGATAAATATGATTCAGGTAAAAGAAATTGTAATTTTTCTAATAAATTATTACTTTTTTTTTTAAAAAAAAAGAAAGAATACAAATAATAATAGTGAGCAGAAATTTAAAAAGAATATTTTAATGTGCATTTAAAGATAAAATGAGATTTATTCGAATAAAAAATAAAAAAAAAAGGATACTTTGCACTTCTTATTTGAATACTCTTATTTTCGATAATTACCTCTATATATATAAAAAAAAAAAAACGGAAAAAAAATGAAATAATTTATTTTAAAATAAAGTTAATATTGTTTTTATATTTACATAGATGATTATCTGGAAGAATTAATTTTTTTTATAAATTAAAAACATTTATACACATTTTTTTTTGTAACTTTTTATAACTAATTAAAAAATTATGGAAATGTTAATAAAATATTTTTTTTATAATATAATTTTTTTGTCTCAGTTAATTAAATGTTTTTCTAATAACCAAATAAATTTCTTAAATCAAAATTCTTTAATTGCAAATGCCAAAAACAATAGACCTTTGAAAGTAAAAAAAAAAAAAAATGGAAATAAAAAACATCTATGTATCCATCTTTCTATATACCTATATAACCATCTTTCTTTCTATGTATATATCTATCTATGTATAGAGAACAAGCTAAGTGGTTATCTTGTAAAAAATACAAGTTATATTAACATATATTTTAGTAATATATTATATATTTTTAAAGAAAATAAAAAAATATATAAAATAAAATATCTTTTATTTTCTCGTAAGGTATCTATTGTTGGAAGTGGAAATTGGGGAACAGTAATCTCTAAAATCATCGGTGCAAATACAAAAAAATTAAAAAATTTTTATCCAATTGTAAAATAAAAAAAAAAAAGAAATAAAATGGCAAACAAAATATATTTATATATAAAGAAATAATAAGAAAAAATAAAAATAAAAGATTTTATATTATTTAAATGTAAAATAAAATAACTTAGGTTAAAATGTATGTTAAAGAAGAGGTAATAGACAATGAAAAATTAAGTGAAATCATAAATAGAAAAAAAGAAAATGTAAAATATATGAAAGGAATGAAAATACCGGATAATATCGTAGCTGTTTCCGACTTAAATGAAGCAATAGAAGAAGCGGACTTACTAGTTTTTGTTTTACCTCATCAATATTTAGATGTAATTAAGAAAATTTTAAATAAAAATAAAAGTTCAAATTTTAATATAAAGATATTTAATTTTTTAAAATGATTTGTGATATAATGTATTGTATTCTTAATATAAAATACTCAATTTTACTTTTTCATTTTTCTTCTTGATATTTTTGTATATATATAGAACGTATTAAATGAAATAAAAAAAAATAATAATCTTAAAAAGGATGCAAAAGCAATAAGTTTAATGAAAGGAATCAAAATAAATAATTGGAAACCTGAATTATTATCAAACATAATTCAAAAAGAATTAAATATTGAATGTTCGGCTTTATCTGGGTCTAATATTGCTAAAGTAAATTATCAGATGTTTTTATACACATATTTATATTCTTTATTATATTTATATATGTTTTATAATATATATATAGAGAGAGAGAGAGATAATATATGTATTCTAATAATTTTATATAAAAATTTTATTACGTTCTTATTTTATGAAAAATAAACTTAATGTAAAAATATTTGCTAAATTGTTTTAAAAATAAATATGGAGAATAAATATATGAATAAAATCTATCATAATAAATTATTAGGAAATTTCTGAAGAACATTTTAGTGAAAGTACAATAGGTTTTGAAAATAAAGAAACAGTTGAAGTATGGCAGCATTTATTTGATACAAATTATTTTAAAATAAATTGCATACAAGATAAAGCTGGAGTAGAAGTATTTTTTTTTTTTTTAACTTTTTTTTCTTTTTTAAATAAAATTATAGTCTTATTAATTTTTTTTAAAATGCAGATATGTGGTGCTTTAAAAAATGTCGTTGCTATGGGTGTAGGTTTTTGTGAAGGGATAACAAACAGCTATAATACAAAATCTGCTATAATAAGAATTGGATTAGAAGAAATGAAAAGATTTGCTAAAATATTTTTTCCAAATGTTTTAGATGTAAAAAAAATAAAATAAAATAATTATGTACATTAAATATATATATATATATATATATATATATATATATATATAAAATTAAGAGAAGAATAATAATGTAAATTGATATATATGGATTTTTTTTTTTTTTTATTTCTTAATTTTTAAAAGGAAACATTTTTAGATAGTTGTGGATTAGCTGATCTTATAACAACTTGTCTTGGCGGAAGGAATTTAAAATGTGCAAAAGAATTTGCAACTAGAAAAGGGAAAACAACATGGAAGAAAATTGAAGAAGAGTTATTAAATGGACAAAAACTCCAAGTATTTACTTTAAAAGAAAAAAAAAAAATTTACTAAAAATTTTTAAAAAATAAAATATTCTTCTTTATTTTGATGTATATTTTAAGTTATGAAAATTATTTTTAATAGTGATAATTATATATAATATATAATTTTTTTACCTTAGGGAATACATACAGTTAAAGAGGTTTATAGCGTATTAGAACATCATAATTTAAAAAAAGATTTTCCACTGTTCAGTACTATTTATGAAATATCATTTGAAAATAGGGATCCTTCGGATGTTATTCAAGTTTTTTCAACAAAAAAATTAAGATATATTAAATTTAAAAAATAAAGAAAAAAAAAAAGAAAAAAAAATGTATACTTTCCTCTATAAAAAAAAAAAAAAAACATTGAAAACATAAAATTGTTTCCTGGATTTTTATATTATTTCAAAATTTTTAATTTCATTTCATTCATTTTGAACTTTTGAAAAATTAATTGATTCTCTCAAATAAACATGTTGTAAAGCTTGGTCTGGTGTATATCTCTTTGACGGATCTAGCATTAAGCATTTTTCTAACAAATCTCCCAATTGTTTTATTTTCTTTTTTAAAAATTGCATTTTAGGGCTATTTCCTATAAAATAAAATTAAAATATTTTTAATTTTTCTATTTTTTTTTTCTATTTTTCTTTTTTTTTTTTTTATGGATAATGGCATTTATATATGCCTCATTAAAATTTTTTTATTTTGTTTTGTTTTTTCATTTATATGTATAGATATTTAATAAAAATTAATATAATTATTAATATTCACTTCATAATTTTATTCTATTTAATTATTTACTTAATAAAATTATGTAAACAATTTTAGAAAAATAAGAACTTAAAATGTTTTCATTAATTTTTTAAATCTTTTTTGAAAAATTTACCTTTCAGCCAGTACTGGTGTTCTAATAAATCACATGTTATATTTTTAGTAGGCCTTAAATCCGATATTACTCTTACTATTTCTTTTTTAGTATAAGAATCTCTATCAACATATATAAAATCTAAATTTTCATTGAAGTGCTGAGAATAAAATTGCCCACCTTTTATCATTTTATGTGAAAACTTCCCTTTATATTCCATCATTAATTTTATCATGTGATTATTTGATTTTCCCTAAGAAAGAAACAATAACAATATATTTACATATTTATTTCATACATTTATTCATAAAGATAAATTTTCTTAAAAATGTTAATAAATATATGTATACACATTGACAATTTTTTTTTTTTTTCTATTGGATTCATACAGGAAATAGAATTTTTCCTGTAGCTAACTCAAAGATTGTAGCTGCTGCTGCCCATACATCAATTTGTGCATCATAACGAATACCTAAAATAATTTCTGGAGCTCTATAAAATCTACTAACTAAATAAGAAGTAATTTCATTTTCTGATATATCACTAGCACTTCCTAAATCGCACACCTTTAAAGCATTAAATTTTTCATTTATTAGTATATTATCGGGTTTTACTGTTAAAGAAACAATAAATATATATATATATATATATATGTAGATATAAAAAAAGAATATATTAAAAAAAAAAATTTTTAAAGATAAATTAATTGTATTTTATAAAATACTTACAATCAGCATGCATTATTCTACATTTACGCATGTGTCTTAAAGCTATGAATAATTGTTTTGTGTAACAATGTACAGCTGTTGCATTTAAACCATAACCATTACCATATCTATATATAAAAAAAGAAAAAGGATTACAATTATTTTAACAGAATTAAAATAATTTTCAAGAATTAACATTTATTCATTAATTTTTTTTTTTTTTTTTTTTACTTTTTTAAAGCTATTCTTAAATTTCCCCACATCCATTCAAAAACTAAGCATAAATGATTTTTATATTTAATACTTCTTAATAAACGAACAATATGTCTCTTATTATCCTTATCAAACTGATTTAATTTTTTTAAAATTGAAATTTCTTTTTCTGCCGCTTTTTTCATCATATCATTATCTCTAATAACTTTAATGGCCACAGGCATTTTATTAACCATATCATAGCATTTTAACACATTAGAAAAAACACCTTTTCCAACTAGTTCACACACAACACTATATCTATTATCAATTACTTCACCAACAATTGCCTTCAAAAAAAAAAAAAATAAAAAAATAAAAATACATTATAAACTATAAGTATATCTAATGGCAAATATAAATATATATAAACCTTATAATATCCTTCAGAATCATTCCAGTTATCTGATAAAGTTGCATTGTTTGCTGAATAATAATCAGTTATTAAAGTGCTTTCTATTTTTCTCTTTTTATTTGATTGAACACTTGAAAACATATCTACTTCGTCATTTTCATTATCTTCTCCTTCAATACTATCGTTTTTATTATCAATTAAATTTTGATTTACTAAATTAATTTCCTTATTTTTATTTATATATGAAGTATCATCATTATTCTAAAATTAAAAATTAATATATATATATATATAATGCCTAATAATTTTTCTATATTTAATTTTAATATATAACTTGTATTTATAATAAAATTATAAATTATATAATACATTTCTTTAATTTATGCTTGTTAGTAAAAATATATATATATTTTATTTTTTTTTTTTTTCAATATTTCATGAAAATATTTACCATTTTTCTTCTTTCATGTAATTCTTTTTGCTTAATTATAAAGACTCTAATTTTAGCTTTTTCTTCATCTATTTTTTTTTTTAAATCATTATATAAATCATTTGATTCTTTTACTAATTCGTTTTTTTCTTTAGCTGGTTTTTCTTCTATTACTTCATGATCAGATGATAAAGATGAACAAGTTTCTTCAATTACTTCGTTGTTAGGAGCAAATATGCATGCTACTTGTCTATTAAAAAAAAAAAAATTAAAAACAAAAAAATTAAAATCGATATTTATATTTACATAGCATATAATGAAAAAATATTATACATTGAAAATTATTTAAGGTTCTTAAAATATAATTTTTCGAAAATGCAAAAAATAATATTTTATATGAATTTAACTACAAATATTAAGAATATGTAATTAAATATATATAATTTAAAATATATCATAAAAAACCAAAATACATAAATATTATATTTACTTTTGTTCCATTTCTTCTAATGTTGATATTTCATTGAATGCTATAAAAGAATCCTCCTTATTATCTCCTTTTACTTTTTCTAAATCAGAAAATATTATATCCTTTTTATTATCATTTGGTATATCATTTTTATTTTCTTCATTTTTATTTTTATTGTCGCTAATATTTGCTTCATCCACTTTTTTATTATTATCAACTAAATTTTTTAGTCTCTCTTTTATTGCTTCTCTATGTCTTCTCCTTTCCTCTAAAAATTTATCTTCATTTTCTTCCGTTTTTAATATTTTAAATTCATCGTCACTATTTGATGCTATAAAAAAAAAAAAATTATATTAAGCATGAATAATATAATATTTAAGGGGATTTAAAAATATTTATATATTTCCCCTTTTAAAAATAATTATAAACACTTTAAAAAAAAAAAAAAAAATTACTCGATTCACTGGAAGAATTAGCACCATTATTGTTCGTATCAGAATTTCTACTAGTAGAATTATGAGAACTAAATGAATTTATATTTTCTTTATAATTTTTCTTTTGATCTTTTTTTAATTTTTGTTTACTTTTTTCTTTTTCGTAATTTTTTTTTTTATATGAACCGTTGTCCGAACTTTTTTCTGAATAGTGTGATTTATGATATTTTTTAGGATTTTTATAATATTTTTCTTCATTAGAAGATTCAGATGAATCAAATATTTGTTTACCTCTTTTTCCTTTAGACATATTTGAATTACTGTTATTAGAATTATTAGATACTATATTATGTTTTTGCTTAGATGAATTACTTATTAAATTATGTGTACCACTTCTCTTATGCGAACCATCAAATCTACTGTCTATTTTTTTATTTTTTTTTCGAAAATTTTAAGAAAATATATATATATATGTATAAATATTTTAAATATATTTAAAAAAAAAATTATTATATATATATATGCCTATAAATATTTACTTTAATTTTATTATTTTTGCATACCTGAACTATCATAAGAAATAGATGAATTTTTGTATCTTGATCTTTTCGCTTGTTTCATAATTTTATATATTCAAAAGCATCTTGACATGAAATAAAAATAGAAAATGTTTTATTTTTTTTATTTTTCAATATACATAAAAATACAAATAAATTTACTTGTATTTCATTTAAAATTTAGTTTTACTTAATAATCATTCTATTAGCTAGTAGTAAATTTTAGAATATAGACTATGTTAATTACCTCACTTTTATAAAAAAATAAAAAAAAAAATTATTTAAACAAATATATATTAATACAAATTCGTTTAAAAAAAAAAAAAAATATATATATATATATATATATATATGGAAAAATAAGTACAGAAATTAGTATAAAATAATGTATATTAATATATAAGCTAAAGATGACAAACTGAATATACGAACTATATTATAAATGATTTGTATATATAAAATTATAAAATAATAAAATTAATTATGTATCAATAACTGAATGTCGTTTTATTACTTGTATATATATAAATATTTAAAAATATGTATATTTTTTTTAGCAATCCTAATTTTTTTTAAAATTACTTGTTAATAAAAAGAATATAAATTTTAACCTCACATTTTTTATATTTTATATTTATATTATTAAAAATGTAATTTGCATTTTTATACTTTAAATATATATATATATATAAACAGAAAAAAAATACAATATAAATTTATGATTTATATATATATATATATATATATATATATATATATATATATATATTTAGCAAATTTTTTTGATTTAATTACATATTTATAAATATGTATATTTGATTTTCATTTTCCTGAAGCGCTACGTCTTTGTATATATAAAGTTTTGCTAATATATTTTACATTATCATAATATTTTTTATTATGTAAACTATTCGATATGTAAATGATTTTCTTAAAAATAATTGAATTATGTCTTACAACTACTAATATACAAAAAATTTTGTTTTTATAATTTATTAAAATATATACAAGCTATTTCATTTCTTTATTTATAATTAATTGAAAAAAAAAAAAAATGCGAAGATAAATAGAAAAAAAAAAAAAAATATGCAATTCAATTTTTTCTTATATTTAATTTAACTAGTTAATAGTTATATCATTATATTTTTCCATCATAATTTATTTATTTTAATAAACTATGTGTGAATCAAAATTTTTATTTAAAAATTTTAAAAAAATACATATTTTTAACAATATTTGATGTAATTACAATCTTTATTTTATATATTTCTTTATAATAAGTTATATTCATTCATTTAGGAGTATAAATAAAATTCTATGCGCATTTTTTTAAATTTTTGTTTATTTAATTTTTTTAAAACTTAAATATTTAAACAAGTGAAAAATTTAATTACAATATGAAATAACGATGAATAAAGATTTTATTATTTTTTTTTTATTTCGCACTTAATAATTAGGAAATTTATTTAAGAAAAAAAAAATTAAATTTAAATTGCATTCCATTACTTATGAATAACAAACTTTTTCCTTTTTGTTAAAAAAAAATAAATAAAATAAAAACTAAGAAAAAGGCAAAATGTATATATAGAGGAGTTTATAGAAGAATTAGGATATAAAGAAGAAAAAAAAATTATAAAGTTTATTTTTTATTGTGCTAATTTTAATATTTTATATCTCATTATTCATAACAAATATAATATATATATATATATACAAGTTAACATTTTTAGTTAATATTTATTTTTTTGTTCTTTGTATAAAATAGTAATAAAAAAAAAGTATAGAGAAATTATTTATCCATTAACATAAATATGATTTTTTAAAAAAAATAAGTGCATACAATAGAACTTAAAAATTCTTCATTTTATTTTTAAAATATAAGTTTTTATATAAAGTTAAATTCATAATTTAAATGGTCAGTATAATAAACTGTTCAGCTAATTTATTATGTTTTTTTTTACAAGTATTTTTAATAAACCTTATTTTTCTTTACATTTTAAAACATTTTTTAAAAGAATTTCACTAAAAAAAAAGTTAAAAAAAAAAAAGGAGAAACTGTAGCTTAAGTCTGTTGCATAACTTAATGTATAAAGTAATCGTAATTTTTATCTATTTAGTAAAATTATTATCAGTGATACATGTTTTATATCAAACAATTATATTATTATCATAGATTCATTTTACTTTTGTAATTATTTTTTTCATTGTTTTTTATTTTAAAATAATTTTAACATTTGAAGATTCCTATTAAATCATATACAATGGATAAACATATGAATATATATATTAATAATCAAAGATTATCTAAAGACAAAAAAAAAAAAAAATATATATATATATATAATTTAATAGTATTTATCTTGGTATCTGTTCATTGTTATCTATAATTTGAAGTATGTTTTTATTATTATTATTATTTTATTCTATGCATTGTTCATATTCTTTTTTTTCATTTTCTTTTTCCATGAAAATTTGATTATGTTTTATTTTTCTTATTTGTATAGCTATATCTAGCTCTTTATTGGTTAAATGAATAATTTGTTCTTGTATGTTATTTTCTTCTTCAATAATCCCTTCTAATTCTTTATTTATTTCTTCTAATTCAAATTCGTCATATTTAATCATAGAGGAATCTACTTCATTTATTAAAATATTTTCATTTTTATTTTGTAAACATGTATTTTTATTTGATTCATAAATGTTACTATTATTCAAATGATAATACTTTTCTTCAATATTACCTTCTATGCAGCAATTAATATTTTGTTCTATATTTTTATCTGAAGAGTTTTCCACATTATTTTCTTCATTTTTTCCCATATAGTTATTCTCTAAGTTTTTTTTTGTTATATCATATGAGTAAGAATAATTAAAATTATTATTCTGATTGATTTTATATATATTTTCACCTATTTCCTTTTCATTATTATTACAATTATTATGTTGTTTAATTGTTCTGTCTTCCATTTTATCAAAGGAGTTATTAGTTATGTTATTTTTTACATTATTATGATTCATACACTTATTGTTAATTTCAATTTTGCTTACTAGTTCTGTATCCATATATAAATTATCACATTTATCAATTTCACTTTTTTCATTTCCTTTTATTTTATATTCATTTTTATTTAAGTCACTATTTTTTTCTATTTTATTTTTTTTTTTAGTATTTTCAGTAACTTTTTTAAAATTTATTTTTTCCAATTTTTTAAAACTATTTTGCTCATATTTTAAAGTAGTGTTTCTATACAATTCGTTTTCTACTTTTTTAAACTGATTATTTAATGATTTTCTTAATTTATATGTATTTTGTTTATTTTTGTCAAATTTTTCTTTTGTATTACATATACTTGTACTCTTTTTAATTATTTTCCTATTCATATTATTATTATTATTATTAGACTGAAAAAATATTTTTGATTTTAGCATTCTATTTATAACCATTATTTCTTTATCCGAATCTTCACTTATATTATATTCATCTTTTGAAAAACTTGATTTTTCATAATCTTTAACTGTGTCATTTTCAATATAATGTAGTTTATTCATATTTAATAAAATGACATATACATAGAAATATGAATATTATAATTTGTATAAAGATATTAATATAATACTATTAATAATTATTTTTGTTAATTATAGATTTTAATTTTACATAAACACACCTACACCTATCTTTAAGCACCACTTATGTTTTTTTTTTTTTTTTTCATTTAGAACTCTTTATATATTTATTTTTATTCTGAGTTTTTTCTATCATTTATATATATATATATATTTGTTCATATTAATTCATAATGATTTCTACATAAAAAAATATATAAAATAATTTGTATATATATGTATATTTTATATATATTTATTTAAAAACTAACAATTGGAACTATAATAGTATCAACTAAAAGTTTTTATAAATAACATATTTAAAAATTTAGACAAGTTATTTGTAAAAATATATATATATATTAAAAACAGAAACTAGTTAAAAAAATTAAGCAATAATAAATAAAACTTCTAATAATAATAAAATATTATGAATATATATATATATATATATATATAAATTTTCAATTAAATTATAAGTTCTTTTATTGGAATAAAAAATATTTTTTTTTAAAAATTACTTTTTAAGAGTCTAATAAAAATTAAAAAAAAATTATTAAAGTCGTATATCTAAGATACATAAAATGTATAATTTTTTGTAAAAACAATGTGCATATATTTCAATTTCTTTTAATTTTCTTTCTTTATGTATATATATTAATAAAATATATATTTAATAATAAATACAGAGTTTTATAAAAGAAAATTTATTCACAAAAAAAAAAAAAAATAGTTTAGGAAAATATGAATATGATATGATAAATTATATTAGAAGTATAAAATGAAATAAAAAAAAAAAAATGGAAAAAAGTATGATATCAAATGTATAAGAACGATGTCTTATTTAACTATAATATAATAAAAAGTTATAACAAAAAAAAAAAAAATGTATACGTATATATATGTAAATTAAAAACATTTTTTGATGTATAAATGCTATGTTATTCTTAAGCTTTATAAGATTCTATTTAAATAAAAAAATAAAACTATTTCTTTATACATTAGTAATATATATTTACTAAAAGTAATAAAATGAATCAGAAAAACAAAATAATTAATATATATATACATTACAAGAGTTTATATATTCCCTTTATATATATACCTATATATGTAAACTATATATAACAAACTAAAAAAAAAAATATATATATAAAATAAATAATATACAAGAGATATAAACATTTATACATATATTTTCTCCTTTTTTTTGAATTTTAAATATGTTTTAATATTTAATAGAATATAAATATATAATTTTTTTGGTAAGAGAAATAATATTTTTAATTTCCAATATATGATTAGTTGGATTTAAAAGTAGAAATATGTTTATAATTTTTTCAACTTGATATAAGTAGATTTTTTTAATAAAACAAAAAAATTGAGAATTTATTTTATATTTCTGATTAATATGATAAAAAAAATGATTAACAAATAAAATGCAAGATATGACAATAACAACATCGTTGTATTTATCACTTATATTTGGTATACAAATAACGTCATTAAAAACTGAAAAAAGAAATTTATTTATTATAAAAGGTGATCTCGTGATAAACATTAATTCATACAATAAAGAATATCTTGATATATTGTTAGATAATTTAAATTGTGAAGAATATAAACAAATTCTTTCCATCTTTAAACTTTCTTCTTTTTCGTGATAAATATTTTCTTTAATAATTGGTTTGAATTGATTTATGCTAAAAGTTATTTCTTTGATATCACTTTTAGATATGCCAAATTTTGTATATATATTGCTATTTAATAAAAATATATTATAATCAATTGTATTTAAAATATTTCTTAATGAAATATTTTTATTTGATATTTTTCCATGCAAATAGATACATCCTGCAATTGCATATTTAATACAACTTAAATTTTTAATAGTAATAAGTTCTCTCTCTTTTTTTTTTTTCTCAAAAAATATTTCTGTAAATTTTAATTTAATTTCCTCATTTAATAAATTTTCCTCATCTTGATTGTTATTATCTTTCTCTTTACTTGAATCATAATTATTTAATATGCACACATATCTACTTTTAAATATATCATATAATGTTTTATAAATATCATTTATATTCACGCATTCTAATATATTATTATCATTTAGTATCGTTTCTATAATAAATCCTATTACAACTAAAGTATTATGTAACTCTTTTTTCAAATTGATACTTTTACTATTATTGTTGCTATTATTCTTATGCAATTTCATCTTTGCTTATTTTCTCAATTTTCATTTAAAATTTTTATATTTTACTCATACATAAAAAAATATAAACATGCATATATATATATATTATGTATTTAGATATATATTTTTATATAAATTTTAAGTTTTTTTTTTTTTCTCTCTCTTTTTATTTCTAGTAAAGCTGAATACAATAAAAATAAAAAATATGAATTATGTATATAATTTAATATAAACAATAATAGGAAGAAATATTCAAGTATTTATTTGAAAAAATGTAACATATATAAAAGATTCTCTAAAAAAAAAAAAAAAAAAAGATTAAAGGATATAGTAAAAAAAAAAAAAAAGAGAAAAATAATGTATGCTAAAAAAAATTAATTTACAAAAATTAACATAAATAAAAATATATCTATAATCAAAAAGAAAATACAAAGTAAAAAATATGAATATATCAATAAAATAAGATGTAATTAAAAAAGTGAATTTTCTTTTTTTTTTTTAGTAAGCATATATATAAAAAAAAAAAAAATGTATTTTAAATAGTAATACACAATGCTACTTTTATATAGAAATAATATACTAAAAAATTGGTTAAAACTAAATAATAGAATTTTAATTTATAATAAATATTTGGAAAATGTAAATATATGTAGGGTAATTAAAAAGAATTATGGGATTTCAAATCAAATAAAGAAATGTTGTAGTAATGAAGAAATAATTAAGCATATAAAAAACGAATATGATATTAACTCTGATTTAATTGATTTAAATATAAAAAAAACTAATGAGAAAAATATTTATGAAATAAGTAATAGATGGAGTAATTTCTTTAAATGCGAAAAAAGTCTATATAATGTAATAAATAAATATTTAAAGACAAATAAAATGGATAGTTATTTACATAATTATTTGAAGTTCATGAATAATGAGGAATTAAACAGAGCAGAGGATTGTAAAAATAAAAATATTTATGAAACAGAGGAAGAAATTAAAAATATATTAATATATATAATGACTTTTTACTATAAAAATGTTCGTGATTTTAATATAATATCTTTATTAAGTGAAAATTTAACGAAGTTATTAAAAAAATTAAATTCTGATTACAAAAATAAACATTTAATTTTTACAATTTTTGAAGTATATAATTATATAAAAGCTATGAATGACGAATTATTTTCTATTCTTTTTGATTTATTAAATAATTATTATATAACATCAAGAATGGAAAATATAAATGATGATGAACTTTTACTTATTTTAAAGACACTTTATAATCAGAAGTATAAAAATCATTTACTAGTTAATACAATTATAGATTATATAAAAAATTCTTCTAATTTAAATTCAGATGTTATAGTGAACTCCTTTTTTTATTTATCTTTATTATCAAGAATGGATGTTTCTTTAATTAATAAAATTCATACTCATATGTTTTATGTGGATAATAAGAAAAAAATCTCACAATGTAATAAAGAAAAAAGAATAGAACAAATCGAAGAGAAATTCTTAAATCAGTTAGAAAGTGAAAATGGAGTAGAAACAAATAACAAAAAAAAAATTACAAACAGTCTAATAGAAAATATACAAAACAAAAACTTAAAAAATCAAAATGAAGAAGTCTTAGAAATTGATATAAATAATGTTGACAGTGTTGATGATATAAAATTAAAAATAAATTTATCAGCATTATGTTGTTCAAAATTATTATATGCTTATTTTGCCTTGGGTGAAGATTACATAAATTGGTTTATAATCCATAAATTACTTATAATATTATGTAAAAAGTTAAGTGACGAAAGTATTTTGAAAAAAGAGAAAAAAATGCATGAAATGTTGTGCGTTATAAGGAGTTATTTAAGATATAATAAAAGAAATTTTTATAACGTCTTACCAAAAGATATAAAAAAAAAATTAAAAGAGGTATATATTATGGATATAAAGGAAAAAAAAATTAATGAAAGAAATTTTGTTGAAAAGTTATCGTGGCATTTAAAAAAACTTCGCATTCCTCATATTAAAAATGTATATAAAGGAGGAATAATATTTGATATTTTAGAAAAAGATAAAAAATTAGTATGGTTATGTTTTTCATACCATCATTATTATGTAAAAACCATTGATTTAACTATTGAAAAATTATTACATATTAATATAATTAAATCAATGAATTATAAAATAGCAAAAATACATTACTATCAATTTTCTAGAATGAAAGCTAGAAAAACTAGATTTGAATATATAAGGATGTGTAGATACTATGCTTTGCGTGATAGAAGAAATTTTGATGATGAAATTGAAGGATGGAATTTGCCTTACATAAATTGGTACCATAAAAAAAATAAAAATGTTCATATATCAAATTATTTTTATAATTATAAACCAGTGTCAGAAATGGATTACTAAAATATCGAAACTTTTTTTAAAGAAACATGCTTTTACTTTATTTTATTTTTAAGGAATTTCTTTTTGTTTCTTTTAAAAGAAAACGTAACTTTCATCTTATCCCTATATAATGATGATCTTTTTATGTTTTCTAAACACACCTTCATTTTTATTATTTAATTTCTTTTATATTAATTTTATTTTATTTCATTTTGTTTTATATATTTATCATATTTTATTTATTTTTTTTTTTTTTTTTATTTTTACTATTTTATATAATTTTACTTTATTTTATTTATTTTTTTTTTCTTTTTGTGTAACTTTTACTGGAAAAAATATAACCTTTAATTTTTATGTATCACTTTTTTCTATTAAAATATTAAAGATTCCGTTAATTTGCTCTTATAAAAAATTATTTACTTTTTTTTTTCTAAAATTTTCTATTTTATATAGAATTTTTATTAAAATGTTTCTTTTTTATTTTAATTATATGTGTATATAATTATTTTCTTAATTTGTTTTAATTCATCAATGATTACTAATATATATATATATAACATTTTTAGTTTAAAATGTTTTATAAAAATATTTAATAGATTTATAACAAAAAAAAAAAAAAAAAATTATTATAATAAAATTTTTGCTACAAATTAGAAAAAAAATTTTTAACTTTCAATATATATTTATTTATTTTAATTAAAATAACTATTTTCTATTATTAACATAATAATTAATAATACTACACAAAAGAAAAAAAAAAAAAAAGTGGGAAAATAAGGACTCAAATGCTCGCGTTGTACTTATTTAAATGTGTATTAATTATTGATCATAATTTTTTCTACTTTTTAAAAAATATAATACAATAAAGAAAAAAAAAATAGAAAATAATAATAATTTTCTATTATAATGTATAAAATATAATTAAGTGTACATATATACATATATAACAAATTAAATATTATATGAAGTATAATATAATATGTTGAAAATGACTTTTAAAGGAGTGATTTATTAAAAAATGAGAATAAATTTCTTCAAAGAAAAAAACAAGATAAAAATAAAAAAAAATAATGATTGTATATCAGATAATGCTTTTTCAAATGCTAATAATGAATCATATAATTATTTAACAGCTAATAGTGGTTTATAAAAAAAAAAAATAATAAAATAATTTATATTTTATAGACATACAAACAAATATTTATATATATATATTTTTATTCTTATAATTATTACAGATAATGAATATGATCATTACGGTTTTGAGAAAAATAAGGAATGCATTGTTGAATCAACTGATAAAAGAGCTTTAGAAAAGCATAAAAAACAAATTGAAAGAAGGTTTTTTTTTTTTTGAAAAATTATATATATATATATATGTATATATATATATACTTTTTATCTATTTATTAAAATAATTATATATATATATTTTTTTGTAATAGATGGCAATTTTATTTAACCTTTAAAAGGGATATTAAAAAAAATTATTATTTAAAAACATTAATTAGAAAAGGAATACCAGATAAATTAAGGTTATATACATTTATAGAAAATATCACTATTTTAAAAATAATATTAAAAAATTAATAAAGTCCATATTATAAATAATGCATAAAAATAAAGAATTGTAGTAAAATAACAAAAGATAAAAATTTAGCTTTTTTTCTCTTTTTTACTTTTTTATATTTAGACCTGATATATGGCCACATCTTTTGGATAGTATGGTTTTGTGCTTAAAATATCCAACTATATATGAAAAGTACTTAAAATAATCCTTTTATTTAATTTTTTTTTTTTTTTACAATTAAAATATCTCTTTAATTATAAATATTAAAAAATTTATTATTTTATTCTATATTCTATTTTTTTTTTTTTAAATACTAGATGCTTAAATAGCGAACTTGAACCAAAGGTGTTAAGTCAAATTGAATTAGATATAATACGAACCTTTCCACATAATAAAAACGTGTGTGTAGTTTGATTTTATTTATATCATAGTATTTATATTTGAATTGTTTATATAAATAAATTTTAAATATAACTTTACACAACACTTTATTGTTCTTTTTTTTTTTTTAAAGTATCGAAGAAATTCTCCAGGATTAATTCAATTAAAAAATGTCTTACGCGCTTTTGCGGTTTATAAACCCAAAATAAATTATTGTCAGGTATGTTTTTCTTTATAATTTTAACTAAAAAATTAAGTAGGAGGATATACATAAAAAATCATTGAATTCTTTATTATAATAATTTATATTATGCATTTATTATTATAAATGAAGCTATATTCTTTTTTATAATATATATATTGTTTCAAATATTATTAGAGTATGAATTTTATTGCTGCAATAACTTTAATATTTTTAAAAGAAGAGTTGGCATTTTGGTCTATTATTCAATTAATTGATTCTGATTATTCACATGATAAAATTAATATTAGTGGTTAGTATTCACTATATATAGAACTATAAAAAAAAAAAAAAAATTAATAAAAATAATAATAATTACTATTATTATAACTATATTACAGATTATTACAATAATGAGATGCGTGGATTACGTAGAGATATCATTGTTATAGAAGAATTGATTAAAATGAAAATGCCAGAAGTTCATTCACGTTTAAAGTACCTTTATATATAAATTTATTTTTACAAAAAAAAAAAATTTTATTGAAAAATTGAATTATGAATTTTATACTTTTTTTTTTTTATTATTATAGAGAGTTTGACGTTGATATATCATGGATATGCTCGGAATGGCTTTTATGCTTGTTTTGCACTGCTTTTCCGGTTAATATTTGATAAAATAAATAAAAAATTTTATCAATTATATGTATAAATGTTCTTTGTATTTATTTTATGAGCACATAACATATAAAAATGATTTATAATAAAAATTATTTAAAATTAAAATTTTTTTTTTCATTAAACATTCATAAAATTATATAAATCATATATATATATTATTATTTATCTATGTTTTAATTATTATTTTAATTTTTTATTAAAGATCACTACAACGTTACGTATATGGGATTGTCTATTCTATGAAGGAGATAAAATAATATTTAGAATAACATTAGCTTTATTTAAAATGAATCAACAAAAAATAATTGAGTTAAACTCATTAGAATCTATTTTATTATTATTCAAAGAGTGTACAAAAAATATGGTAAATAAAAAAAAAATAAAATAATTATAAAAAAAAAATAGAAGTGTTTATATATAAGCATTATAGAATAATAAGTAAATAAAATTTATTTAATTTTTTTTTTTTAATAATAAAGGTGGAGTGTGATAAATTAATGTATATTGCTTTTAATGAAATAGGAGTATTAAAGAAAAAAAACATAAAAAAATTAAGAGTCAAAGCGGAAAATATTATTAAAAATACTATAGCCTAAAAAATATATATAATATTTTATAGATAATTTGTTATTTTCCTTTTTTTTTTGTTATTTTATTTCTATTTTTTATTTCCTAATGTTTAAGTAAATATAAACATTTCTATTTGTTTGTTCCAAAAAAAAAAAAAAAATTGTTAGAAATTTTAATTTTTTATTAATTTTGAAAAAACTATTTATTTCTATTTTTTTTTTTTCCTTTAAATATGTATATAAAGAAGGGGGAAAAAATAGAGAAATAAAAAAGAAAAATTTGTGAACAATATATTTGTTTTACTTTTACTCGTAAATAAATATTCATTCTAACTTTTGTTCTACTAATAAATAGTTACAGAAAAACAAAAGTTTACTCTTTAAAAACCTTATATATATAGGTGTTTGTACTTTTATTATTTTTTTTTTTTTTATTTTAAAATAAAAGTTTTTAATTAAAAAAAAAAATGTATGCTTAAAAAATATATATTTATTTATATTAAAAATGTATATTTTTTCTGTATATTTAAAATTTAACAAAAATGAATTACAAAAAAAAAAATAAAATAAAATAAATAAATGACGAAAATTAAAAAAAAATGTAGAAGAATAAAGCCAAATTGAAGGTTTTTTTATTTTTTTTTATTTTTAAATTAAAATGAATAGCTTATGTAATAAAAAAAAAAAAAATTAATAATAAATAACTTCGATTAAATAAAAAAAAAAAAAATTTAATAATATTTCAACACATACGCTGGATACTAAATAAAAGAATAGTAGGCAAGACAGCTAAAAGAACTAAACATATATATGATCCAATTTTTGCATTGTTGTACCAAATTGGTTTATTTTCTATATGTCCATTATACAATATCCCAATACATATTCCTAAAAAAAGAAAAAAAAAATTAAATATATATGAAAATTCATATATATATATAAATTTTATTCAGTAAATTACCTGATAGGAGTCCACCCAAATGCCCAACATGATCAATATTAGAACCATTAAAAGTAAAATAATAAAAAAAAGAGATTAATGAAAAAAAAATAATATTAAAAACAACTCGTTCTCTATGTCTAATAACATGCCATAATAAAATTAATTCGGCTGTTACAACACCAACTAATCCCATACCGGATGTACTTGCACCCACTTTAATAGGACAGTAAGTTATTGATGCTGATAAAATGTTCCCATATATACCAGTTAAAAAATATAATATAATAATTTTTATGATACCATAATTTTTTTCTAGTGTAAAACCCATTCTTAATTGAAAAAATATATTAAAAAAAGTATGAAATATATTTGCATGTAAAAATATTGGTAATATTAATCTATGAATTTCTCCATTTTTTATTCTTGAAGCAACATTTGCACCCAACGTTATTAATAAACTTTCTATTAAAAAAAAAAATATATAAGAAATAACAATAATATAAAATAGTAATATTTTTTTTTTCTTTAAATGAATTATTATTTCTACTAAATTCATACAGTTCAAATTATTCTTTTTTTTTTTTAAATATATATATATGTATTTTTTTTTATATTTATGTATATATATAGAACATACCGGAAGGAGTTAAAAATTCTGCCGGTTTAATACTAATGGAAATTATAAAAATTACCAGTTGTATAATTGAAATAACCATAACAAAACTTTTCCATGTAAAATGAGGAAATATAAGATTAATTACGTCAATTGGTTTTGATCTCTGCACAAAACTACTTTGTGATTCATAATAACCTGGTGCTTATTATTTAAAAATAAAAAGATTAAATAAAAATATATACTTTGTGAAATATGAATATATTTTATAACAAACAGTATTAACATATGTCACGATAAAAAAAGTTTAAAAAAAAACTATTAATTTTATTTTATTTTATTTTCTCATTAAATATGATTTGCATACTTCTATTAAATGGAGTATTTTCCGGGTAGTCATCTCTATATTCAGCTAAAGTGTGAATATTACTCATCTTTGATTAAAATCTTTAATTTAATTAAATATTTAAAGTAAAAATATTGAATTAATTTAAAGTAGTAATAATTTAAATTTAAAATATTAGAAAACGCATTGATTTAATAAGACTTTACTTTAAAAAAAAAATAAATAAATAAATTAAAAAAAAATTTACATTAATATTCTAGTAATATTAACATAAAAATTACCCCAAAAAAAAAAATGTGTACATATATATATATATACTTATTATCAAGTTAAAAACAAATTAAAAAAATAAATGTACAAAAAAAAAAATGAAAATAAAATTTGTAATTAAAAACGTAAGTTAATATTTCCTATTATAATTAATTTTTACCAGTTTTCTTTATTAAAATTTGAAGAAATAAAATTTTTTCTTTTGAATTATGTCAAAAAAAAAAAATATATAAAAAATAATGCACACGCTTTAAAACTAAAAAAATAATATGAATCAGAACAAAATATCAAAAAAAAAAAAAAATGAGAAAAAGGATCTTAATTAAAATAAGCCATTATATATGACTTAATGAAATGTGTTAAACTCATAATTTCAAATATATATATATATATATATATATATATATATATATATTATATGTATTTATTAATATACACAATTTTATTTTATTTTAATTTATATATATATAACCAAACAAATATCCATAAGGTTTTTACATCTTTTAGTCGTATGATGAAAAAAAGTTATATATTCAAAAAAATATTTTTAATGCATGTGACTTTTTTTTTTTCTTTTTTGAAAGATCTATATGAATTATTCTTTTAAGCTTGAAGTAGTAAATATTTTTAAAAGCTTATGTTTAATTTTTTAAATGCGATTTAAGATCATTAAAAAAGAAAAAAAAGAAAAAATTATTTGATTGATTGTCTATGATAAAAAAAAATATAAAAAAAAATATATTGTTAAAAAATTTAAGTGGATAAAATTTTTTTTTTTTGAAATTTTTCTTATAGTTTTTTCCTTTATACTAAACAAATTATAAGTTTTATAGAATTCATTCTAAAAGCTTTTTCTTTTATTCCTTTTAAATTTTTTTTTTTTTGAATTTTAATCATTTTATATATTAAAAAGAAATTGCTTTGTAGAAGAATATGAAAATTAAAACAAATAGAAAAATAAATAAAATAAAAAATAAATTAAAAATAAAAAAAAAAAAATTAGGATTAAATAAGGAAAATAAGAATAAAATCATAATAGGAACACAAAGAATATAAAAAAAAAAATAAAAAAAAAAATTAAGAAAAAATAAAGATGACAAAATTTCATTTAAAAAAAACATTTCTTTATCTCATTTTATTCATTATATAAAAGAAAAACCATAACAGTAACAAAAATAGAGTCATTTACATATTTTGCAGAAACGTAATTATCGGTTTCAACATTCCATAGTGATTTGGATGCAATGTGTATCTAAAACAAAAAAAAAAAAAAATTAAAGATGCAATTAATAAATATCCATATATATATATATTAATCTCATTATAATCTAAATAAAAAAATATGAATTTTATTTATTTTATTTTTTTTTCATACTCCTTGCCTTTCATTCTCTCCTATAACACCTTGAACAATAACTTTGTATCTTTCATTTACATAAGATTTCATAAATTGTTCGATCTCATCAACTAAAGTTATAACCATTTTATCATAATTACTTTTAATAATATTATTTTTTTCATAATAATTGTTTTGATTTTCATTTGAAGAATTATTATCTTCATTATTGATATCATTTTTCATTATAATATCTTTATCTTCTACATAACTTAATTCTTTAAGATTTTTATTACAAAAGAAATTCTCCAAAAAAATTTTTAATTTTTCTTCACAAATATTGGCAAAAAATTTAAATCCTTCCATATTTACCTTACTATTTTCCTCATTATTTTTTTCAATTTCATTAGACTCAACATTCTTTACATTATTTTTATTTCCTACTTCCATTTTTTTGTATATATGTTTTTATTAAAATATGCTTTTTAATAAAATTTTTTTTTTTTAATTACAAAAGTTCGTATATTTGAAAAAAAAAAAAAATATAATATATATATGTAGCTTATTTCACAGAACATTGAATTATATCATTTTTATTACTATTTATTAATAACTTTTGTATAACTTTATAGATTATTATTTAACATAAGCATATATATATTTTCCTATTTTTTGTTTCTTATAATTTTATTTTCTAGATTGTAGAAGTTACACTTAATAATAATATAAATTATCTCGTTAAAAATTTTTTTTTTCTAATTCTTTTTTTATAATTTATTCAACATTTTTTTTACAAAATTTATCTTTTCCTATTATAGTGAAAAATAAACTAAAATATTAATATGCATAAAAATGTGTAAATTTAATATCATCTAAAGATTTATAAATAAAAATATAGACATCATGATTTATCTTTTTTATTACAATAACTAATAAAAAAAAAAAAAGAGTATATTAATATTAATGAAATATTTTTTTTAACATGTGCATACAAAATAGTTTTAAAAAAAAAAAAAATTAGAAAATAATAATTCTTTATACTTTAGGAATTAATCAATCAATAAGTATTTTTTATATTTAATTTCAAAAATAAAAAAATGTAATAAATGAATTTCCTCTATTAAAAAAATTTATTTATACATACATAAAAAATAAATGAAATGGTATGTTATTTTATTTTATTTTTTTTAAAGAAGAAAAAATTTTACGTAAAACTTGAAATTAAGAATGTTAAAGAGTTAACAATAATAATTTATATATAGGGAATAAAATATAAAATATAATGACTAATAAAAAAAAAAACTATTTCTACTTTAAACTTTCAGATTTTTTATTGATGTGCACATATAAATACTCATAACATTTTTTAATTTTCTTCTCGTCTTATACATATATGTAATAACTATAGATAGAATAATGATGTTGTGAAGAAAAAAAAAAAGAGTGTTTATTTTTTGTCTAATCTTAATTTTTTAAGCTTAGATATCAGAAAATAAAGTAAAAAAAAAAAAAAAAATTAATAATAAGGTATTTAAAAAATAATTGATAAAATAAAACTTAAGAAATAAATTATATAAATGACATAAAAGTATAATAATAATGATACAATAATAATTAAAATATAATAATTGAGTTTCTAATAATGTTTCATTAGTATTACTACTACAATCACTTTTAATGACATTAAAAATGCTTATTAATATAGCAAATAATAAATTTTAATATATTAGTTGATATAGGTATTCATAAATGAGTTTATACACTATAATTTTCCAATAGTAATACATATACAAGTAAAATGGGATAATAAAAAATTGTAATAAATTCATATGAATAGTAATAACTTTTTATATATAGAATCACAGAAAATTAGAATATTAAAAAATATACTTAAAAGGAAAAATAATAGAAGAACAAGATTAAAATATAGAGATTTTTAATTTTTTTTTTTTTTTTTTTACTAAATTCATAATACACTTTATTACAAAAAAAAAAGGTGTAAATATTAGTAAATTAACTTAAAATACTCATAATTATTTATTTAATTTTTTTTTTTTTAATGTGAAAAAAAAAAGGGAAGAAAATAAGAACTCTTTATTATATATATATTTTTTTTTATGAAATTAAGACATTATGAATTTTAGAAATCCTATATATCTATCTATTCATATATATATATATATATGTAAAGAAAAATATAACAAAGTAATTCAAAATGATCATTTCTTATATTTTGTATATTATTTTAATTTATTCATAGATTTATATATGATGGTAATTCTTTATATATGATAGATATTTATAGAAAAATGAAATGTTCATATGAGTAAGATGAGAAATAATTCATATATTTTTTATCTTTTTATAAATTAGATATATTGATCTTTCTATATTTTTTTTAATATCATATAATATATATGTATTTATTTTTTTTTTTACTTTTAAAAAAAAGAAATTTTTATGAGTATTGTTGCCTTGTCTTATAAAAATATATATACATAATATTTTGCTAAATTCCACCTTATTATTAAAATAGTATATTTTATTAATTATTATATTTTTTTATAATACTATTAAATTTTTTCTTCTTTATTGATAAATAATAGAATATTGTTATATTTAAGGAAAAGTTACTTTTATTATAAGATAGACATGAATATATATATATAGTACATGATATGAAAAAATTTAAAAATCCACAATGCTATTAATTATAAAATAAACTAAATAACATAATAATTTTTTTTTTTTTTAATTTATAATACTCTTTCTTTTTTCATTATTTTTTTTTTCTTTTTTTAAATGTATATTTGATTTCATAATGCTAAAAAAAAAGAAAGAATGTGCTAGTGTTAACATAGAAGAAAATCATTTGAAGAAAAAAAATATAATTAGCAAAGAGACTATTCTGAAAAATAAAAATAGTATAACTGAGGATGATCAGAAGAAAGTAAAAAAAGAATTAAATGATACGAATAACGATACCGAAAATGATGTAAAAAATCATAGTTTTGAAGAAAAAAAGAATATTAAGAAAAAAGAAGAAAAACCTAATAATAATGAAAAGAAAAGTATAAAAAAAAAAGAAGAAAAAATAAATATAAAAGAAGCGATAATAAAAAATGTAAGAGTTCCTGACAATTATGAAATAAAACACCTGATAGGAAGAGGATCATATGGTTACGTTTATTTAGCTTACGATAAAAATACAAAAAAAAATGTAGCAATAAAAAAAGTGAATAGAATGTTCGAAGATTTAGTTGACTGCAAAAGAATATTAAGAGAAATAACAATATTAAATAGATTAAAAAGTGATTATATTATAAGATTATGTGATTTAATAATACCTGACGATTTACTAAAATTTGATGAATTATATATAGTATTAGAGATAGCAGACTCTGATTTAAAAAAATTATTTAAAACACCTATATATTTAACAGAAGAGCATATTAAAACTATTCTATATAATTTGTTATTAGGTGAAAAATACATTCATGAATCAGGTATTATACACAGAGATTTAAAGCCAGCTAACTGTTTATTAAACCAAGATTGTTCAGTTAAAATTTGTGATTTTGGGTTAGCTAGAACTATTAATGCTGATGAAGATATTCATGTAGTAAGAGATATAGAAGAAAAGGAAGAAAACGAAGAACCAGGACCTCATAATAAAAATTTAAAAAAACAACTAACTAGTCATGTCGTTACAAGATGGTACAGAGCACCTGAACTTATTTTATTACAAGAAAATTATACTACATCAATTGACATTTGGTCTACTGGATGTATATTTGCTGAACTATTAAATATGCTAGAAAGTCATATAAATAATCCAACTAATAGATTTCCCTTATTTCCTGGTTCTTCTTGTTTTCCATTATCTCCTGATAGAAATTCCAAAAAAGTTCATGAAAAAAGTAATAAAGATCAACTAAATATAATTTTTAACGTAATAGGTACTCCAACGGAAGATGATTTAAAAAGTATTACAAAGGAAGAAGTTATTAAATATATTAAATTATTTCCATTTAGAAAAGGTATTGACTTTAAAAAAAAATATCCTTCTATTTCAGAAGAAGGAATAGATTTGTTAGAATCTATGCTAAAATTTAATGCAAAAAAAAGAATTACTATTGACAAAGCTTTAAGTCATCCTTATTTAAAGGATGTTAGGAAAAAACATTTAGAAAACTTTTCAACAAAAAAAATTATACTTCCCTTTGATGACTGGATGACATTATCAGAAACACAACTAAGATATATTTTTTTAAAAGAAATTCAGTCTTTTCATTCAGATCTAGTTATACCATCTAATTTGATGATTCACGAAAATAACTTTTATAATTCTAAAATATAAAAATCTATCAATCGTATAATTATTTATTTAATTTATTTGTTTTCCATATTATCTCAATTTGACACATATTTATTTAAATCTTCATAATTATTCATTCATATATTTATTTATCTTTTTTTTTTTTTTTTGTTTTTCTATTTCTACTTTTTTTAATCAAAATATATATATATATATATATATATATATATATATATATTAGTAAAATTAAAAATAAAATATAACAAATTATTAATATTTTTAAAAACTAATTTTTTTTTTTTTACATATAACATTTTATATATATATTATTATCATTCTTTAAAAAAGAACAAAATTATATTCTCAAATTTATTTCTACTTTAGAATAAGATCAAAATGATTTTTTATTAAATGTATGGAAAATGTTTTAAAAGACAGTTTTTTTTATAAAATTAACTAAAGAGACAAAAATATATTAATAATTTTTTTATGCATATATTTTTATTCTTTTAAGAAAAAAGACAATTTTTTTTTTTCCTATATAATTTATTTCCATTACTTTAAAATCTATTAAATTATTTATTTATTCCATTTTCTTCTAATAAATGTATTCATTTTTTTTTTCTTTTTTTTTTTTTTTCTTGACTTCTTTTTATGAAGATATTTCATTAAATTTTTTTTTCAATTTTTGTAAGTGTATTATATATAAATAGACTTTTAATTTAAACAATATGTGTATATATGTTTTGAAATATTTAATAAAATGACATATTATTTTACTTAAATTTCTTTTACTTTTATTTATTTACCTCATGAAGAAAATTTTATCTTTTTATTTATGTAATATTTATTTTTTAATCAGAACTTTATATTTTTACCATGATTTCATTTTTCTTTTTATCTTATATATTTTCATTAAATTTTTAATTTACGGAAAAAAAAAAAAAAAATATCTTAAAAGAAGCATTTTTTATAGATAAGTTTTTATTTGTTTTCCTTGTAATTCTAATTATTAGTAATGGATAAAAAAAAAACAGTGAATTTGGAAGAAATTTTACTATTTTAAATAATATTTAAAAAAAAATAATAATAATAAAATAAATAATAAAATAAAATACTAAAAAAAAAGAAAATAAACATACATAAATTTTTAACATACTTAATATGCAAGTCTTGGATAAAATCAAAAAAAATTAGATTTTAAAGTTCTTAATATTTTCTTTTTTCATAAAAAATTTAATTATATAAAAAAAAATTTTAAAAAAAAATATAAATTTTTAATAGTAAGAATACATACATATAATAATAAGTGGACATGTATATATTTATTTTTTTTTTTTTTATTTATTCTAATAATGCTATTTTCTATAGCATATTTATTAAAAAAATATATTATTTTACACATATTATTTTTTGAGTTTTTATAAATTTAGAGATTTAAGTAATTAATTTTTTTTTTTTTTTCTGTTACAAAGAAAATATAATGTTAAAAAAAAAACTGAAAGATATAAATGAAGAAATAAGTAAGAATTAAAATAAAATGTACATAAAAAAGTCAAACAAATGTAATTATTACTTCATATATATAAGAAAATAAAATTTTGAAAATAAAATTTTCATACGATGAATATAAAGGAAAGCTTAAATAACTCAAAAAAAAGGATTTTACACAAAAAAGATATGATTAATGGCATATCTAATGAAGAAAAAAAAAGTAGTGAAAATGAAAATGAAGATAACATAGAAAAAATAATAATATCTAACAAGAGTATCGTATTTTTTCAAATTTTTATATTTATAATATATTTTCTTGTATTACTTATTGGATCTTTTAATTTTTCTTTTAAACTTTTCCAAGTAAGAGAGAAACATATATATGAATTTATTAACAACAGAAAAGAGTTAATTTGTGAAAGTTATTTAAAAGAAAAAGAAAATAATAAAAAAATATTATATAGAAATTCAAACAATTTAATTAATAACAATAACTTTTCAAATGTTAATTTCAAATATTATTTTACAAGAGATAAATATCATTTAAAGGAAGATAATAAAAGACAAAAAAATAAGAGACAAATAAAAATATTTATCTGTTTAAATAAGAAAAAAAAATTTTATTATAGTGACTTTTACAATATTTTTTCAAGTTTTAAAGAATATGTGACTAAGTTTTTAAGTTTTTTTTATAATGAAATAAAGAATGCTTTTTTTAAAAAAAATAATAATAGCAACTCTATAAATAAAGAAATGAAATATTATGTGAAAAATGATGTCGTAATTAATAGATATTTATATTATAACCATTTATTAAGCAATAATAATTTCTATAAAAATTATTACGTAAATATTGAATTATTATTTTATTTATATTTATATGATATTTGCTATTTACATGATTTCAATTATATTAAAAATCAAAAAAATGATAATTTGCCAAAATCTTATATGGTTTTTCATAAGATAAACAAGAAATTACATATTGAGAATAAAAAAGATATCACACTTTTAATAAATCATATAAATAGATATTTAAATGATATGACACTTATTAATTTATTAGATAATTTGTATTTTGATATATGTAAAAAGGAAACTTTAATAAATTATTTAAAAAATAAAAATAATATAAAGGTAGAAGTGGATAAGCATAATGACAGTAATTTAAATAATGATAATGAAAATGGTAAATATTATTATGATAAAGAAAATTCTTTAAAAAATATTAATTATGAAGAATATTATGTATTATATAATAAGATTGGGAATATAAGAAACGTAAGTAAATATAACACTTTTATAAGTAAATTAAGAGAAAAAATAAGAACAGTAAATTCTTTAAAATCATTAAATATGTGCTTAAAAAAATATATAATAAATTTAAAAAATATTCCATTATATTTTTTTTTGAACATCTTCTATGATACTCCTTGTTATGTTTATAATAAATTAATAAGTAATTTATTAAGAAATTATTATAAAGGAATATTTTTATATTTTGTAATATTTATAGGATGTATACATGTTGTTTTCTCTCCATTTCCCATAACGCTTGTCCATTTTCGTAGATTTTTCATTTATTTTTTGATTATTATGTATCGTTTATTTATTTTATATTTTATTCCTTCAATAATTCAATATATAATTTATAAATTTCATTATTTTAAAGAAGAATATATGCACATATTTGATTATTCTGATCACGTTATTTTATTCTCCACTTTATTATTTATTATATCATTAGAATCGAAAGCTATTGAGTATACAATTAATTATCAAAAACAGAGTTTTGATTATTTTCATTATAAATATAACAGAAAATTATGTTTCTTTTTTTTAAAAATTATTTTGTATTATTATTATATTCTTATATTTTTTTTTTTATATACAAGTTATTTTACCTCCAAATATTTTCATACAACCAATGAAATTTTTGTTGCTTATTTTTTTTCTACATTTTCTATTTTTTTTTTCTTTTATTTTTTTTTATATAAAAATTATTTCAGTTTTTATAGTATAGGAATAACATCTTATATAAAAAAGAATTCATTTACTATGACCAATGCTTTGCATTCTTCTCCTTATTTAACGAATGCATATAATTCTTTAAAAGATAAGTTTGCTTTTGATTACTATAGATAAAATGATTATACAAATGTATATGTGTATTCATATTTTTTTTTTTTTTTTAAATATATATATATATGCCATACTATATACATTTCAATGAATTATGCGTTATACAATCTTTAATTTTTAAAAGTTACATTTTTTATTTTGAATACTTTATACAATACATAAAAACAACTTTTGTTATTATTTTTTTTTATTATTTGTCTTTTTGTAAAAAATTTTAATTTTTTTTTTTTTTTTTCGTTATTAAAAAAAAAAAAAGTAATTGAAAAATTATAATTTTCTTTTTTCTCTTTTTAAGTTTTAAAATTAATATAAATATAAAACAAGTTAAAATATATATCAATATCAAACTAATGTAAATTTTTAATAGAAAAAAAGTGAAATAAAATTAAAAAATTAAAAAAAATTCTAATATAGAAAAAAAAAAAATTTACATACATAATATGAACTGAATAATACTTCAAATATATTTTTATATTAATTTTTGTTTAAATAAACCTTTCTTTTTTTTTTTTTTTTTTTGTCTAATTCTTAAGAAAGAATGTGAATACATTTAGTGATACGATGAATATTGAATAGTTTATTAGAAAATTAACGCTTTTATTTGTTAGAAGAATGATAAATTTATTCTTTAATTCATTTATATTTTAATTACGATTAAATGTTGTATCCCTTTGAATTAGTTCAATTATATAATTATCTGGGTCATAGATAAAAGCAATATTTTTCATCAATCCTTCGTTTACTTTTTTTTTAAAAGTAATATTTAAATTTTCTAATTCTTTGCAATAGTCCTCTAAATTATCTACTAAAAATCCTAAATGGCCAAAACCTCTAGGTTCAGTATTACCATTATGATATGAAAATTTTTCATCTTCTTCAGTTCCATGATTATGTGTTAATTCTAAAACAGGATGCCAAGATTTTTTAAAATTTTCATATGATTCATTAGATTGAAATGAATTCTTTAATGAATTAAAATCATATGATCCTTCATCTGAAGTGCTTGTATTTTTTTCATTTAAATAAGTAGACTTTAAAAAATATAAAGAAAAATTATCATTATGCTTAATGTGAACTAATTTCATACCTAATATATTTATATAGAAATATAAGCTTTTTTCAGGGTTTTTTACTCTAATCATAGTTTGAGAAAAATTAGTAATGTCTTTTTTATCTTTCCATATTACTTCATTTGATCTTTTAACTATTTCTATCCAATAGTTATTGGGATCTAAAGCAAATCCAATACTTTTCATTTTCGTTTCATGGGGCAATTTGTGAAATCTTACACTTTTTTTTAAAAGTTTATCACATAATTCTACAACATCATGACAATTGAATGCTATATGACCAAATCCCCTATCATTTTCATTGTTACCGTTGCTTAACTTCTCTTCACTATTATGATTGTGAGTTAATTCTAAACAAACAGTATTAAGATTCCAAAGGTATTTTTCCGACTCTCTAGTATTTTTTGGGGGCAACTTTTTCTTTTCTTCTTCATCATATGGAGGAGTTATCATAAAATATAAAGAGAAATTATGTTCATTAAAATGATAAGTATGAATATTTATCATACCAAAATTTTTTTCATAAAATTCTATTGTTTCTTCAGGATTATAAATACGCAACATAGTTTGTTGCCATGTTATATTATACTTTTTCCCAAAATTTAAAATATTTTCTTTCATTTTTTATAAATATGTAAAAGAAACAAAATTAATAAGTTATCTTGTTATTTAATTTATCTTTTTTATTTATTTATCTATTTATTTTATTTTATTTATTTATTTTTTTAAAGTATTATAATTTTTTAACAATTACATATATTTAACATTTTTTATAAAAAATATGGCATATGCAAATATAAAAATAAAAAAAAAATTGAATACACACTTAAAAAATAATTTAGTAAATATATTTTTCTTTTCTTTTATATATATATATGTTTATTTTATTTAATTTTATCAAAATTTTGAATTTTTTTTTTATTTAATTTCTCTAGTGCATATTTCATGTAATATAAAAATAATTTTTCAAATTTTGCAATAATCTACGAATATGCAAAATTATTTAAATTTCCTAAACATTTTATGTATATTAAATGTAAGTATATATTGAATTCTATCAAATAAAAATATTTTAACCAAATTTGTTTATGTTCTAAAAAGAAAAGAGAAAAAATTTTAGTTACGAAAACATTATTAAAAGAATGATAAAGGTACTAATAAAATAAATTTATTTTTAAAGTATATCTAATATATTTTTTTTTTTTTTTTTTCGTATATTAAAATTTAAAAAATTATCATTGGTATTAAAGTGTGAAATGCTAAGTTTTTCATCTCTATATATTATATTATTATTATCCTCACTATTTTTTCTTTTCTTTATATTATTATTTTTATAAGAACAGTCATTCTTTTTAATTTTACTATCATGATTGTTAAATATTTCGTTTTTATTATTGTAACGATTGGAACTATTTGATTTTTGAATTTTATCATTAAGCATACCATAATCAATTCTAAAAAATTTATTCATATTTTCATAAATATTATTTTTATAATATTTCTCATTATCATCTTTTTCTTCTTTAATATTTTCTTCATTTTTATTTTCTTCATTTTTATTTTCTTCATTTACATTTTCTTCATTTACATTTTCATCATTTACATTTTCTTCATTTACATTTTCATCATTTATATTTTCATCATTTACATTTTCATCATTTATATTTTCATCATTTATATTTTCATCATTTACATTTTCATCATTTATATTTTCATCATTTACATTTTTTTCATTTATATTTTCATCATTTACATTTTTTTCATTTATATTTTCATCATTATTTTTTTTTTTTATTGCAAAATTATCAATTTCATTTATAATAAAAAAATTTAAACTAGTAGAACTGTTTAAAAATTTATTATCTTTAAAAGAATTGTTTTTTTTTTGCGTAGCAAAGTATTGTAAGTTTACACGTTTTTTATGGTTACATAAAAAGCATTTAAATAAAATTCTATTCTTGTCTTCTTTTATTTCGCAGTTATAAAAAGGAATATAAATTAAATTACAGTAGTGGCAACATATATGATCAAAAAGCAAATTGTTTTTTGAGATTTTTTTAATTAAAGTAATATATTTCATTGATAATTTTGCATTAATATAAATAGTAGATAAGGCTAAATTCCATAAATATTCTATTCTTTTATCAATTAGTTCATCTCCTGTCATATTAGAAAAATTGGCTTTATCAGCATAAGAGTATATTTCATTTTTTTCTTTAGCATTTTTATTCATATTTTTTAAATATAGAAGATTATTACAAAACTACTATGTTATGATAAAAAAAAAAAAAAAAAAAAAAGATGATATTTTTAATTTTTTTTATTATATTTTTTTATGACTTTTCTTATGATTACTATTTTTTTTTTTTCTTATATTTACTATTGTTTATATTTTAAAAAAAAATTTCCTTAATATTTAAATTTTAATTAATTTTGTCAATTGATGTTATTAATATGATATCTGTTATTATTTAATCATTTTTTTTTTTGTTCAATGAATTATTATAACAATAATTTTATGTCATTTTCTCCATTAACTTGAAATTTTATTTCATTATGATTACTTTAGATATTCCTTTATAATTTTGGTTATTCTATATTTTTCTTTGATATCCTAAATATATGTTTATACTTAAATTATAGATTTATTCATTTTTAAAATAAAACAGTTGGTTTAATTTATAATAATTTTTATTAAAGGAATGAACAAAAATATAGTAATAAAATAAATTTAAAAAGATAAATGCTAAATGTATTTCAAAATTAAAAAATTTTGAAAATCAAAGAAATTAAAATAGAACTTAAAGTTGTAATTGAACTTAAAATTATAAAAAAAAATATTATTAAAGATAAAAAATGAACTTTTAAATATTTAATTATCTTGAAAATGTAATATTTAAAGAAAATAATTACCTAAAGAATTTTTTAAAAGAAAGTAGCAACAAAAAAAAAAAAAAAAAGAAAAAAGAAAAAATTGAAGCACATAATGCATAAAACAATTTATAAAGAAACATTACTTTAAATTTTTATTTTTTTTTTTATAAATAATAATGTAATATAAAAAAAAAAAAGGGTAAAACATAAAATTAAATAAAGTAGGAAAAAAAAATAATAAAAGTTTCTTTTTATTATCAATATTAATTTTTAACCTATACTTTTTTCTCAGTGCTAATTGCCATGTAAATATATGAAAAAAAAAAAGATATCTAATTTTCATATAAAGAAATAAAAACAAAATAAAATAAAGTTTTGTTAATATATTTTATATTTTTAGTTCAAAATAATATATATTTTCTTGATATATTCAAAATTTTACAATTTATAAAACTTTTGTTATATAGTAAATAATTAAATAAATTATTCAATAATTATCCAATGAAAAATAATTTTTATTGTAATGTTTTCCTGGTTATTTTATTATTTTTTTTTTTTATCATTTTATATACTTAAATATTATTTTTCGAATTTTTCATAGTATTTTTCTAGATTTTGAGGGTTTTCAACCAATTTAATAAAAGTAGTATTACCATCATCGGAATAATAAATGGAATTAGGAATGACTTTAAAATTTTTCATAAGATAATTAATTCTATCTTTTGCTTCTATTGTTGGAAAATGTAAAGTTAAAATTTGAACATTTTTAATTTTATTAACTATATTTTGAATAATTTTTATAAGGATATCACAATTCGTTCCATTTCTAGCTGAAATTGGTAAAACATTTTTTGGTTTACTTATATATAAATTACAAATTTGCTCTTCTGTTAATTTATCTATTTTATTCCAAACTTCAATAATATTATTTTTTATAAATTCATTTGATATTCCAATATTATTTAATGTGTCAATAACACATTTTTTATGTTTTTCTTTGTAGGGATGAGTTATATCTATGACATGAATAATTATATCAGCTTTTTTAATTGCTTCTAGAGATAATTTAAATGATTCATATAAAGAATATGGGATATTTTGTATAAAACCTATTGAATCAATAAATATAGTTGAATAACAACTGGATATATTCAAATTTTTATAAGAAGTATCTAATGTTTGAAATAATAAATTTTTTGCTTTTAAATTGGATTTTGTTAAATAATTAATTAATTTTGTTTTGCCTACATTTGTATAACCTACTATAGCTATTAAGGCCTTATGTTTTCTTGAATTACTTTGCAAATTCGTATTATTTTTACATTTTACTAATTCTTTTTTTAATTTACTATAAAGATTATTAATAATTCTTCTTTCATACTCCTTGTATGTCTCATTACTTTTTATATAATTACTCGTATATCCTAAATAATCATAATTTTTTTTTTTTTTTTGCATATTTATATCAAATGTGTTTAATTTGTTATACTTCTCTTCGTAATCTGAACTTGATTTCCCTAGTACATTATTTTCAATATACTTTAAATATTTCATCCTAGATTTACTATCTTCTGAATATGTATTAAAAATGAAATTAGCTCTAGCCAGTTCCAGTTGTATTTTGCTCAAATTACTTTTTGCTCTACTTTTAAAAATATATAAAATGATACTATATCTATCAAATAACTCTACATATAATGGTATGTTATTTTTTTTCTCTCTTTCATAATTTTGATTTATTTGTTTATTATCTCCATAATATTCCTCATCATTTTGTTCATATAAATCTTCATCTTCATATTCATCATTTATTTCATCCTCTTCTCTTTCTTCTTCTTCTTCTTTTTCTATATAATTATTATATAAATTAAAATACATTTCATTCTCATATGATTTTTCTTGAACAGTAGAGTTATTTTGAATAATGTCTATTGGTCTAATTGAGTTTTCATTAACTTCATTTTTTTTTTTATTATTTAATTTTAGCTCATCATGATAACTCCTTAATATGCTATTAAATAAAAAATCTAAATTGCGAAATTGTTCTGGTGATAATAAAGTATTAATAAATACATATGGAGTCGGGTTTTTAAGATAATACTTTGACAATTCATTTAATTTTCCTTTTCCAAAATAAAATTTATTATCTATTTTATTAGCTTTAATTATAATTGATTCTGCAATTTTTTTTTCTATTTCATCATATTCTAAATACTTATTATTATTATTATTATAGTTATTATAGTTATTATTGCAATTTTTACTTAGCTCTTCCTTGATGTCTTCTTTTGTATTACTATCTTGTTTCATCATTTCTTTTGTTTCGAAATCTAAATTAATAGAACAACTATTATATGAACTATTTTCTATTTTATAATTTTCATCATTATCATTTAAGCTTTTTACCACATATTTATTTAAGTAACTTTTTTCATTTTTCTCATTTTCAACTGAACATTTTATTTCATTATTATCAGCTTTACATGAGTGTTCTACTTCATTTTTTTTATATTCATTTGTATTTTTTATATTCCATCCACCTGAAGGAATAGATATACCATTCGCAATTTTGAAATTAGCCGATCGAGCTAATCCTAAAGCTTCCTGAGCATCTAAAATGGTTTCGTCAAAAGATTTTTTAAAATTTTTTGAACTTTTTAAAACAGGATGTATAACAATAATTTCCTTTTTTTTTTTATTATTTAACTTTGTTCTAGCTTCACTATAAAAACACCTTTTTTCGCTTTTAAATATATCTCTTATTGAAAAAAAAGAAAATCTCATCTTTACATTTTCTTTATTTTTAAAACAGGACTATGTATATACATATTAATTTGACTTATTTACAACATAAACAAATATAAAAAATTTCCATATTAGTCATATTTTTTTTTTTAATTTTATTTCAGTCCTTTTAACTTAAAGGATACTGTTTTTTTTTTTAATTTTTCATTGGAACAATTTAAAATATATTATACCTTCTATTTATTTTTAAACGGCATATTTCTATATAGATATAAACTATCTATTTTTTTTTTTTTTAAACATGCGCTTACAAGAATTAATTATATTTTTTTTTTTTTTTTTATATATTAAGATAATTGTATAATACAAATGGCATTCTCTTTGGGGGAAAAGTAACATTTTTAATTTAATATATTTTATCCTAAAAAGTAATTTTTTTTCTTTTTTTTAAAAAGATACTAATTTGCTTCATTTTCTACCATTTCTAATTGAATTTTTTTTTTTTTTTTTTAAATGTGAATGTATTTTGTATTTATAATTTATTTTAAAAAAGGAAAATATATACGTAAAATATTTTTGTACTAATATATTAAAAGTTCAATGTATATTTCATAAAATTAAGAATATATATATATAATATATATATACATCAGATACATTATTAATAAAGCATGTATATATTTTAAGCATGTGCACTTTAAAAAAAAAAAAAAAATAAAATAAAAATAAAATAAAATAAAATATAATAAACAAAAATTTTAAATAATTGAAAAATATATTCGCTTGTAAATAAAAAAAGTAAAAATTTTGAAAAGTTAAATATTAATTTGTTTACAAAAGAGTTTATAAGCTCAAAAAGAAAAAAAAAGTTTTTGACTTATTAAGGAATTAAATGAATATTTTATATAAAACTTTTTGAATTAATACTTATATATAAAAATATATATATATATTTAACTCATTTGAATGAATTATATTTTTATGTATAATATTTAAAAATGGTTATAAACGTATCATTTAAAGTTACGGGAGGTAAAGAATTTACTATTGAAATCGAACCAAATATAACAGTTTTGGATTTAAAAAAAAAATGTTCTGAACATGTAGATATACCTGTTGAAGCACAAAGAATTATTTTTAAAGGTTTTAAATTAAACAAAAAATAAATACAAAAATGTATATTTTGAATATATATATGACATTTTTTGGTAGATTTTAATGAATATATATTTAAAAATAAGTATGAATACATAATTTTTTTTTAGTAAATATATAAATTTCATTTAATTGATATTTTTTTACATTTAAAGGTAAAATATTAAAAGACAAAGAATCTTTATCAACATATAATGTATCCGATGGAAATACAATGCATTTAGTTCGTAGTGCTATGCCAACAAAAGAACGTAAGAAAAAAAAAAAAAATAGAAAAAGATGTTTAACTGTTTCCTATAACAATATTTTGCATATATACTTTTTTAGCTGAGGAAGAAAAAGAGAATAATAAGAATGAAGATTCCAATAACCAAAATTCAAATTCAAATGATAATTTAAGTGATTTGAGTGATAATCCCTTAGTTCAAATGTTGCTACAAAGTGGGACAGGAGGTATCATATTTTGTTTATTTTTAATATATATATATATGATTGCATTCTAAAATGTTAATAATAGTTTATAAATATGGAAAATTTATATAAAAAAATATTGCAATTTATGCATAGGAATAATTAACCATAATGCTTGTTATGTATAACATTTATTACAATTTTTTTTAAATTCATAATCTTTCTATTTATATTTTTTTTTTAGTATATTATTTTAATTTATTTAATTTTTTTTCTATGTTTATATGCTTGTAATATTTTATTTTATTTTTTTTTTTTTATATATATTGTCTTAGATATGAACAGTTTTAATAGTGATTCAGGAAATGGAGATAATCTTAACTTCGGAAACTTTGCAAATTTACTAAATTCCAATGGTGGTGAATTTAACAGGGATACGATTAGTTCATTATTGAATAACCCTTTAGCAAGATCTTTATTAAATGAATTGAGCAATAACCCAGAAATGTTAACAAATTTAGTATCTAATAATCCAATTTTAAGAAATACTTTTTCTCAAAGCCCAATTATGCAACCAGTTTTGGAAAATCCAAACTTATTAAGAGAATTTATGAGACCAGAAATTTTGCGAGCAGGTTTACAAATTGAGAATGCCCTAAATATGAATACTAATAATAATAGCAATCAAAGAGGGATTAGAATGGAAGATCTTTTAAATAATTTAAATAATTTTGCAAATACTAATGGTACTGCGAATAACACTGATAATAACAACTCTAATGAAAATAATAATAATAATAATAATATTAATTCCCTTTTTCAATCTCAAGAATTGTTACAAACATTTCAACAAGTTATGAGAGCAAATCGTAACTTAGCAAATCTTAATTTTCCTAATTCTAATCAAAATTTAGACTTCAATTCATCTAATGTAACAGATAATAGATCACCAGAAGAAAAATATGCTTCTCAATTGCTGAGCCTCCAAGAGATGGGATTCATTGATAATGCTGCAAATATACAAGCCTTACAAGAAACAGGAGGAGATGTTAATTCTGCCGTTACCCGTTTATTGGAAAAAGGGTTCAATTAAAACATATATATATATATATATGTTTATACATATAAATTTCACATATACATTTTTATTGTATTTTAAGTGTATTTTTTATTTTTTTTATTTTCATATATTTATGTTACAATGTTCAGATGTGTAATTTTATATAATACTTTTATTTTTATTATTTTTTTTTTTTTATAATTTTTTCCTTTTTTGTATGTTTATAATTTCCAAAACAATTTATATAACTTTTATAAATTAAAAATGGAAAAAACAAATGTGATAGTTACAATTTATAAAAAACTCTATTTAATTAAAACATTTATTTTTTTGAAACAGAAAAAATGCATAATTTATTTAAAAAAAAAATAAATAAAATAAAAATTGAAGCAAAAAAATTTAATAAAGATGAAATAGAAAAAATTAAAAAAATATATTGCAAAAAATATTTTTTTTTTTGTGTTTTATTTTTTTTTTTCTCTTTTCATTAAACTATTTCCTTTTATTTTGAACCTTTTTTGATTGTTGCTTCAAATAATTTTGAACAATTAAAGTAGTAAAAATAACAAAAATACAGCACCACTGTATTGGTTTTAATACGTGACCAAATAAATATACAGAAACAATTGTACTTAATGCTTTTCTTAAAGTAGTAAAAAGACTAGTATATAGACTACCATATAACTTAAGAGAATAGAAAACGAAGAATTGGCCAAATGTTCCACTTAATGAAAAAGCTAATATATAATAGTAAGAATCCGTATATTTGCTTAAAAAATAGTAAGGTTTCGAACCTTCAATTATTAAAGATGCGATTAAGTTAAAAAGAAATGCAAACATATTCACATAAAACATTAAATTAAATGAATTAATATTATATTTACTTAATAACTTATCTTGCCTTGGCCCAGTCAAACCATCACAAAATAGCGATATGCATAAAAGAAAAATTCCAAAAGTTGTTTGATGAACTTCCTTTACACTTTTTGTTTTTAATAAATTAAATAATACTAGGGATGATGTAATTAAAAAAACAGCAATATAATCATAATATGGATATTTTTTTCCAAAAAATAAATACCCACCAACTACTATAGGTATCATTTTTCCTGATTTCACAAGAACTTGAGTTGGGAAATTAACATGACTCAAAGAATAATTAGTAGCTATCATTGCTACTGAATATGTAATAGATATTAACATTATTTGTTTTATAAAGTATGTATCTACATTATTTTTCAAATCATTTATAAATTTTTTGTCTCGCAATTTACTTTTAATAAATATAGCTGCCAAGCTACATATGCTATTAGATAAACATAAGACACATATCAAAAAAATATTATAATAAAATTTTTCTTCTCCTTTTCCCAAATTCGGCATTTTTTCTTGATAATAACCAAAAATAATAAAGAAAAAATATATACCACTCACACAAAACATCCCATTCAATAAACTATAAAAACTTGATTCGCTATAATTCTTCTGAGAATTTAGTATATTACTTTTTCTTGTTCTAGCCATTTTTTCTTACTATTCTACTTATACCAATTAGAAGAAAAAAAAAATGTTATTATTAAGGAAATAATTTAACAATGTTTAAAAAAAATATTAGCACTTGACTGTTCTATTTAATATATTTATATTTTTTTTTTTAAAAGATTAAGCTTTACAATATACATATAAATATTATATAATAACTATACATAATTTTTTTCTTTTAGGAAGGAAAATAAAAATTAAAATATTAAAAATTTTAAATATTGTTATTATTAATATAATTCCAAAAAAAAAATTTTTTTTTCCCCCACAAATGAATAGCTTACTATTAAAAAATTAATAAAGAAAAAATAATTTTAAAAAATAAGATTAAAAAATTTTTTTTTTTTTTTTTTTTTTTACAAAATTTATATTGCATATCAATTTTATTTTCTGATACACATTTTAATATATATTAATATGAAATGATACTTTTTTTTTTTCCTCTTTTCTTTATTTAAAAGAAATCTTTAATTTATTGCAATTCCAAATGCAAAAATACTTTTTCTATAATATAAATAAAAATTCAAAATTCAAAAAAAAAATTTTTATAAAAAAATATAAAAAAATCCTGTATAAAAGACATTTATTATTTGTGTAAAATTTTTTTATTTTTTTTTTTAATTAAGCTAAATTGCAGTCAAAGAAGTCAATTTTATACCATAATGAACACACATATTCCTGAAATAATTTATTTAAAATTGAAATATAATTATATTAAAAGCATATGTATATATATATTTGTATGCTTTTATATTTAGAATTTAATTTATTTAAAAAGAAAATTTAGCATACATAACATAGTAAAATAATCATGTCTAGAAATATTTGTACATTTATCGTTTTAAACTACCAAAAGAAATATCTTGTAAATATATATATATTATATTAATAAAATTTCACCAAAAACATAAAAAAAATTGAAAATAGATATAAAGCAATATTTTCTTGTGCTTTTGAATTATAAGAACTTTATATCAAAAGCATATACCCAAATTGATTTATAAATTTCAGTTAATAATAGAAACATAATTCAAACAAAAAAGAAGAAATGTATTTTTTATTTAAAATATAAATATATTTAATTCAAAAAAAAAAAAAAAAAAAAGTGTATTAACAGTTAATTATATTGGTACATTCAACGATATCTTAAGCTAACACGTTCTCCCATTCTTTTTCTTTTTCTTCTTAAAGCTAATTTTGTTTTTTTATTTTTGAAATATAATTCCTAAGATATAAAAAAAGAAAAATGTTTTTAAAATATGTTAAACTATATGTAGCTTTCATATAATTTTTATAAAAAATAATTAAAAAAATATGTAAAACCTGAGTTGGTTTTTTTATAATAGAATTTTGCTCGCTTTTTATATTAAATAAAAATACGTTATTAAAAAAAAAAGGATTTTTCAAAATAGCATCTGACTCTGATGGTATTAATTCATGACGAATTGGAAGTTTGCAGTAGTCATTTTTTGATATATTTTCAGAAAAACGAAAATTTAAGGAATATATAGTATTTTTCGAAAAAGAAAAAATTTTTAGTGGTAAAAATTTATTTAAGTTCATTTTTAATAATTTTTTTTCAAGATATACTTTTGTAAATAGTAAGCATTTTTACTTTAAAAAAAAAAAAATTAAAAGTTAAATATACATAAAATGAAAAATTGTTTGTTTTATTTATTGCTGCACTTTTATACGAAGAAAAAAAAAAAAAAACGCAAAAAAAAAAATATATAAATATATATATATTTTATATATTTGTGCAAAAAAAAAAAAAAATAATATACTCACTATATATTTAAAATTTTTTATTTTTTCTTAAATTACTTTTTATAAATTCAAAATAAAGAGAAAATATATAATTTTGTCATGTTTATTATTATATTAAAAAAAAAAAAAAAGAAAAGTTTTGTCAGTTAATTACATGATTTATGTTATTTAAAAAAAACAAAAAAGAAAACGTTTAAATTAGTACGTTAATATAAAAAGTAAAAATATTAAGAAGTTTGTTGTGGAATATAAACTTTTTTTTTTATGAAACCTTTTTTTATATATGAAAAAAATATTTTTTCATTAAATTGTAAAGTATATAAAAAATCTTATTTTATCATATAATATATTAGAAAAAGTTTCAAGTAAAATATTTTTAACTCAGAAGTAAAATTTATTTTTGTAAAAGAAAAAAAAAAAAAATAAAATAAAATAAAATAAATAAATTATAAATGCTATGAAAAATAATCAAGAATCATAAAATAAAAACTAATGAACAAAATTTAAAAATAAAAATATATTTTCTCAAATATATTTGCACATACGCATAATACATTTATATGTATTTTCATAATATTTAATAAAATATAAAAAATATATAATAATAAAAAAAAAAAAATTTTATTTATTACCTAATATGCATAAAAAGATAATATTCATTTTTTCTGAAGACTTAAATTTTTGTTGCTTAAGATTTTTTGATGAATAAATTAAATGGAAATAAGGAATATTAAATATATTTTATAGAAGGAAAATTTTATTTTTGTTTCTTAAAATAAGAAAACTTATGTGGGGTAAACTTTTATTAAAAAATCATTTTTTTTAATTTGCTTGATAATAACCATAGACATTTTTCTTTTTGTATTTTTAGAGAATATAAAATATGTTAAAAAATAAAGATAAATTAAAAATCTATACATATAAATAAAAAGAAACCTAAAATATCAAATAAACTTAAGCTGAAGAAATAATACAGGGAGCAAAAATTTATTTAAATATATGTATTATAATTCAACAAATAAAAGAATAAAGGATTAAATTAGCAAATGTATAAATAAGTGAATAAACAAATAAAAAAATGTATATATAGATATATAAATGAATAAATAATTAAACACATAAGCAGTTTAAGAGATAAAACAGAAAAGTAAAATTAAAATTTTTTTTTAAATTTACATATGTGGATAAAAAAAATAAAATGCACAATTTATAAATATGCGTAATCTTTAGGAATAATATGTTTCTATGATATTATCAAAGTGTAAAAAAAAATATTTCAAAATATTAACGGAAACAAATAAAAATTAAAATAATAATAAAATACCAAAAAAATTAAAAAAAAATTAAAATATTTTGCAAGAACAAATATATAGAAATTTTGATATCAAATTATCACATATATACTTTTATATATAATAATAATAATAATTTGAAGACTTATATTCAATTAAAGAAGTTTTATGTATATATATATGTGTGTAGAATACTTTTTAATAAAATAAATTTTCACATGATTTAAGGATAAACAAATGTTTAAAAGAATCATAGTATAAGGAAGATATAATAAATATGAAATATATAATTACATGAATTAAAAGAAAAAAATATATATAAAGAATACATAATACACATGGTTATATAAATATATGTTTTGATAGTGTTATATAATTATATGAAAGTAAAATATATAACCTTTTTTCTTATTATTATTTATCAATATATTTGGTGGTTTGATTCTGAACGAATTTATTTTATAAAATTGTTACAATTTTAATAATTAACATATAGATATTTATGCTTTTACTATAATATAAATACATTTCATGTATTGTAATAAATGAGAATTTTATAAAAATAAAAACTTTTTTTATTTGACGCAATGTGAACTAATTTTCATTGCAGTGCGCGTGTAAAAACGCACTGCTTTTTATGAGTAGTAAAATTATACATATATTTTAAAAGATATATAATATATATATTTTTTTAATTTTGCTTTATTTTATAATATATAATTATTTTCTTTACATATTTTCTTTTTATTTTATATATGTCTATCTATATTTCTGTATAATTTTTATTACAATGATTTATCATTTTTTTTTAAATTTTATGAAATTTTTACATATATATAAAATATACAAGTTATAAAATAGTTTTGATAATAATTTTTGAAATTTTATCATTTTTCATAATTTTCATAAAAAAAAAAATTATCTATTTAATCAGAATACATTATTTATTTACAAATTTATTTTTTGTCATGTGATTTTTATGTTTATTATTCTTATGAATTTGAATACAATTATTTATTTTTAATAATAAGAAATATTTTTATTATGTTATATATTTAATCAATAATATATATATATATATATATGTAAAAATAGTTAAGTAAATAATATAAAATCTTCTTTATATTTATATTTTAAATTTGTTTTAATCATTTTTATTATAATGCATAACAGAAAAAATAAAATAAAATAAATTAAAATAAAAATATTATAGATGTAGTGCATAGATATATATAATAACTAATTGTATGTATATGTATTATTTATAAAAAGTAGTATTAGTACTCATATTATATATATATTTGTTCATATAGCATACCTTTTATAATAGGAGGAAAAAAAAAAAAAAAAGAAATTTTTTCAGATAGTCTTTATTTTTGTTTAGAATATAAAATAAATATCTATTAAGTTTTTAATTAATAATTTTTATTTTAGAAACTTATATGCAAAAATAAAATTTGCATATAATGTTTTTTTTTATTTTATTATTTTAATATCATCATATCATTGCTATTTTATTACGCCTAATTTGGGTTGACAGAAATTAGTCTATAAGTAGTTGAAGCATAACTCTTACTAGTTTAATGAAATTATATATATATATATATATATATATATATATATATATATATATATATATATAAATTAAAATAAAAAATTAAACTGAAAAAAAATGCAGAATTATACTGATTATAATTTATATAAAAACTCTGATTATTGTAATAAACAGGATAATACAGATCAACTTTTTAATTGTGTAGATGTAAAATTATTCGATATGGAAAGATATATGGGAAACGCTAACTATAATTTGGATTATTTGAATCCAGTATTAAATCATCCTACAAAAATAGAACATGGAAAAATAAAAATTTTAATTTTAGATGCTCCGACAAATGATTTATTGCCATTATATATAAAAGAAATGAAAAATTATAATGTGACTGATTTAGTTAGAACATGTGAAAGAACATACAATGATGGAGAAATAAAGCAAGCAGGGATTAATGTTCATGAATTAATATTCCCAGATGGAGATGCACCAACTGACGATATAGTAAATAATTGGCTAACTGTCGTTAATAATGTAATAAAAAATAATTGTGCTGTTGCTGTTCATTGTGTAGCAGGATTAGGTAGAGCACCAGTTTTGGCTTCTATTGTTTTGATTGAATTTGGTATGGATCCGATTGATGCAATTGTATTTATACGTGAACGAAGAAAAGGCGCAATAAATAAAAGACAATTGCAATTTTTAAAATCATATAAGAAAAAAAAAAAAAAAAAAAATTGTTTAAGAAAATGTCATTTTATGTGAATTTTTTTAATCAAATAATTATGTGTGCTTATATTTATAAAATTTTTATTTTTTAAAATGGAAAATATAAAAAAATTAGAATAAATATATAAATTTTTTTTTTTCTTTTTTTGTTATATGATAAACTATAAAAACTTTAAGAGCATATATGTGTAATTAATAAGCTTAAATAAAACTTTTTAATTTCTAAAAAAAAAGGAAAATGTTATTCTTATCTTTCTCTACTATGTAATTTATTTTTTTAAATTTCTAAAATATTGAATTTGTTAATTATTTTAATGTTTTTTTTTTTTTATATTTTCGTTTTATTTTGTAAAAAAATTTAATTTTCAGTAAAATCTTTAACAACCTGTGGAAGATAATAAAATATATATGAAATGAAAATATCAAAAAAGTTAATTTCTACAACATCCATAAAAAATCCATATACAGGACTTTCTGTGTTAAATTCACTTATAAAGGACTCTCCTAATTTTATTAAATGAGTACAAATATAGGATTGAAAAAATGGTTCACTAAATATACTTGAAATTGTTCCTGATAAATTATTTAGGATAGAAATAATAAATGTTAGCAATTTCTTTTTATACCTTGAATGAAAATATAATTCAAATGTTTGTATAGAGGAAATTGTAAGATAAGACACGAAATTTCCAAATATTTTTTTTAGAGTAGCATTTTTTGATAATACGTAATTAATATTTTTAATAAGATCTTCAATAAAGCGAGCATTTCCTGTATAATTCATGTGGATAACAGCAATTAAATTAGATAATATATTTTCAATTTGTTCTACATCAATAATATTTAATATATTTTTTAAAGACACAGAAATATTTTGTAAATTAAATAGACATATATCAAATAAGCCATGTTTTATAGAGCTGGTATTTGTTAAAGATAATCCCAATTTATAATCTCTAACAATTAGTAATAGAGCATCTAAGTATTGTATTAAATACATTTTTGCATAATATGTAATTTTTTTTGCAGCATATCTACTTCTATAAAAATAAAGACCATTTTTTAAAAAAAAATCAAGACCATAAAGAAATGATAATGAAAGCAAACTACTTTTTACACTACCATAAACATTATCAATTGCGTTACCTAAAGCATGTTTAACTCTACTAATACCCAAAGGACTTTTTATACTTAGTTCAATAAAATTGTATTCATTATTTAACTTCTTAAGTGCTAAAGAATTACTAAAATCTATCTTTTGAATGCCTAGAACTTTTTCTTTTGTGCTATTATTTATGTTTATGTGACTCTTCCTATTTGTCACATTTTCTTCCTTTAATAAATCATCATCTAAAAGACCTTTTTCACGTGCCCTATCTAGAAGTAAGTGTCTTATTACACCTTCAAATGTATGTTTATCTCCATAGAATTCTTCTTCTAAATTTAACTTTCCATTATTTTTATCTTTTTTTATATTATTTTGCTTCTTTGTAATATTTTCATTATTATTTCCATATTTTAGTAAAAAATTTTGATGAATTGCATTATTCCTTACATCACTTGGTTCAACATCCAATGGCATTTGTTTTCCACCAAATTTGACTTTTATCTTTTTGATAATGTTTTTTAATTTTTTACTTAATAATGAAAAATGTTTTCCTTTTTTTTTATTTTTTTTATCCTTTGTTTTAGTATCATTAGTTGAATATGGTTCATTACAATTATTTCTATTATTTAAAATCTTAAACTTAATTAGTTTTAATAATTTATTTTTGTTTCTACCATTATTAGATGATATATTATTTTTATTAGGAATATATAAAAAATTTTCTAAAAAGCTATATGTTGCATTGGTATTTTCTGTATTATTGCTACGTTCTAAATCATAGTTGGTTTGTGTATCATCACTATTTATTGTTTGAGCAGATGAATTAATATTTTCATTATATTCTTGATTAAAATATAAAACTTTTTCTACAAAAGAATCAACATTATACGATCTTGTAGCAGCTAAAAAGATGAATTTAAAAAAATATTTTATTAAATTTAACAAGGTTGATTTTTCGTTTAAGAGCTTGATTGTTGACGTATTAAAATTGATATCCCTTTTCTTTATTAAATATATTAAATTATTTTCTTTATTAAATGAGAAAAAAAATTCTTTTACATTCTTAATGAAGTTTTCATAAAATGATGAATACTTACTTGAACTCATACTCGAAGGATAATTATTTAATGTATAAACGAAATTTTCAACAAATACCTCGACAAATGATATAATTTCTCTTATATCATTTTGGGTATAAATATTTTTTTTATTATTTAATAAATTTGTTAATTCTTGAATTTGTTCATTTTTAAACTTAAATGATATGTCATTTCTTTGAAGAAATCTATGTTGTATGGCACAGTTATAAACAAACTTTGCCAGCTTTTCATGTTGTTCATTTAATAATAGTCTTTTTTCCTCCTCTAAATTAAAATTTATGTAGGAATTTGTTTTATAAACAAAAACAGACTTGTTATTTTCTATTATTCTATTTAAACTTGATTCTAAATTTATATATTCCCTTCTAGTTCTCATTAAGTCAGCAAAACCATAGTAAAAAGCAAATAATAACAAATGATCAACTCTATAATTGTCAAAATTAAAAGTAGGAGTTGTTTTAATAAAGTGAAGATAAAAATTTTCTTTCTTCAACTCTACATCAAGTGCATATTTATAAGCTTCCAAGTAGTCATCATTTTCTAAATAGTTCTTTAAATTCATTAGTTTTATTCCTTTTATAAAATAGTCAACTAATGTATGATCAACAATTAGTCGTTTAATGCTATTTATTTGCTTGCTTCCCATCCACTTAAAATCTGTTACTTCATATTTTTTGTCTTCTTCATCACGTTGTTTAGTTCCTATATGTGTATACATTAATATATTGTCCTGTGCTTTGTTTTTTTTAGAAATTAAATAATTATATATTTTATTAAATGGTCTTTTAACTACTTCTTTAAATCGTTTTTTTTCGTTTTCCATTTTTTCATCATCTTCCATTTGTTGTTCAATACTTTTTGGCATTTCTTCATATTCCCCATTTTCATCATTATTATTTTCATTTTTTTTTTCTTTTTTTATTTCATTTAACTTTATATTTAATAATTTATAAATAAGTTCTGAATCCTCTGAAGCTCTTAGAAGTACTCTTTGAATATCAGGATAGAATCCTAACAAATTAAGAACAAAAAAAGAATAAATTTTTGTATTTTCCTCTCCTTCATTAATAGTATGCTTTGGATCTGCTGTTAATTTATATCCAAAAGCACCTTTATCAAAAGGTTTATGATTAAAGACCATAATATCAACAGATTCGCGAGGGAAATAAATATTTCTTAAGAAAACATGCTCATTATAAAGAAAGTCTATTTCTAAATAAAGTGAACTAGTTTTTTCTAACATATGTTTAAAAAAAATTGTTGAATTTTCACTATTATATAATAACTTCGTATACTTAATTCCCACTGAGTTTAATCTCTGCTGTATACGTAAAGGTTTAAAAGATTTCGTTTCAAACATTAACTTGTATAGCATTACTGTGTAAATGTTTTTATACAAAGCATAAACATCATATGCATTTCCATTATTGATTCCTTCATTTTTTATCTTGTAATATTTATCAATAAATTGTTGTAAAACATTAATGGTTTTATTCAAAATAGTTACTCTACATTTGGTATCTTTCTTCTTCTGATATTCCTCTAATTCATCTCTATCTGCAAAAGCAAAACATTTTATTTCACTATAACTAGTCCCTTTATATTTATAATTCTTTTTTGATGAAAAAGCATTATATAGCATATCTATCCAATTAGTATTTGGCTTAATGGGCGCACCATTTTCTTGGAGATTATTTTCCAAAATATTAATACAAAAATTATTATGATTATCATCTAATTCGCTCAAGTTCTTCCCTTCATAAATGGATTTATCACATTCATAAGAAAACATGGCTATATTTTTAATTTTTTTTTTACCAATAAAATTATCCAATGTTTTGTTAAAAAACGTTACATGTGTTCCATAAAAACCTACTCTCTTTTCACACTCTTCTAGTTCTTTTATTTCGTTTTTGCTTGAAGATAATTTTATAGAACTATCTATTTTAGAAGTATCTTCTATATTTATTTTCTCTTTATTTTTTAATTTATAAATAATTGGACATAAATTTCTAATATTTTTTAATTTATTTAAGTAAAAACTAGAAGAATGAATATTTGAATTATCAGTGTAATAATACTTATAAAAAAAATTATTTATATGAGAAATTTGAACACTTAAATCTTCCAAAAAATCATTTAATACGTTCTTTTTTTCTAGAGAAACTTTTAAAGTTTTATAAAAATCTAAACCAATTAAACATTCTAATCTTTTTTTTATTAAGTAGTGTTTATTTTCAATATATATATTTTTATTATTAAATAATTTATTTTGATGAAATTCAAAGTTTTTATAATTTTTGTATTTTTCTTTTAAAAAATCTTTTGTAAGAGCACTTAATTTTTTTATGTTACTTAGGCTATTAGTTTTAATTATTACAAATGCTAATAAAACAAGTCTATAATTAAGTAAAGCAGATGTTTTATTCATTCTTGTTTTCATCATATAATTCTCTTCTTCACTTAAAGGGTAAATCTTATTGAAATAATTTGCATAATCAGAAAAAAAACTTACTTTAGGACTATTTGCTGTAGTTCTGTTGTCTGCATCTAATGTTTCATCATCATTTGAACTAAGGTCTGATTCAATTGAACTTGTATCACTATTTTTATTATCCGAACTATTAAAATCTCTTTTTACATTTTTTATTATATTTATATTATCATTTTGAATACTAAAAAAATTTAATACATTTTTAATATCTGAATTAGTTTCACATAGAACTTCACTCTTATCATCTTTTAATTTTAATGGATTAATTGATCTAACTGATAAAATAGCTTCACTTTGCATTTTATAATCATACTTATACCATGTGAACTTTAAATGTTCTTCTACATCAGATTTTTCTTTTCTATTTCTATTTTTATAAAAATTTTGTAACGTTTGTAATGTTTCATTCTCGTTTCTTACATGTCCTACTGTATCCTCTTCTTCATTTTCATCTTCTTCATGTTCTTCGTCTTCTGCATCTCTTCCTTTTACTTCTTCGCCATCACCAATTTTTAGATAATTTTTTTTTGATTTTATATACGAAACATTTTTAATTTCATCTCTAAATTTAAATATAAGTTTTAAAATAAAATATATTTTTCTATATTTTTTTAATTTTTGTGTTATATAATCTTTCACGTTGCTTTTTTTAATAAAATTATCTAATTTTTGTAATGATTCAATGTTATTGTTATCCGTTATATCAACTTCAAAATATGTTTTCAAGTTATAATTGCCGAGCTCTAATATTAATTTCATGTTTTCATTTGTTCCATTCATATTTTCAATAGTAACACTAAAAATACTTGAACTCCATTTAGTGGAATGATAATATTCATATTCTAGTAATTGATTTATAATATTTTTTTGTGTTAAATATTTCAAGGTATCCTTAATTTTTTCTAATTTATTATTTTGAGTACCTTCTTTTCTTTTTTTTTTTGAAATATTTTTTATTTTCTTCGTCAACATTTTTATGCGATCTTTAACTTCTATTAATTTAGTTTTTAATGAATTTTTTTTATCCTTACGTCCTTTGTGTTTCTTTATATCACTTGGGGTTATATTAACAGCATTATTATAATCTTCTTTAATTTTATTAGCTTCTTTCTTTTCATTATCTGCTTCCTCATTAGTAATATGCAAGTTACTTGTTTTTTTTTGATTTATATGTTTCTTATTTTTTTTTAAATTTATGCGTATTTTAGACTTATTTTTATCAAGTATATTAAAAGGGTATTTGTTATTAGAATTACGTTTATCTCCTATTTTTTTGTTCACAGATGTATTCGTTTCCATTTTATTATCAAAACTATTAATTTCGCTAAATATTTTTTTTAAGTGATCATTAATATTATTACTTTTGTAAAATGGAACAAGTTCTGCTTGATAGCATATATGTATATTTCCAATTTTATCTTTATTTCTTTTACTGTTAATAATTAAAAGACATAATTCATTATTTTCTCTAAATATATTAAAATCCGCTATGATATTTTTAAATTTTTGAATTTTTGAATTACTATAAGTTTCCATAGTAATATTAATTTTAAAATGCAATTCACATTTTATATTTTTTGCTTTAAAAGTTAAAAATAAATTATGGCTGTAACCATAAATAAATTTTTCTCGGCTACTTAATTTTTTTAAAGTAACTTTATATACCCTTTTACTCCAATGTTGGCTATAATAATAACTACAAAATTTTATTTTATTTTCAGAAAGGTTATTTTTATTATCATAACCATATATGAACAATTTTTCTAAACAACTTAAGGTTCGGTAGTTATATGATTCTATAAGATAAAAACTTTTGTATTTGTTCATTTTGTTATTTTGTAAAAAAGATATATTATTTTTTTTTGCATTTTTTCTTCTTATGCTATAGTATTCTTCATTTTTATCACCATTATTTAAGTGAAAATTATGGTTTTCTAAATTATGTATATGATTCATCTGCTTGTATATTTCTTCTTTTTTTAACTTAATATTATCTTTAGATTTATCCCTATGAAATATTCGATGATATTCATTTAAGTTATTAGGATTGAAATTGCTCTTAAATTTATTTGATTCTGTCTGATTCAACATATTTCGTGAATTTTGAAATTTGTTCTTCATTTCACCAGGATAATTAGTACTCATATATCCTCCATATTCTATATTTCGAAAATTATCGGTATTATCATCTTTTTTAATTTCGTATTTAAAATTATAGAATTCCTTATTATAAGATTTTAGATATGGTTTTTCTAAAAATGATAATTTTGAATTAGAAAATTTTTTCTTTAACTTTTGATAACATAAATTGAATTTTTTTGCTTCATCTTTTGATATACTTTGTATCCATCTATTATACATTTTGTCTATTAATTCCATTTTAGTTAATCTTACTTTTTTCTTATTAAAAAATAATTGGGAATGAACTTTTTCAGTATATAATCTAAATTTAGTCATAAAATCTTCATGTTGTATTAGAGCTATAATATTTTCATATATGTAAGAGGAACTTTTTTCATCAACAATAGAAACGAATTCAAGAAGATCAATTCTCTGCACTTCAATTTGCTTAAATTTCTCAGTTATTTCAGTTGAAAATGGTAAAATGTTATTTATGAATATTGTAATGTAATACTTCATATATGTTATAAATTTTTTTTCAATACCATCATATAAATGTTGAAATAGATTCACGTAACTTCCAAAATTTAAAAGAAAAAAATTTCTAAAATGCAAAAGAATTTTTTTAATTCTTTTTTCATTATTATTTATATATTCCTTAACATCTGGTTTAAATAATAAAGAATCCAATATTGCTTTGAAATAACATTCTTCAATAGAGTTATGTAATAAAAAAATTAAGTTCGAAAAAATTCTTCTAAAGTCTATGCTCTCTATTAAATCTTGAAGGAGACATTCCTCCATTATTTTATGCATAGTTGTTAAAACGAAAGTAGACCACATTGTTAATCCATCTAATGATACATTAAGTTTTAATAAAATGAGTCTAAATACATCTAAACTACCACGTAAAATTCCTTCTGATGCAATGATTTTAAAAATTTCACCTTTAGTTTTACCTAATTTTAAAATACTGTAAAGTATATGAGATAGTAAATTTATTAGACCTATATTCAACTTAGTTTTTACAAAAAATTGAAGCAATTTAAAAACTGATGCTGAAGAAAAATAAGTTGCATATTTCGTAGGCACTAATGATCTAATAAGTATATTACTAACTTTTACATTTTTAATTTCTTTTCTCCATAATTCGTAATTAAATATAGACTGAATATATTCCTTTGTTACTGGTGAATCTCCTGATATATAAATTCCCCGATTCGCCAATTCATCAAATAACATATTGGTAATTCTATAGCTTTTATATATATTGAATTTATCCTTATCAATTGATTCTACTATTCTATGAAATATTATTATTGAATTAAATAAATTATATATATCTTCTTTATTTAATGATGATAAATATGTTAGTTCTTTTTTATGAGAATTCCTTAATTTTGTATAAACATCTTCAAATTTCATATCACTTCCATTTATAGTTACTTCTGTGTTGAAAAACTTCCATATAACGGATATGTAATAATGCTCTTTATTTATTGGAATCACATCTATATCATTTCTTATTTTGCTTCGTATTTCTGCTTGGTATAGTATGTTTTTCCACTCATCATAAGTTAAATATTTAGACCTTAATTTTTTTAAATATTTTTTTTCTATATATAATTTATTTTTCTTCAAACGACCCATTATAGATTTAGTATACTTTCTGGAACCCAATTTCCAAAAATTATCTTCTCTCATAAAATTAAAATAAATTAGTTCATTTTTTTTAAAAAAATCTACTTGTATTTTGGATGCTATAGAATACCAGTCCTCATAATTTAACTCTTCATTTGACAATTTTTTTAAAACTTTCCAGTAATTAGAAATTTTTATATTTTTTTTTTCTAACTCTTTAAAATACCTTTTTGTCATTTTTGTTGCACCTAGTTCATTAAAATCATATTTTAAACAACAATCATATAATATTTGTGCCTTGTTAATAATATTGAAAACGCTATTTTGATTTTCTCTTTTAAATATCACATAATTAATTATGTTATCTAAATTTATTTTAACATATTTCATCATATTATTTGTAATTTTTACATATTCACATATTACAAAAGATTCCAAATTTTTTAATTTATTTATATATAGATTTATTTTCTTTATTTCATTTACTTTTTTTGACTTTTTTAATAGTTTACTTTGTGCAATAATTTCATATTTTATTCCATTCATCAAAAAATCCATCAATCTCATAAAATTGCTGGGGTAATACTTATTTTCTTCATAACCTTTTAATATATTTAAGTATGATTCTTTAGCATCTATACCAAAAAGGTTATATTCATTTTTTTCAATATAATCATAAATATTATTTATAGAATCCTTAACTAACGTATTTGGAGAGTTAAAAATTGATTCTAAAGAAAATTCAATATTCAATTGTATTTTTGATTTAAGTACTAAAAAAAAATAATCCATTAATTTTACAAACTTCGTATAATTTTCGAAATACATCAAATGCTTAAAATTTAATATATCTTCTCTTAATGATATTAACAAAGTATATAACGAAATTTTATTTGATAAAAATAAATTAATTTTTTCCCTAATTATTTCAAAGTACTTTTTGTAATAATAGTTAGATTTGTCTGAATTTTTTATAGATTCATCTAAACTTAGAGAACAATTCGATATTTTATAAATAGATGGCGAAAATGGATTATCAACTTTGAAAACTTCTCTTTCATTTCTTATCACAGTGTCTCCTATAATATTTAATATATTTATGTACAAAAAGTAAGTAGGTAAAATTAAATACATATTTCCTTCTTCAGCTAAAATTTGTATATTAAATTTCACTGCATTATCATCCTGATATTTATATAAAAATATGTCATCTCCATTCACGCTTAATACATTCAATGAACTTCTAAAATAGCCAGATAATATTGGTAATAGCCATATCATATGTTCATTAAATGGTTGATCTCTAAGATAATTTGTTATTAATTGTGTAGCATATTCAGCTTTTTTAAAAAAGCATTCTTTATTTTTTTTGCAGTTTAAAATAAAATAAAAAAAATTATGTACATTACTAATTATATAATCTAAATAATATTCAAATGTATGAAAATTATCGTCTTCTTTCTTATTTAACAAATTTTCAGAATTTTCTTTTTTTTCTTTATAATCTAAATTATCAATATTTATATATCCTCTCAATAAAATGATACGAGAAAATTCATTCTTTTTTTCTCTACTTAACGTAATTTCTCCATCTTTAATGAAATCCTTTTTTTTATAGAAAAATTTATTGTATATTTTTATTATAATGCTAATTATAAATTTTGTTAAATCCATTAATTCATTTACATAAAATAAATAGTATAACTTACGTAAAATAATTATATTATTTAATGATATAGATGTCTGTAAGCCTAATTTCAATTCACTAAATTTTCGAATGTAAGAATAACCTAACCCAACTAAAGATATAAAATAGAATTGTTGTTTTTCATTAGATGATATTGAAAATTTATAATTTTCAACTTCTTCTAAAATTTTTTCTTTCACATTTTCATCAATTTTAAGTATTTCTATTTCATGACCATATGGTCTATTATAATTTAATTTTCTTTTATTAGAAAAATATGGAAACATTTTTATAAAGTCAAACATTCTCTTTTTATTTTTTTTTTTTTTAAATAATGAACATATTATACTTTTTTTTTTCTTTCCTTTTTCTATATATTTTTTCTCTATTATAATTTCTATTTCCCTTATCATATATTTTATTGAAGAAATAATTAGTTGTATATATTTAAGTTTATTCATAAAATCAAACTTTTTTTTCAATTTTGAGAGCGATTTCATATATAATTCTAATAGATATTTATCAGCTATAAACAAATCCCTTAATAAATTATCCATATTACTATAATAACCATAACCAAAAATAGAAAATACTTCTAAATATAATAAATTTAAGTAGTTACTTTTAACTTTTTCATTTCTATTTTGTACAATTTCTAAATCAATTATATTTTTCAATTTTGATTTTTTGAAATTGCCTATATCATTTCGTTCTAATATAATCCCTATCATTCCTTGTAAATTCTCATAATTTTTTTCATGTAAATAAGCTTTTATAATATTATGTATTTCATCTTCTGAAGAATTATTGTAATATTTGTATTCATTTATAATTGATTCCAAGTACATTTTTTTATTATATAATTCATCATAATATAAGTGAATAACAGCTGAAATAATATAAAAAATAAAAATTAAAAAAAACATAATAAATATATATGTAATAAATAAATATATATATACATAATGTTTTCCTGTTATATATTCTTTATACTTATATAGCATTATATTAATTAGAGTTATTTTATTTTTTTTTTTCTCTTACAAGTTTCTCTTAAATCATTCATATCTAATTTAAAGAGTCTGTTATTTGGATTATATATTTTAAAACTATGACTGTCTTTTAATATGATAATTCTACCTTTATTTTTGTTATTATTATGTTTATAACTATGCAAATCATATCCACCTTTTTTATTTTCTGAAAAATATAGTATTGTTACTTTAAAATGATCACTTAATATTTCAATTAGATGTAATAATGCATTTCTTGAGTAATAAAAAAGAGCAATTTTTTCCTTAATATTCAATTTATTATTTATTTTGGAATATAATTTATTAGTTATATCTTTTCTTTTTATGTCCATTATAGAAAAAATAGAATTGTATTGATATTTTATCTTAAAAATTTGATTTAATTCATAAGCTAATGTATTTAACATAATATCTGTTAATACGTTTAAATGAGAATTGGGTTTATGATTTTTTATACATTCTTTTAAGTCATTAGCATTTAAATTAAAACTCATTTTCGCATTTGATATGAATGATTTCATATTATTTAAATTAAATTTGTAAAACCATTGTTCTTTTATACATTTATATAGATTTTTATTATTGTCTTCATTTAAAAATTTTGTAACTTGTATATTAACTTCATCATATTTCAACATATATCCGACTAAATCACTTATGAGATCATTCTCAAAATAGTATCTGACTATTCTTTGTAAAATTACTTCACACATTTTATCATACATTTTATTTGTAACTAAAAAAATAAAAATAAAAATAAAATAAAATAAAATAAATTATAGAAAATGCAAAAAAGAAAAAGTTCAAAACAATAATTATGCTGCATATATTTACATTATAATTAACTACCATTCTAATGAAATAATATTTTAAAATATATGTAAATTATAGAAAATAACAAAAAAAAAAAAAAAAAAAACAGGATTATTAACAACACTAATGCATCAAAACATATATCATTAAAATAAGATATTATATATATATATATATATGCATATGTGTATGTTATTGTATAAAAATATAACCGTTGCGTCCCCATAGTTTATTTTTTTTAACAAAAAAACTATTAGGAGTCCTACTTCGTACAAAATTGAAAATATGTTCGAATAGTTTTTCATTAAATGGTTTAGGTATATCAAATACATGATAATATAAAATTATGTTTTTTCCGTCTTGGATTAATTGCAGCATTTCTTCATCTATTACATCATATTTTTGATTTAGAGGATTTAAATGAGAACTAGTATCTTTTGTGTAAGAATATTCAATTAAATCTAAAAAAAAAATATCTTCAAAATTTTTTACTTTACAATACGATAGTTCGATTGGAAAAAAATATTTACTGGGGCTTTTAAACATTAAAAAAGATTTCATTTTTTTAAAGTTTTTAGTAAGTTGAGATGATAATGTTTTAATATCATCATCCATAAATCCTTTATAATGAATAAATAAAAGTTCTATTTTATTTAATAATGTATCTTTGATTATATCTCTTATATTATCACCTATAATATCATAGTAATAACTTTCATAACCATTAAAAAGCATCTCAACGACTTGAATAATATTATTTAGGTGAAGATTTATAATATTCTCTTTATCAATTAATATATTAAAATCTTCTGTCACTTTAATTTTATTTAGAACATTATTAAAAAATATCATTATATTTATTACATCCATTAAATCAAGAACTAATATTTCACTACTAAGTGGAGGAAAACCTTGTATATAATTTTCCTGAAGTTCTTGGATATTCATATTATATAAAACTAACGAAATAATATCTAGCACCTCCATATATTGTTCATTGTCTTTATATGAAAAGAAAAAAATAAAATAAGATAATTAATTAAAATATATATATAAAAAAAAATAAAGAAAATAAAATAATATATTATAGAAACAAGAAAAAACAAGTAAAAATAAAGAATTATAATTATTGATGCATAAAAAGAAAATTAATTATTATAATGTGCTTTTGTATAATTTATAATTTTTTTCATTTTTACCTCTCTCTCGATCACTTAATATTGTAAGAGTTGTAAATATTTTTTCGTTATATAATTCATATTTAAAAATCATTTCTTTTAGAACATACAAATGATTTTTAATTGTATTATCGTTTACACTTTTTTTTAAGATATGCTTTTTTAGTAGATTATAAATAAATGAAAAATGATATCTAATTGTTTTTTCCTTCGACAAATTTGTTTTATTTTTTCTCATATTTTCAAGATGTAATAACAAAGTACCCAAAACTGTTACAGAAGAAAAATATATATATATATGATAATATGTATACTTAAATATATTTCGGAAAAAATTTTAGTATAAAAAATAGCTTATATAAAAAAAGACGATTAATTTAAATTTAATAAACTAATTTATTATAAAATTTATTTTCTATTTAAATTTGTATTTTTATACTTACGTATTTTTTCGTTATTATAAAAATTACTAAAAACATTTTGATAAGATTGTTTGCTTGACAAAAAAGAAATATCATTGAAGGCTGTGCTATAATCATAGAATTTGTGTATAATAAAATTAAGTTTATTACTAAAAGAAGAAAAAATTTTATCATTGTTGATACATTTTTTTATCATATCTATTTCTCTTAAACGCCCACATACAATAGCTGTAATTAATGAAGGAATGTGATTAATATTATTAGCATTTTCATTTCTGTAAATAGTCAGAAATGAATATTTCTCTGTAACCATTTTTTGATTTGTATTATAAGACAAATTTTCACGTTCTACAGATTTTAACAATGTATCCAATCCCCTTTTAACTAAAAACATTTTTTTTTCTACTGATTGTGTCTCATTTTTATTATCAGAAATAGACTTATCTATACAAATAAAAATATATATATGATATATATAATATATGTCAAAACATAAACAAATAAATATAACAGTGTTTAATTATATGTATAAATGTCTTACCAATTTTTTTAACAAAATAAAAATTTAAGCCAAACCCTGCATTTATTATATTTTTATTGACTAAATTATTATTCAAAATATTAGATGCACACTTATTTTTAACTTCATAAAAATTCCCATCATATAATTGAAAAATGTGTAATTCGTTCGTTTTTGATAATGACTTATTTTGAATATATATGGATTTAGTATCATTTATAAAATATACATTACGCTTTGAATAAATTAAAATTATGTACATCATCAATGCATCTGTGAATCCAAAATAGTTTAAAAGGCTTAAATTATAATCATCTTTATTTTTTTCGAATAATGAATAATACATATTTGTTAGGATTTGTAATTCATTTGTAGAAAATATATCCAATACTTTTCTTAAATAGTTCGTATAGTGTATCCATACAATTGTAAATACGGAATATAACTTTGTTTCAATTTTATTTAATACTTTTTGATTAGTTTTTAACTTAAAAAATGATAATGTTTTTTTTTTGTTGGCAAATATATTTTTAGACTTAAAGAAGTGGGAATTTAACGCACTTAGTTGAACGTTTAATAATTCATTTAAATTATCTATTTCAAAAGAAGAAATTATATTAATTATTGAGTTTTTCATTTGATTTGAGTCAAAAAAAGTGGATTCAAAAATATTTTTTAAATTTTCATCATTCAGAAATAAAGATTTTTTATTAAAAATAGAGTATTTAGTTCTTAGTAGGTCTTTTTTTAATTCTCTAATACTTTTTAATTTTTCTATTTCCATAATTTTTTTTTTTTTACAAATATGTTTAAAATAATTTACATTATTTATGTCTTCTATATATTCTTTATTTTTTTCATTTGAATTGATTGTATCATCAAAAAAACCATTTGAATCATATGCTATTTTATCATTATTACCCTTTAAACTCCCTGGATGATTATCTGAAGAACTAGTATCTATATGTGATGTACCAATTTTGCGTTGAGATGAAGTGCTAGGATGAGATGAAGTGCTAGGATGAGACGAAGTACTAGGATGGGATGAAGTGCTAGGATTGGATGAGGTACTAGGATTGGATGAAGTGCTAGGTTGAGAAGAGGTGGTAGATTGAAATAAAGAGACAGGTTGGGATGATTTATCATACCGAGAATAAACATATTTGAATGGAGAAAAAACAGAAGATGTATATGTTTTAAACTTAGAAAAAAGAGATTGCGAGTTTTTATTTCCAGATGTAGACTGTTCTCCATATGATTTTAATTTTTCTTCATCATTATTGGTATCTATTATCTCATTTGAAATTTCAGAATGTGATTTTTTTAATTTTATATTTTTAGTTAAATCATTAGAAGTGTCATTCCCCATTGTTCTATCAAAAATATCTTCTTCTGACTCATCAGGAAAAAGAAGATGAAGATCTAATTCATTATCTTTATCTGTTTCTTCTACTTCATTTGTTCCTTCTTTCTTATTTATTTCTTCTATTTCTTCTATTTCTTCTATTTCTTCTATTTCTTCTGAATCAAGTTCTTCACAATGTTCATTAAGATAGTTAAGTATTTCTAGAGAAAATAATAAACTTAAATTTACTAAATTTCCTTTAACAATATTAAGTAATAAAACATAAATATTATTCTCTTTTATGTTATTGCGTTCATTATATTTATTTGCAATTTCAAATAATGAGCTATAAGATGTTGTTTGCATATTATCATTTTGCTGAGATATTTCAAAATGTTCCACTTTTATGCACCTCGTAATTTGCTCATTCTCTTGTGAATCAACCGATATAATTTTCATAGCTAATATTAAATATAAAAAAAAAAAAATTTAATTATATTAAAATGCAAGTTCTGTGGCACTTTAATAACATGAATATATATATAGGAAGAAATAAAACATATATATATAATATTAATATATTTTTTTTTTTTCCTTATATAAATATTAATTTGTTCTATATAAATGTTTAGAGAATGAATATATATATTTATATGCATTTTAAAATTATGTATTTTACTTTCATTTATAAGTGTAAACTTATTTTTATTGAATTGCGTTAAGTTGGAATTGATGTATAATGGTAATATTTTATAATTGGATATTGTATTTAAAATAGAGAAATGATAATCAACTAAAAAATAAGTAATACCATCAAATAATCTATGAGGAATCAAAGTTTTTGAATAATATTTTGTAGATACTAATTGAATTAGTTTATCAGGTAAGGTATTTATGCGAATAGATATTAACATTCCATTTTCATTTAAAATGCTTATTTTTGAATTATATACTTTCGAAATAACTAATGCTAAAAAACTGTCAAAGAAATAATATTTATTAAGAAAATAACTTTCTTGATCACTATTAATAGCTCTTTTTTTTTTTTTACAGATCACATCATCTAAATATCTAAGAGTAGCTTCTTTAAATTCATCACCTAAAATGAGCAATACATGAGAATTATATGATTTAAGATAAAAATGTAAATTTTTTAGGCATATCCAATAGGTTCTCAAAAATGATTCATTAAGAACTTCCTCATCACCTCTAAAATATTCTTTTAATAACAAATAAGGTTTCTGTGAATTTAAAATTTTATAAAAATTCTTAAAAATAGATTTTTGATCTATATATATTTTAGATGTATCAATTTGTATTAAACTAAGAATAATATCATGAGCTTCAGGTTCATCAATAGAGTTTAAGTCTAGAATTTTTCTTAGTTTATAAGCCATATTAATTTTATTGAAATAAAGTAATGCTTTCTCTTTTTCCTCTAATTTTTCTTTATGTAAAAATTCTTCATACAACTTATCTACTAGATTTTTTCTAAAATTTTCTTCATTTTCCCTACTATATTCTGAAATAATATTATTATTTGTAAATAACATATATTTTACTTCCTTTATTAGTAACTCATTTAATAGTGTTAGTGACTTATCAATATCTAGAAAAGTCTCTGTGTATAATTTTTCTATGAAAGGAGAGCATTCATCATAAAACTTATCATAAAAACTATCATTATATTTACTAATATTCCTATTTTTATATAAAATATCTGATAAATTATTATATATTTTTATTTCTTGTATAATATCAATTTGTCTTTTTGACAACTCTTTATGTAAATGTAAAAAGCCACCATATGAATATTTTTGAACCACCACATTTCCTAAAGGCACTAATTTAATAAATAAATAAATAAATAAATAAATAAGTATATATATTTATATATTTCATATATTGTAATTACCTTTTGATTCTTTAAAGAACTGTATTAATTGAAAAAGAAAAAGTTAATATAGAATTTAAACAATATAAAATGATTTTATATTATTTAGCATTAATTTGCATATTTAATATTTCTATTCTTTTTTTTTTTTTAGTTACCTTTTTAAAAAATGGTATTTTCAGAGGAAAATGTTTACAATTAAAATCTAAATGTATATAAATTAGAATGTAAATAGGCATGTATAAATATAATTTTAAAAATTATATATTACAATGAATATGAGTAAAATTAATATTTATTACTTTTCTGAAATATGAAAAAAAAAATTATTAGCTCAAAAAATAGTAATCTATATTTCATCAAAAACATTTTTAAATACTCTCGGTTGATAGGTTATATAGGATTCAAAAAATAAATTTAGTAAAATAAAAAAAAAATAAAATTATTCCTTTGTTGTACATTAAGTACTAATAAGACATTTAACCGTTCAAAAAAAAAAACATGTAATTTGAAATCGATAAATACACTTGATAATTACCATGCTGATTATTCATAGAAGTCTAAAATAAAAAAAAACATATATTTAAATATTAAAGTAAAAAAATGAGGATGTTAAAAACTAAATAGTGTTTTTATTTAATTTCTCTACATTATTTTATTATCTAGAATATTGACAATCATTCTTTTAGTGATTGCACATAATACAATATGAGAAAAAAAAATTCCTTTTTTAAATCAATGAGAAAATATCTATAGATATTTCAATTCATTTCAATATGTCATAATTTAAAAAATATTTATATAAATATTTTAGTTTAGTCCACTATTATTTTCATTTAATTATAATTATTATTATATTAATTAATGGTAATATAGTTAATTGATAAAAATAATTAAAAATAATATATCGTAATTACTCATTTTTATTATAATTATTAAATATAAACACCTATTATTCTCATTTATAATTAATAGAATTATTAACGATACAAATATGGTAACTACCACTATTAAATATTATATTTTATTTTTAATAATAAATTAATGCCTATGCACTCCTATGCATGTAAAATATAGAAAACATAAATATCTTAATATTCTCAAATTAAAAGTATTGTCTTTAAATATTCTACATTATATAAATTATTTTAGAAAAGCTCATAAAAAATTTTAATTATAAAAATTATCTCTTCAATTATTCGTCATAATTAAATTTAAAAATATCATACCGCAATAAAGAAAAAATATATCAAGTATACATGTATTCATTTTATTAGTATTAATATAAATAAGAGAATTTTTATAAAAGAAAAAAGTAAAAAAAATAAAATTAGAAATAAAAATCATTATAACAATTATAATAAAAAAAGTTTATAACTAATTAAATAATAATTTTAATAATCAAGTTTTTAATAAAAGGTATCTATCATTTTCGTAATAATTTTTTAATTATAAGATATTCATAGAAAAAAAAAAAATATGTAAAATTTTAACTTTTTTTTCTCATTCTTAATTCTATAATAATAGTTTCCATATAAATTATAATATTAATAATTAAAAATATATGAAATTAAATTAAATTAAAGAATTATACTTTTGTCTATACTATTCCATTATTTTTTTTTTTCTTACTTAAATTTTAATTAATTTTTTATGTTATACTTTTAGATTTAAATTTTTAAAAACTAAAAAAATGGAGAATACTGAGGAGAAGAATAATGAAAATATTGAAATTTCTACATCAATAAATGATAATCTTGATATTCCCTTACTAATAAAAAAACAATTAAATTTAAGAGTAACAAATTTTTTTGAAAAAAATATTAATAATACATTAATTAGTTATAAAATTTTTTAAAATATGTATTCAGTATCTAAGATGTAAAAACAAAGATTTAAGTAAGAAGCATGCCGATGTAAAAAAAATTCTTGAAGAAAAAGAAAAAACTTTTAGGTTTAAAAGAACAAAAATAAATAAAAAAAAAATAAAGATAATGATAATTATATAAATTTGGTTCTTAAGTTATTAAAAATTATTTATGATTTGTTATCAAATATGACTATATATAAGAATACCCTAATATAATGATTATAAAAATATTTTATAGTAGTAGTTTTTTTTAAAAGTAAAAATAATAGTACTAATTGTAAAAATTTATTTTAAATATTAAAATAAAAAGTATTTTACACTCAAAATATTTAAGAATATATGAAAATAATTTTTAAAAATATATATATCTTAAATATTTTAATCTATAAATTAAACAGTATAAAAGAAAAAATATATAACGAAAATAGAGAGAAGCTAATAAAAGAATATCAGCAAGCCATGAAAGTATGAAAAAGACAATATAATATTAAAAATAGTTAAATTAAAAATTAAAAAAAAAAAATATAAATGAAAATATTAATTTAGGATAATTATGAAAGACAAATAATTTTAGAGGAAAAAATTAAAAATACAGAAAAAAAAATAAAGCTATTTGATTTAGAAATTAAAAAGTATAAAGTAACTATTGGGAGTATGCGTGAACGTATAAAAAAAGCGAGCTGCGATACACAAGAAAGTAATAAAATAAATTGATCTTTAAATTATTTATAAGATATTGATATATACTTAATATTTTCAAAACTTTTTACAACTATAATGTTGATAAAAAAAAATAAAATAAAATAAACAAAATATAACCATTTTAATAAAAAAAAATTATTTTTAGAAGAAAAGTGTCTTAGTTTTTTAAGTAAGTTTAAAGATAATTCAGCTGAATTTGTTCAGCTAGATATGTTTGACAGATTAGAAACCATATTTAGCTCAAGAGAATTCATAAAAAAAAAAAAGGAAAAATTAAAAGCAAAAATAAATATTATAAAGGATAAGATAAAGGATATTGAAGAAAATTATAATTTGACATTAATGGTATATATATATTTTATGAAGCATTTTAAATTTAATTAAAAAAAAGGAAAGAGAAATTTTTAAACAAAATAATTCAAACATTTATTAAATATTTAACTCTAATTTTGTTAATATTATTAAGTACTATTTTTTAATATAATATATAAAAATAATTGTGATCAATTTTTACATTTATAGAATAAGGAGTTAGAATATAAGAATCTAGTACAAGAATCTGAAGTTGTCAAAGAAAAAGAAAAAAAAATTGAAGAACAGTTAAAAGAGAATATAAATGAGCATAATAAAAAAGCATTATTATTAAACAAAATAATTTCATGTATTGATAATTTTTTAAGTCGTTTTTCTTCATTCCTTCCTGAATTAAGACATTATAACATTAAAAAAAATGAAGAAAAAATGTAATAAATTACTATTAAAATCCATCATGTATACATATGCATATAAAATTATAAAAATTTATTCATTATTTCTTTTGCTGAAGAAATTTAGAAAAAAAAAATAAAACCCAGGATATAATGGACGATACACATTTCCTTGATATAGAGGATTTTAATGATTTAGAAAAAGTAATAATGCAATAGAAATTTAATTTTTTAATTTAATAAAAAATATACTTAAAAAAAAATTAATAATAAATTTTATATTTCAGGAAATTCTTAAAAAATTAGATTTAATCTACAAATATATAAAGGATACAATATATATAATTAATAAAGCAAAAAAAGAAATATCATTAAAAGATGATAATCACATGGAATCAATAAAAAACAATTTAGGTAAAATAAAAATATATTCATATTCATACTCATACTCATACAGTAATTTTATTTAAATATGGATACACTTTTTTTTTTTTTTTTTTTTTAGATGAAAATATTGAATTTTTTACATACAATGGTAATGCTAAAGGAAAGAATAACTAATTTATTAAAACAAAAAGAATGTAAAGAAAAGTTACAATTTCATTTAATGTACAAAATTTCATTATATCCTATATATGTATTTATACAATATTAAAACAGATAAATTTATTCTTTTTTAATTTTAAATTACAGTATATATATATTTATATATTAAATATAAAATAAAATAAAACACAATATACCAATTAACGAAAAAAAAAAAAAATAAAAATAAAAATAAAAAAAATATGAAATCATAAAATAACATTTTTTAAAGTTTATTAATGTAATTAATTTTTTGTTAATAATAATTTTTTGTTTTTAAAAAAAAATTAAACAAAATTTCAAATTCATTTTCATGCACAGAAAGAATAAAATACATATAAAATATTAATCTTTTTATGTGAATATATATTTAACGAAACATAAAGAAACCAAATATATTGATGTTTCATAATTTATATAAACATGTTTAATATTATTTATTTCCTAAATTTTTTTTGATAAAACTACATCTTTCAGGGGTTATACCATTTATGTAAGAAACTTTTTCTAAAAATTTCATATAGATACATAGTTTTTTTTTATTGGATAAAAATGATGGAAGTATGTTTTTTGTTGTATCAACATAATTTGAAATATCATTTAAATGTTTTAATCCTATATTTCCAGAATATAACAAAGGGAAATTAATATTTTTATACCATTTTAGTATGCTGTAAGAACCAATAAAATATAATTGATCATGATATACGCTACCTGGGATGGATGTATCTCTTAATCCTCTTTTAACTCTTGCGCACATTTTAAAGCATTTATCAGAATCTTTTATAAAATCGTTTAAAAAAATATACAATTTAGAAAAACTATAAAAATTTCCTAAGCAAACAGTTAAATATTTTAAAGCAGGAGAAACAAGTAATAAGTAATTTTTTCTTAAAGTGTACATTGAATTAATAACAGCTAAACCTTCTTCAGTTGAATGACATGAATTAATATTATATTTTTCTAAATTATTATTTTGATGATTAATCATTCTTAATAAATGTGTTCCAATTTCATGATCACATAAAGATTGCATTAATTTTTTTTGAATATCCTGACTTTGTAGTTGTATGAAATAAGTATTTCCTCTTTTAAAAACTTGAACTGCTGATAAGGTATTTTCTTTAAACTCTATTTTAACTTTGTCTTTTATTCCACTGCTTTGCAAATATTTCATTATGTAATTTTTAAATTCATATTTTGTTACTAATTTATTACAAAAAGTGGATTTTTCATAATTATCATATGTTTTAAATTTTTCTTTAACTATTTGTATTATTCTTCTTGCTTCATAAAATAAGTTAAAATCAATTTTATCTCCACTACATTTATTAAAAATATTATCTACTTCTTCATCGGTTATGTTGTAGTTAAATATTGGATTTATTAGCATTTTTGATTCGAAAAATTTTTTTTGTGATTCTAATAAATTTTTAATGATACATTTTTTCTTTGATATCATTTTGTCTATTGTATTTATATATGTGTCCTCATTAAATAATTTTTCAATGAAATTGTCTACAAAATTTAATATGCTTTCATCAGGTATTAAAAACAATTTTACATAATTGGGATAAATCATAGTTGTAGTATCAATTGCTTTTTTATTTTTCACTTTATTATTATTAATTTTATTTTTCTTATCTACTTTTTTTAAATATTTTCCATTTTTTTTATTCAATTTTTTATATGAAAGCATCATCTCACATATGAATTTTGTTCTAGGTATTTTAACAATATCAATTTTTTATTCTTTTTCATTATTGAACTAAATAATTTTAATTAGTTCAATTTATTCATCCTATTTAATGTTTTATATTACAATTCTTTGGAGTTGGATATATTTTTTTTTTTTCCCCTTTTTTTTTTTAATTTCAAAATGTACAAATTTTAAATTTTCTTAAAACATAGAATAATTTTAGGTCTTCATTTATATTATTTTATCTTACTACAATTTTTAAAAATTTTCACTCTTTGAACAATTTTTTTATTTTATAATTTTTTTAAATTGTCTCCAATTTTTTTATAAAATTTTAATTTTTATCAACGTTATTTATTATTTTTATTTAGATACTCTTAACACAATTGTTTACTGACTTTTTTTTAATTGCTAAATTCATTTATACATTTATACCTTTACCAATATGCATATATTGCATTATGTTTTACAGCCATTATTATTTATTCATAAAAAATATTATTCATATTTTAATTTTAATGTTTTTTTTAGATAAATTTTATATCTTTGAAATATTCATACTTTATATAATTATTAATTTTTAATATTCTTTTTTCTTTTTTTTTTTGTTTCCGTGAAGTTTGATTAATTCAATTATATTTAAAAGTACTATCTTAATATTTTTTTAATATCGTTATTATGTTTAATAAATTACTGAATAATTATTTTCTTTTAGGATATAATTATTTGTTTTTCTATCATTTTTTTTATATTCTTTTAAATTAATCCCTTGAATTTTTACTTATATTTATTATGCTTTCTTTTAGATAATTTTCAATTTATAATTTTTAGTATTATCATTTCTTTTTATATTAATTATACTTTTGTTATAGAAATATTTATTTGAAATTTCATATTCTCTATTTAAAGTATTTTTTATTTATTCTTTACTCATTTTTTATGATTTCATATAAATATGCTATATAAGATTTTTCTATTTTATATATTTATTTATTTATTTTAATCTATGTTGTCTTCATATTTAAAATATAATTTATTTCTTTTTGGAGTAACTTTCATATTTCATTATTTAATTTTTTGTTAAAAGTTGAAAGTTTTCAAGTTCAGTTATGATATAGTATTTCTTTTATAATATTTTCATAATTTTTATCTTTGATAATGGAATCAATTTCATCTGAATTAATGGATTTTAACTTAATTAAAAAAGATTGTAAATGATTCTTTGAATTATTTATAATTCCATTCATTTTACTTGTTAATACTTTTTTATTACATATTAAATTTAAATTTTTTTGATTGCTTGTATCTTTATTATTATTAAATTTATTGTTTAATGGCATATCATTGTTTTCAATAAATTTTACTATTCGATTAAAATTAGATTTTATTTTGGAATCTCTTTTATTTTTTTCAATAAAGTTAATTTTTTTTCTTTTAGGTAGGTTAGTTTCATTAAATTTCATTATATTTGCTAATTTTCCTTGTACACAATTGAAAGTTAGTTTATGATTAATTATGTAGCAGTTAGATAAATCATCCATTTTACTCAATAATTGCTTTTTCTTTATATTTTTTTTATTGCTTTCTTGTATTTCATTTTTGTTTAACTTATCAAGATCACTTAAGCTATTTTTGAATTTTGTAGATTTTTTGTTTTTTTTTGTTTTATTCTTTTCTTCTTTTTCTGTATAATTGAGATATGTTGGATTATATTTGGTATTAATATATTTTATGTTTTCTTTATAAATTTCATTTTGATTATTTCCTTCATTTGTTTCGCAAATTGCTCCCATATCAAAATATTCTACAAACCTTCCCATTTTTATTTTATCAGCATTTAATGACTTATTCTTTTTGACTATATTTTTTAATTTAGATTTTTTTTTTTCTAATTCATTTATCTTATTTACTTCCCTTAAAATGGATTTTGTTTCTTCAGAGTTAGAAGAATTTGAAAGTTGACTTAAAAAACTGGGTTTATGGCGATATGTTCTGACTATCTTCAAATCGTCATAATATGGTTTATCTTTTTTTTTTTTCAGTGTTTCAAAATTAATATAATTTTCTTTATGTAATTTTTTTTTAATTGATTTCTTAAGTTTATCATTTTCTTCATGAACATTTTGGTCATTTTTTACTGATATAATATTATGTTCAGAAAAATATTTTGACTTTTTTTTTATTTTTTTTTTGTTTATTTCATTAAATGAATTAATTTTATTCAAAAAATTTAAAGAAAATATAGTTGCTTTTGTTTTATCATTTATATTTCTGTTATTACTGGGTATTTTTTTTCTAAAAAAATTATTTTTGTATTTTTGAATTTTTTTTATTTTTACTAATTTTCTTTTACAACAGTACCCGACATAATTATTTCCTATATTGTCTTTTGTTTTGCATTCATACATTTTTTAACATTAAAAAAAAATATATATCTATATATATATTAAATATGTATTTACGGAGTGTATTAAATATTTTAAAGTGTTACTTATAGAATATTTATTTTTTAATATACACTTAAAAGTTCACAGAATAATTTACCAATAAAATTTAAATAGTTCTTTCACAAAAAAGTATATGATGTATATTCTCATTTTCAAGTATTTTTTTTTTTTTTATTTCTATTTTTGTGATTTAATTAGTTATCCATTTAGATTTATGTTCTCATAATTCGATATTAATTATTTACTATTATATATACTTACATAAAATTCAATTTCTTAATCATTATTTTATATTTTTATAAATATTAACATAATTAGAAGGAATTAAAAATGTGAATATATTAATATTATTCCTCCAAAAAAAAATTTTTTGAAAGACTTTTAAAGTTATCTATTTTTTATTTTTTTACTTTTTTTCTATTTATAAAAATATCGCATAAATGTTTTAAGTCCTTATATTTTGTTAAAATAAAATAAGGAAAAAAATTCGAAGTAAATTAAATAATTTAAAAATTAAATAAAAAAATGAAATTTACAACTCAAAATTTTTAGAAATATAAAAATAAATAAATTAAGATTAAAATTTATTGAGATGATTAAATAATGTAAGACTTTGATTTTTGTAATAAATTATATATTTAATGTTAAGATAAAAAAAAATATATATACATTTAATAATAAAAATAACATTGTTGAAATAATTATTTTTCAATATTTCTCAATACAACAGAATAAGTCTATTAAATGATGTAAACAATGTGTATATATATATGAATAATCTGAATTTCTTTTTTTTATTTAAATTAATTTATTTTACATTTTTTTGTATTTTTCTCATATATTTATATATTTTTAATAATTTCAAAAGATAACGGTTCTTGTGATTTAAAGATTAAATGTAAATAATATTTCACTTCATCAAATCTTCTTTAAATGATTTCGCATGTAATGAATTCTCGGTTGAATCTTTTGCATGCTGTAGAAAAAAAAAAAAAAAAATTAGATTATTAAAAGTAATAAATGGAGCTATATAGTGAAATTATGATCTTTTTTTTTTTTTTTTTTAAAAGGTTATAAAATCAATGTACTAAAAAATTTGTAAAATTAAATTTTTAATGAAATGGAAAAAGAATATTTATGTAGAAAAAAAAAAAAAAAGTATCTTAAAAATATTAGTATTATGTCTATAAATTATTCTTTAAAAATTAGTTTTATAAAATAGTAATTTACATTAATTACAAGAAAATATTTTAATTATAAATGGCAATAACATTTTTTTTTTATATGTTTTTTATAAATAATGTAAAAATATATCGATAAAATGCTACAAGAATAAAATAAAATATTTTTTATACCTTCAAGAATATTTCATTGTTAAAATTTTTTGCTACTGACAAAATAAGATAAATAATTTTACTAAAATTTGAGTAATCATCATCCATGTGTAATAATAATATCGGAAAAATATGTTCACATTTTTCATCAGGTAAATTTAAATATTTATTTTGAAAAAGTGAGTGTAAAGCTATTGCCGAAGATTTACGAACCGATTTATTTGAATCATCCAGTAACTTTACTAAATTATCTAATAAATCAAGTAGTATATTATTATTACTTATATTTTTTACTATTTCTCCAATTATAGATATAGAAATTTCTCTATTTTCATTAGTCCATACATCATCAATTGACGACTTAAGAATACATACTAAATTTTCAATTATTATATTATTTTGAAATATTTTAATATCAAATAATTTATTTAAAAACAATGATTTTATGCAATATAAAGCCCCTTTTCTTATTTCCGCTTCACTTAATCCACTCTTCCATACGCACAATGGTAATAATATATTTTGTAGAATCTCTTGAAAATTCATTAAAAAAAAATTAGGAAATATATTTTTTGAAATAAAAAAATTTATAAATAATAAGAATTCTGATTTTATAAATGGTTTTAATTCATATGTAATTATAACATATAAAAATTGCATTAAATAACTTGAATATTCCATAATGACATGATCACTTATATTAAGTAGTAATATGCTTAAAAATTCTAAATTATATTTAAAATTTTTAAAATCATCAAAATCTATTATGTTTTGAGCATTTTTTATGAAATCAATATATTCATCATTATAAAAATTAATTTTTTTTTTATCACTGTAAAATTCTATTTTTTCAATTAATTTATTTATTTCTGAATGAGAACAGAAACGATTATCTGATTGTAAAATAATTAAAAAATGAAATAAAATATTACTATAATTCTTGCATTCATTTTTCATTATAAGTATTAAATGTTTTAGAGTTAATAAAATATATGGAAACGAATCAACATGTTCATAATTTATATTTTCATTTATTAAAAATAAAACAAAATTTATATATGCATTATCCAATTTATTTAATTCTAAGTCGTTTCTCACGTGATAACCAGCTAAAAATTGAGACAGAATTATAAAGATAATCTTTTTATTTTCATAAATTATTGTTGTAACACAATTTTCATTATCACAAAAATTTTCTTGTAATTCATGTACTTCACTGTTTATTTTTTCATAAAGAAAAAGTTTTTTTTTACTATTTTCTATTATGCTATTAACATTGTTTTTTTCCTCATTTTTTTTTTTGTTTATATTAATATCTTCATTTCTCCTTTCTGAACATTCTGTATCTATTTGTTCATTTTTATTATCTTTTTTATATGTTATATTTTTCTTATTAAGTTCACTATTCTCGTAATTGTGATCTTCTAAAATAAAATCCTCTTTTTTTTGTATATTTTTTTGTTCACAATTTTTTTGTTGATATCTATGATAATTTATATTTAAGAAAATATAATCTTTTGTAAAAGCATCAACGTTTGTTTTAGTTTTACAATAGTTGTAATTATTACGATTGTTTTCACAAATAACTATTTCATTTGATATACCATGAAATTTATAAAAATGTGTCAAAATTTTTTTAATATTATTTCCTAATAATATATTTGCTATTTCAAAAAGACCAACTTCTATAGGCATTAAATACCCACATGTTATTATTAAATAGACAAGTTTTTTCAAGTGTAAAAATGATTCATATTCGTAACAGTATTTCTCAAGTGTATCTTCAGTATTTTCATTTAATAAATCTAATAAATCGTCAATTAGTATAGGTGTTGAAGGATAGTCAATATATTTAAATGATGATAAGGATTTATATAAAAAAGATAAAATGTGTTTAATAAAATAAAAATTATCATTATAAGTAAATATTAAAAACATGCTGATAATACTAGCAAATTCTTCTTTCCCTTCTAACCAAGAATTTCTTTCATTATTCATAATTTCATAAAATAATTCTTTTTTTATTTCACAAAAAAATTTATGAACAGTCAATGCTATTTTATTAAAAGGAGAAGGAATAAAAAATAATTTATTAATATTTATAAAATATTCATAATTTCCAAATATATTATCATCATTAATTTTTTTATTTGTAATATTTTTTTCCCTTGTTATATCTTTGTTATTTATGCTTTCTTCTTCGTATTTATCATTCTTTAAATTTTCATTTTTTTTTGATTCTTTAAAATCTTCATCATTGATTATACATATATTTGTTTCATGCAAAAGGTTATTTATCTGTTTATGTGTATTAGGTATAGATTTAGCTATTTCTTCTAAAGCATTGTAGCATCGTTCATTAAAAGAAGTGCTTATATCTGCACTAATGCACAAAAGAATAATATATATTAACTTAGCCTTTTCAATGTTATTTAAGTCTTTAATATTTAAATACCATACTTCAATACAATTTACAATTTCAAATAATATATTACATGATTTATTTTTACATAACTTCTTTAAGCTCCCTGATACACTATCAAGAAACTCTCTATTGGTATCGAAACACATTAGTTTCTTTAAGCATTTTAAAATCAACTAAAAAATGAAATTCATTAAAATATTATTAGGATGTAAAAAAAAAAAATAATAATAATAATAAAAATAAAGAAATAAAAAATTATTATATCAAAATGTATCATAAGATAAGTCCACCATAGCTATAAAAACGAAGATATACTATATATAAAAATAAAAACATGCAAAAAAGCATAAGGATTTAGGAAATTATTGTAATATAAAAAAAATATATCATGTAAAAGGGCATGCATGTAAAATTTATTACTTTACGAATATCATGTTGTCTAATATTTAAGCTACCTAATAAATTTTTTAATAATTTCTTAAGTATCTATAAAAATAAAATGTACAATTTTTTTTATATTAAGAAATACATATATATATATATATTATTTAAAATATTGATGGATATTGATTACATGATTGAATTCTTTTTGTTCTTTTTCTAGATCTAGCTCACATAATATTTCACAAGTTAACTTTTTTATGAGAGGAAATGGATCTTTTACTAAATTTGATAGTGATATTAAAATATCTTCCAAATAAACGTTAAAATTTAATAAGCTTGACATATTATCTTTACTTTTATATCTTTTTATAATTTTATATAAAAATTGTAATATTTTTAATCTTATTTCTTCTTTATCTTCTATAATTTTTTTATTTTCATCTTCTTTTAGTCTCTTCATACAAATAAAAATAAAATTATCATCCTTTTCTATATTTTTAAATAATATAATATCTAGTAAGTTATTACCCATATTTTTTTCAAGTAGTAAATAAATATTTAAAGCTAAATTTCTACATTCGTCAAATTCATCATTAATCCATTTGTTCAAAGGATATAATATATTCTTACAAAAAAAAATACAAAAAAAATTCCTTTTTTCTTCATCACAATTATTAAAAAATTCTAATATATATTCATATATTATACTTAAAGAGTTTAATTGTTCTTCCTTATCAAAAGTTTCATTGTAGTTTAAAACACGAATATGTTCTATACAATCAGAGAATAAATTATTATATTCCTCTTCATGATAATTATTGATCATTTTAAATTAATAAAAAATTCAGAAAACAAACAAAAATTTAATGATAATAAAACAACAGTAATTAGATGAATAAATAATAGTAATAAAAAATATTAATAATGATACTAAAGATAATAAGAACAACAATATGATAAAATAATAGGAATAGAGGTAATAGAAAAAAGTAATGTTAAAGTTAATAATAAATATGTAATAATCCCAATAAAAAAAAGAAAAAAAAATAACATAATGATGATAAAATTAATGATAATGATACTAAATATCAATGATGAAAATGAAAAAAAATTATAATTAAGACAATAAGATAATAAAAATAGAAATAATTATTATTTATTTTTTTTATTCATTTATTTAATAATTGAAATAAAAAACTATAAAAAACAAAATATGCATATATATAAATTATAATGAGAATTATTTTACATTATGTCTCTTTTTATAAACACGAATGTATATTTTAATATTCGTGCAATAGTAATTCAATTTTGCATCGAACCATTTTTTTTAATTTTGTTTCTTCCTATAACAATTTTTATATAAAAAAATTAATTTTTATTATTTTATCACATACATATTACTTTATTAGGATGTTTACTTTTATTAATAGCCTTTATTAACATGAAAATTTAAGCTATTAAAAAACAACTTAATTTAGATAAAAAAACAAAGTTTATAAAATTATAATTTTTTAAAATTATTTCTTTTGGCTTTTTTTTTTTTTTTTAATGAATTAATATTAACTTTTATTATGTTTCCATAATGCTTTAAAAATAAATGTTATGTTTTTTTAAATGAATACTTAACGAAATGAAGAGAAAATCCACTTTTATAAAAAAAAGTATGATGAAAGAGCAAAATACTTTGGAAAAATTTGGAATTTTTAAAAAGGTAAATTTAGTAAAACAAGAAAAAGAAAAAGAAATAATTAAAATAAAAAAGGAAAAAATTGAAGATGAAGAAAATGAAAAAATAGTAGAAAATATTATTAAAAATGAAAATAAGTTGGAAAGTGAAGCAGGAGATGAACCAGGAAAAGAAAATGTGAAAATAAGTGTAAATAAAAAAGAAGATATAAATGAGAATAAAATTCCATTACATAAAATATATCAACCAATTTATAAAGAAGATTATATAAATGAAATAAGGAGTCAAACAAATCCTTTATTAAAAAAAGTGTTAGATGAAGATCTGAATTTTAATTTAATTATATATGGACCCCCAGGTAGTGGGAAATCATCTCTAATAAATGTTATAAAAAATAAAACGAAAAATTTATTTACATATTTATTTTATTTGAATAATTTAAATAATGAATTAAAAAAAATATATGATCAATCAGAAACTAATTATAAACAATCTAAAAGGAAAACTATACTGTGTGTAAAAGATATAAATAGATTAAATAAAACTCAACAAGAAAATTTATTGTTAGTATTAAAAAAGGGACACCTTTTTTTACTTGCAACCTGTTTATTCAATCCAATGAGTACTTTAAACGCGTCTTTAAATTCAAGATGCTTATTCCTATACTTGCGCTCTTATGATAAAAAAGAATTAAGGTTAATTATAGAAAGAATAATAAATAAATTAGATGTCAAAATAGAAGAAGAAGCTTTAAATATAATAATGAATCATTCTTGTGGAGATGCAAGAGTTGCTATTGGTATAATTGATTTTGCAATTCAGAATATGAAACATATAGAATTAAGAGAAGATATAGAATCGAAGGATGTGAACATTAATATGAAAGAAACAAACATAAAAGAAATCAAGGAAGAGATAAAATTAAAAGAAAATAATATTCATTCATCTCTTCAAAATAAAAAAAAAAGCATACAACTCGATGATATAAAATATTTCTTACAGAACTTTCCTTGTAATGATAGTAAGCTAGATCATTATAATTTCATTTCAGGATTACATAAAAGTATACGAGCAGGAAATATAAAAGCTGCTATTTTATATTTAACAAAATCACTAAAAAATGGAGAAGATCCATTATATATATGTAGAAGATTAATAAGAATAGCTTCAGAAGATATTGGCTTAGCTAACCACGATGTTTTATCAACATGTGTTAATACTCACTATGCTTGTAAAGCAATTGGGATGCCTGAATGCCAAACAGCTTTAATTTATGCTGTCATTGTTTTATGTAAATCATCAAAAAGTAATTACATTTATGTAGTTGAAAATAATGCTAAAAAAATATGTAACGAATACAGTTTTACCGTTCCTTTTCATTTAAGAAATACATCAAATAAATATATCTACACAAATCAACCTGAAATTTTAACTTTTGATGAACATTTAAATAAATATAAAGATGTACAAAAATATTTACCTGATCATATTGAAAATTTAGAAATATTACCTGAACTGTAAATAACTAAAATGAAAAAAAAAAAAAAAATAATTTATCTTTTTTATAAATAAAATTCTCTTAGAAATATATATATCTTAAATTTGAAATTAAATTTGTATTTCACTTTTTTATGAAATTTTTTTTTATATAGAACTTAAAATTTGACATCATAATTCTTTCTATTATTCTTTTTAATTTCATTTAAAATTTTATTTATAATTACATTTTTGTGATTTTACTTCAAATGAAACAATTGTTGCAATTTAAGACACAAAAATAGTTATATTTTTTTACTTTTTTTTAAGAATTATTTTTTTTCATAAAAAAGAGTTTACAAAAAAAAAAAATAAAAAGGAAAGAAAAAAAAAAAAAAATAAAATATGCATTAGTAACCTAAATTAAGTTTTAATTTTATTTATTTTTCATATTTTTTTAAAGATATTTATCTTCCGACCTTTCCCTGTTTTATATCTATTACTGGGTTATGTGTTAATATTTGTATTTCGTTGAGAATATTTTTAATACACATTTTTCTTTTTTTAAGTGTATTATTAAATAAATACCTTAAAATATAGACAAAATCTTTTAAATCATTATTAGATACATCAATATTTAAACTAAATAAGGTTTGGTAATCAATATTATCTATTTTTTTTTTATTTTTTAATTTTTCTTTTATCAGATGTAAGGCAGATATAATATTACACATATTATTGGAATCAAGTAAAGGAATATCACTTTTTTTAAATATTTCATTAATTTTTTCATATAATACATTCAATTTCTTATCATGATTTGTATATTCTTCATTTTCTATGCTATTTAGATTCTTTAATTCAAAAAAATTTACTAAAATATCATCCTTTATTTCATTCTTCGTATTTTCATTATTATTACTAGAAAACTCATCTATAGAACTACTATTATCTATTATTTTATTGCTTATATCTTCATCTTCGTAGCCTATAAAATCTTTGTAATCGTCAATCAGTGCTAATGTAGTTAAGTTATTTAAAATATATGTTCTAACTTCTATATCATTAATACTATTTTTATTTATTTCACTTGTATTTATATTTAGTTTCTTTAAATATTTTATTATATGCTCAATATAATTTTTTTCTTTCGTATAATTTATTTTTTCTCTATCCTTTGGTTTATATAAACGAATTTTTTCTTCTTCTATTTTTAAAATCATAAAATAAAAATCGTCCTTTGTAATATCAATATTTTTATAATTTAGTAACTTTATTTTTCTTTCTAGAGAATTCATACTTTAAAAAAAAAAAAAATTAAAATAGTAAAAATAGTTGAATAATATAAACAAAAATATAATGTTAAAAAATAAAAAAAATAAAATTATACGTTATATTTTTTTCAACAAAAAAAAGAAAAAAAGAAAAAACACATTAGATATATGTATTTATATCTTAAACAGAAGTTTACGAAAATAAAAAGCAAAATTAAATCTATAAAAATTGAATTTTTTTGAAGTACTTTTTTCTCTTGAGGTAGAATATTTTCTAAATATTTTTTTATTTAAAATAATAACCTATTATATTTTTTATTATATCTATAATTAGAAAATTTATGTGCCATAAATAACTTGTAATCAAGTATTTTAAATAAAGTAAAAAAAGTTTCTTAAGATTAACACTTTTTTCAATTAACAGAATTTTAGTTAAAAAAAAAATAAATAATAATTTTATTATTAGAAAAAAGAAAAGAAATTACCATAAAAAATTAAATGAATATTTATCCATTTATAAAAAAAATGTGAAATAGGTTTATACTTTTAAATAAAAAATACGTATACAAATAATTTAATATAGAAAAAAAAAAATCTTTTTAAATTATTAAATAATTCAATATTTTTTTTGAAGCATACATAAATCTTTTTATAAGTTTAAATATTAAGAATACAAAAAAAATTTAACAGTTTGGAAATATTTAAAATACTAACGATGTTGGACTTTCGTAAAGAAGTAAATTTTTTTTTTAAATGTAGTTTTAAAATTATGAACATTCATATAATTTGTGTAAAAAAAAAAAAAAAAATTAGAGTATATTTTTCAAATTTGAAAATTAAAAAAAAAAAAGAAAAAGATTAATTTTGCAAAAAAATCATAATTTTATAACAATCATAAAAAAATAATTCTTATTACTTCTATAAAAAATAAAATATATAAATTTTTGTAAAATTAAAAAGAAGATATTTTAATAAAAAAAAGAATTAAAAAAAGGATTTTCATTATTTTTTCCAGAAGCATTTTCATCATATTCATTTTTTGCTTTTTCTGTTAAATTTTTTTTATCATTTTCTATATATTTTAAATAGTTATGAAAAACTAATAAATGGTGATGGCACAAATAATTAAAAGAATTTAATTTGTTAATTGAACTTATTGAAATAGTTAAATCCTCATTAATACTAACAGTGTTACAAATACCAAATATCTGTATTATATCATTAACTTTTATATCTTCTTTAGTTTCATTATAAGAATTTAATGAATACGTTAAAAGTAATTTTGCTTTTATATAACCAGTTGTATCATCTATTGTATAAACTACGAATTCTTTTTTTTCTTCAATATTTATAACAAATCCAACTATTTTAATTAAATTTAATTTTTTATTTAAGAGCATCAATTTATTTTTATCTTTGTTATAAGCTCTTATTAGCATACTAATGTTGGTATACATAAAATTAGATTCATTTGCTTCTTCTTTTAACTCTTCATTAAAATAACCGCCTTCTATATTTAAATTAGTTAATAAGCCAGACATTTTAAAAAAATAAAAAAAATATGCATATATATATATATATGTGTGTATATATTGTATATTTACATAAACATATGGGTATAAAAATATGTTTTCATAATAAAAAATATTTGTTAATTATATTTACAAAATTAAAAAAAAAAAAGTACTAATAATAATAAAATATCTTATGAGTATAAAAAATATAATTATATTATTAATGAAATTGCTACTAGTAAAAAATTATTACATATACACTATAATATAGAAAAATATATTTATAAATATTATTCTATTAAAGAAAAATTAGCATAAATTATTGATATTAAAAATTTTAAAGTCAAAATGAAGAATTTTTGGAAAAAAAATTAAAAGTATGTATTTTATACATAAAAAAAAAAAAAAATTAAAGAGATGGATCATTTCGAAAGTTCAAGTAAAAAGACTACAAGAAAAAAGAATATAAAATGTATTAAAAAGATACACATAATTTTCATTTATTATGTATATTTTAATAAAGGAATAAATATGTTTTTATTTCCTTTAGAAAAATGAAAAGAAAATTGAATATAAATTAATTTTTTTTGTAAAAATAAGGGAAGGAAATAAAAACACGTAGAATTAAAAAAATAAAAAAATAATGTAAACGTTATTAATTATAATAAATAAATAGTTAAATGAATAAATATATGTATATAATATATATATTTAAATTTTATATAAATTATCTAAAAAATTTATATAATAAATACTTAATAGAATTGCTCAAAAAAAAAAAAAAAATAAATAAATAAAAATAAATTACATATATAGGAATTATGGATAAATGAAATATATGAAAAGATATATAAAAAATTACTTAACGAAAAATATATTTAAAAAAATTAAAAAGAAAAAAAGGAACTACAACCCTATATCAGAGATTATAAGTTTCTGTTTTTGAATATTTCATATAGTAATATGCTAAATAAAAGAATATACTATTTTGGATTTGATGAATTTAAAAGAATTTTATATGGATATAAGCATAATGGAATTACAAAATCACATACGCAATATTGTAACTATACTATACTTAAAGGAAAATATAACAAGAGTGATAAAAGAAAATTTATTATTTCATCAACAAAAAAGAAGGAATTTAAAAATTATTTTTTAAAAAAAAAATTTCAACATAATAAAAAAAAAAAATATAATGAAAGCATATATTTAAATAAAATATCATATGAAGAAGAAAAGTCGTATTCATCTGATAAAAATGAAATAGTAGAAATAGACAAAATAAGTAACATTTATATAAAAGATTTCTTAAGTAAGAATAATATACATTACTTGTATGTATATCAATATTTAATAATAGAATTATTGAAGTATAGTAATGTTTTTATGAATTTAATGTATTCTGATTGTATGATATCATATATTATTTATTCTTTTTATAAAATAAATTCAGTAAAATCAAATACATTAAACAAAAATATAATAAACCATAGTATCCCTAATGATATTGTTTCTAGTAAAAATACATCTATCGAAAATGTAACTAATGAAAAGATAAAAAAAAAAAATATATTCTTAGATAATTGTGTATTATTTTTAGGGTGCTCAAAGGAGCAAATTTCGCTATTGTATGAAACAATAATAAAGTTAAAAAGTATAGATATATCAACACATATAATATCTAACGAAAAAAATGTTGATAATATAAAAAGTAATTTTTTTTTATATAATATTATTATTCTAAACATAGAAAATTTTAGTGATAATTATGATTTCAGTATTTTGTTTGATCATATAAATTTTTTTGTTGTAGATGATATATATGAAATATATAAAAATAAAAAATCTAATATATTAAAAAATATTTTAAAAATATGTAAAGAAAAGCAAGTAGGAGGTCATAATTTACAAATTCTTTTATTAAATAAAATATATGATGAATGGATTATAAAAGAAATATTACAATATCTAAAAAGTATAAAATATAACATTAAATTTGAAAAAAATTTGAATGCTTTTAAAAACGAATTTTATTCTAATATAAATAATTTTAATTGCTTTGATTTACATGAATATAAAAAAAACGACTGTAAACATATGAGTATTAATGCTCCATTAAATGAAGATAAAAAGTTCTTAATACTATTTTATCTTCTGAATGAGAATAAAAATAAGAAAATTATAATTTATTACAATAAAAATGATATATATTCTTTCTACAATTTTATCAATTCTTATATACCATGTATATTCCTACCTCACACGTATAAAATAAAATGTAAAAGTAATATTATAAATACTTTTAATAAAAGTGATGATTACATATTAATTACGAATGATAAAAATATCAAAAAAGCATATGAAATTAATGCAAATTTATACATTCATTATACGTTTGTAGAAAATGTAAATACGTACGTAGATATGTTATCAAATAGTTTTTTTAAAATAAAAAATCACACAATAGAAGGATTTAAGAATAAAACTGATAATAATTTTCATTTTAAAAGTGAAACTAATACATTTGATGGGCATATTGAATCTATCTTGTTTTATAATAAAAAGCAATATAAACAGTATGAAATATTAAATAATCTTATTAATTTTACAAATTATATGTTACCTCCTTTAAAGGTAATGAAGAATAATTTTATTAACTTTCTAATTGAAGAAATTCAGAATGTTATTATCGATGATAATAAACATTTAGAAGAAGCTAATAAAATTTATGAAAAGTATGGGCATTCTTTTATATCTGCATCATTATATTATATACAAAAAAAAAAGTTATTCAAAAAAAATTTTAAAAATAAGAGTTATTCTTTTATAACATTTATTATAGAAAAAAATATTTTATTAAATACCAAAAGCAAAATGATTGATTTTCTAAATAATTTATTAAATTTCAAAAGAAGTATAGGTGATATCAATTTTTTTATTCAAAATTATTTATACTGCAAAAGAGGATATATTTTATCAATAGCTGAAGACATATATAATATAATACATAAAAATAAGAACTTGAAAGAAAATATAGAAAAATATAAAAAAATAAATATGTATATTTTATATAACAATTATGAAAAAAATTATAGAAGTACATATGTTAAAAAAGGAACATACAAGTCTAAAAAATCTATGAGGTTCAAGCAAAAGAAATTTTTTTTTTTTTTTATTTAAAGAATAATGAATTTGTTATCTTATTTAAATTTTTTATAATTAATCTATTTATATTAAAGTTGATAAAAATGTATTTAACAATATTTTATACTATTTTTTATATTATGTATTCTATTGGTTTTATTGTATTTTATCATATTTTATTTTAAACTCTTCTTTATTTTTCACCCTATTATGTTATGTACTAATTTACACTATTATATTATATTTTATGTTATTTTACTTTGCAGGAGATTGAAAAAAAGGTTGAATATGAAAAAAGAACATATGGAAATAAATAAATTAAAGAAATGGATGACTTATAGTTTTAAATTAAATAGAAGAAATATTAAAGATAAATTAGATTCTTTAAAAACTAAATAATATTAAAAAACTATAAAAACTTAAAAAAAAAAAAGAATTTTAATAGCGAGATGAGGATATATAAAATTAATATTAGAAAATTATAATAGTTATAATATGCAAAAACAATATTTTAAGGATACTAGAATCCATTAAAAAAAAAAAAAAAAGATAGTAAAATAAATATATTTTTAAATTTGATAAAACATAAACTAAAATAGTTTCACATAAAAAAGTATGATATAAAAAAAATAAAATAAAAGAAAATGTATCAACTGAGAACAAAATCATTTTTTTTTTTTTTTATAGGATTATAAAGAAATCATGAGCTTACATTTAGTTAATTCCAGCCATTAAATTTAAGTGTGATGGAAGGGGTATTATATTATATTGTTTTCTGAATAAATCAATATCCTTATCTAGCCATTTTTCAACATAAATAGAATGTAAAGGTTTTGTTGCTGATATACCTGATTTGTATGCCCATGGATATAATTGTTGTAATAATATTTTTCTCGGTTTATATTGAAAAAGAAGATATTTTTTTTCATTATTTTTTAAATATATATATTCATTGTTTAATTTATCGTAAAAAATATCGTTAGTACTTTTATTTTCAAAGCCATACATAATAGATCCTCTTACATAGGAAGAATTATTTAGATTATCAAAATAGCATTTATATAATTTGGAATAGAAAAGAGGATCTTCTCTTTTATCTACATGGAAGTAATCAGTTAAATCATAATCATATTGCTTAATGGACAATTCATCGATATAATTGAATAAATCATTATATGTAAAATCAAAATCAGTACTTAAAAATTTGGGGGGAATTTTATCTTTGAAAATATACTGAAAGCGATATAAAGGGGTCATAAAAGGTGCAACTATAATTGCTAGAAGTGTTATAGGTAATTTTGTTTGTATCAATTCTATTAATTTGAGTGCTGCTTCTGATTCAATTGATATATTTAAATTATAAACTACATGTGCTATATCATGTATTTGTCTGTATCTAGTTAATATATATGAATAGTTTACATCATTAAAAAAATGAGCAACTTCTCTATTATGAGCATGTATTTTACATGTTTCTAAAAATTCCATATATTTATATCCTAATGTATTTCTAGGTAATTTTTTTAATTCATTAAAATGAACTTCTTGTCTTATTAATAAAGGCTTCTCTTTTAATATTAATTTTCCTTCTTCATCATCTTTCATATAATTATAAATATTTTTTACTGCATATACTGATGACATATCAGCTGCATGAGCTAACAGATGAGTTCTACCAGGAGCTTTATATATTCTGAATATGTTTTTAAAAAAAATCTCCAGCTTATTTAAAGTATTTACATCTATAAAATTTGATCGAAATATTTTTACAAAATTGTACATTTTATAAAAAGATAAAAACCTTTTAATTACTAAAATATTGCTATGTGTATTTAAAAAGAACGAAACAAATGAAATAAAACTAACAAAATGTAAAATACTTTTGAACTGTTAGGAAACATAAGAAATTTATATTGTAGCATATTGCCCTTTGATTATAAAAAGTCATGTAATAATTAATATTATATTATATTGTATAATATTCCAAATAACAGCAATTTAATTTTAAAGATACTCTTGAATCAACTAAAATATTATAATGTATTTTTTTTTTTTCTTTTTCTTTTTTTTAATCCATTTACAATAAACAAATATTCATAATCTTAAGCACTCCCCAATACTTTATCAAATTATAACTTTACTGATAGTTTTTTTTTATAAGGTATATTATATAAAAATTAAAATATAATTTTATGAATAAACATTTATGAAATTTTACGACAATTTAATTATTGTAAATTTTAAAAAAAAAAAGTAAAATTTAATTATTACTACCAATATCATTTTTTTTTTCAAGATAATTTAAAAATATATTCTGTATTGAATATCCCCAAATTTAATTGTGCATTGAGATAATATTTAAAATTAAATTTTTGTAATTTAACAAAAAAAAAAAAAAAAGGAAAGATTATTACTAAGAAATAATTAAACTTCTTGATTGTTGATCAAATATAAAAAGAAAAAAAAAAAAATTAAATGCATGAAAAATGAAAAAAAAAAGAGGTAAATATTCACAAAATTCATACATAAAATAAAAAATAAAATACAGTTTCTAGTAATAATATAAAATTATATTGGAAGATTAATTATAAAAATGAATAAAAAGAAATATACTTAAAAAAAAGTAGCAGCAGTATAAAGTTCACTTAATAAAATTCTCTGTTTCTCTTCATCATCATCGAATATTCTTTCAATTATTCTTTTTAAATTTAAAAGAATGAATATTGCTTTTTTCTTCATTAGTTTAGTAATATATTTTGTAGATTTTTTAGCATTGTTGTAATCACATTCAGTATAGTATTTTTCATTATTTAATTTTCTACATTTTGTTTTATTTTGTTCATTTTCAAAAAAAATTAATTTTCTTTTATTTATTAACTTACTTCCTTTTCCGTTTGTGTAAGAGTCTTCCTTGTTAATATCCTTATTTTTATTTTTTTCTATATTATGCTTGTTGACATACAATGTTTTTCTTATATTTTTAAAATTAGAAATAGAATTTTTTATAAAGAAATATTTATTATTGTTACCTAGAGAATTGTCTATCTTCTCCTTAATAAGTGGTGTGTTTAAATTTCTCTTTTTTAGCTTAATTACATTATCATCATTAAGATACCTACTGTGTTTTTTATTATAGTTAATATTATTATCATAATATAAATTATTTGATAATAATTTACTATTCTTATCGAAGTCATTAGTACTATATTTCTTGTCACAATAAAAGGAATAGTTTCTATTTTCTTTAATGGAAAAATCACATTTATCATTTTTATTTATTTCTTCCCAGTTATTTTTATCAAAATCAAAATAATAATTGTACGTTTTATTAATTAACTTATGATAACAATTTTTTTGAGGATCTTTATTTATTTCATTAGAATTATAGTGAACAGAATTTAGTTCATATACATTACAAAAATTGAGTAAAATATGGAAAAACATTTCCCAAAATTCTGAATATTTTTTTCTTTTTAGTATTAATTTTATATTAAAATTTTTTATTTTGTTTTTATTGTCTTTTTCAACAAAGTAATTTTCCGCTTGTTTTTTTATTTGATTTAAATAATGATTAATTTTTTCGTAATTTTTTTCATCTACATACAAATTCTTTGAGTAATCCTTAAAATAAATATTATCTAAATCATTATTTTCATCAACACCTGCCTTATTTATTTTATTTTCTTTTTCATTATACTGATATCCATCTTGTTTTTGCTCTTTTTTTTTATTATTATTACCATCATTGCAATATTTTACCTTATCAATGCCATGTAGCATGTTATTTTTATATTCTCTAGGATGATTTTTAAATGGTTTATCGTCTTTAATTTCTTTTTTCTCTTGATATATTTTTTCTTTTAATTTTATGAAATTTTCTATTTCTCTGTATTTGTTATTATTAGTTGTAATCAAATTCTTTTTTTTTTTTTTATTATCAAAAAAATGATTATTATGTGTTGAGTATGTGATTCCTAAATTGTTTACTATTATATTGTTTTTATCTTCTATACTATGCTCGTATTTATATTTCATATGACCTATGTGCTTATAAAATAATAAGCAGCTAGCTATTTGAGCAATTCCTATAAAATCTATGTGATAATTATAGATGGATTCATTTAAAAAACTATAACAATCACAATTTTTTTCTCCATAAAAAAGATATTTCTTAAAATTTTTAACATCTATTCCGCGACCAATATCAATTAAGAACAGATTTAAAGGGAATTCATTTTTTAAAAAAGTATTTTTATCATAGTTATTTAATTTATCATTTAGAATATAATTTTTTTCTTTTTTCTTAGTATTATAATCTTTTTTTTCTTTTTTTTTTTTATAATTGTTATTTATATTATTTCTCCCTCCATCACATAATTTTTCGTTTTTTATAATTAAAAAATTATCTATTTTTATATCTCCATGTAATATGTCTAAAACATGTAATTGTAATACTGCAACTATTATTTGGTATAGAATAAATAATATAAGTTCTTCATTTATACACTTATGATTTTTTCTAATAAAATTATTTATTAATTCATTTAGAGTAATTACATAATTATGAGTCTTCATTAGCAATATAGACAATCCTTTATCTTTATTTTGATTTTTATCATTTCTCTTTATTTCATTTGCAATTTTTGAACTTTCAGTTATACTATTGTCTGCCTCATGATTCACCTTATAATGTAATTCATCAGGAAATATATATTTATTTTCGTGCTCATAAATTTCAAAAAATATATTCTTGTTACTATAATATGAATCACTATTCTTTGAATATTTATTAAATTTATTACATTTTCTTACTTTAAGTAAATAAGAAAAATATATTTCCTTTTTGGCTAAAATAAGTTTATGCTGAACCTTACATGCTAATAATTTTCCATTAATTTTACATTTAAAAATAGAGCCATTTAATCCTTTTCCACATTTTGATAAAATTTTCATTATTCTTTTTTCATTTTTATCACTCAATAGACATATTTCAGAATTTCTTTTAAACGTTTCTATTAATTCTTTATCATTATATCTAAATATTTTTGTATGATCTATGTCATTTATATTTGATTGAATATTCGTAAAATATACATATCTTTCATTTTCACCACTTTTATAAGGGTTGATTAAGTTTATACCTCCTATAATATAATGATCAAACAAATAAATAATAACTAATTTAAATTTATTACATGATGTTCTCTTAGTTGCTAATTTTTCATTTAAGTAAATTTCGCATGTGTCTATAAATGATTTATCTACTTCTACATTTTTTGCATCATTATACTCATGTTTTAATTCAAAATGTTCATGTAATATTTTTAAATCTTCCATTTTATCACATTTTTTTTCATATGATTCAATTAAATCTGATGATTCACTTAATTTTTCTAATATATCATTCTCCTTATCTGAATCAAAAAAATTTTCTTTTACATCATTTAAATGTGTTTTCATTTTTTTATTTTCCACACTTTCCAGTATTAGAGACTCTTCGCTATCACTTAAAGATAAATTAAATATTAGCTTCTTACTATTTTTAGTTTTTAATGTATCATCACTTAAAGAATCATTTTCAATTAAACCCGTTTCGTCTAGGATATTTTTTTTTAAATCTTTTTTTTTTTTACTATTTTCATACTCTTTCTTATCAACCTCTTTACTTTGGTTATCTTCTTTGTTCTCCATTATTTTTTTTATACTTTCATCACTTTCCTTACATTCATCTTGTTTAATATTTTCGTTAAGCTTATTACATTCACTTTGTAAACTTGTGAATAAATTTTGGTCTTTTTCCGTATATTTTGTATCTTTATTCAGTTCATCAATTTTTACTTCAATGCATTTATTCTCTGTTTTTTCTTCATTATATTTAGTATCTACTTCATATTCATAATATTTGCTATCAATATTATCTTCATAATATCCATTATCCATTTTATCATTACTAAAATTATTTTCTATTTTTTCTTTTAATACTTCTTTATTACATTTTTCTATATCTTTTATATTTATTTCCCTTTTTTCTTTTTCTTTTTCATTTTCAACTATTTCTTTTTGTTTATATTCTGTAACTTCATTTTCTGCATTTATACTTTCTATGCCAGCATTTAATATTTCAATTTTTTTTTCTTTTTTTTTTATTATTTCTTTTTCTTGTATATCAATTTTTATGTATTTTTGATCATTTTCTATCGAAGTATTGGACTCTTTTTTATCTTTTGGATATTTATATTTGCAAATTTCTTTTTGCAATTTAATATGCTTTTTCTCCTTTTCTTGATTTTTTCTATTTTTTCTTGTTTTATTTATAATTCCTATAGTATTTATATTTATTTTTTTTTTATCTTTTTTTATTTTCAAATAATAATCATAATCACTTGTTAATTTTTCTGAAGTACTCAGTTCTTCAGTAAAATAGCTCTTATATTTTTCATCGCTCTTACAACTTATACTCACATTATCCCTTATATCATTAATATTATTGCAATATTTCTCTTTTGATATATTTCCATTATAGTACTCTTTTTCTTTATTGTTTTTAGAAAATTCATTGCTATATACTGAATTATTATTGAAGTTTTCATATTCTGAAAAACTGCCATTATCTAAATTTTTTATTTTACTTAGTTGATTTTCTTCATTTTTCTCTACTTCTAACGTTTTTTCATTTTCTTTACTTTGTTCCCTTTCTTCTATTTCTTCTTTTTCCTCTATATCTTGTATTTCTTCTTCTACTTTTTCCACCACTTCTAGCGTTTTTTCATTTTCTTTATTTTCCTCCCTTTCTTCTATTTCTTGTAACTCTTCTTTTTCTACTTTTCCCTCCACTTCTAACTTTTTTTCATTTTCTTTATTTTGTTCCCTTTCCTCTATTTCTTGTATTTCTTCTTTTTCTACTTTTTCCTCTATTTCTAACGTTTTTTCACTTTCTTTATTTTGTTCCCTTTCTTCTATTTCTTGTATTTCTTCTTTTTCTACTTTTTCCTCTACTTCTAACGTTTTTTCATTTCCTTTATTTTGCCCCTTTTCTTCTTTTTCTTCTTTTTCTTCATTTTCTTCCTTTTCTTGTATTTCTTCTTTTTCTACTTTTTCTTGTATTTCTTCTTTTTCTTTCTTTTCTTGTATTTCTTCTTTTTCCTCTATTTCTTCTTTTTCTTTCTTTTCTTGTATTTCTTCTTTTTCTACTTTTTCTTGTATTTCTTCTTTTTCTTTCTTTTCTTGTATTTCTTCTTTTTCTTTCTTTTCTTGTATTTCTTCTTTTTCTTTCTTTTCTTGTATTTCTTCTGTTTCCTCTATTTCTTCTTTTTCTTTCTTTTCTTGTATTTCTTCTTTTTCTACTTTTTCTTGATTTTTGCCATTTTTCTCATTTTCGTTATAATTTTCAGTGGAATTATTTTCTATACTTACTGATAATTTTAAATTACTTAATTTGATTTCATTTTTAAATTGGGCATTTTCATGTAAATGAATATTATTTGAACTAATGATATTTGTTTCATCTGTTCTACAAATTTCTTTAATTTCATTGATAATATTCTCTTCACTTTTTGCATTTTTCTTATTTTCGCTATATTCATAATTTATATAATTATCCTTATTACATACATTATTTTCACTGTTAAGTATATTTTTATTTCTCTCATTTAAAATGAATTTATTCTCTTTACATAAATTATCAAATATACTTTTAAATAGTTTATTTAATATATTCTTCTTATAATAATAATTTTCTCTTGAATTGGTATTAATTTTATTATAATTAAAATACTCGTCGTTTTTTAAAGCACTGTTATCATTATAGTTATTTATTAATGCATTATCTAATAAATAATTCATTGAATTTTCTTGAATATTTAAATCGGTAATAGTAGACCTCCTGTTTTTTTTGAATTTATTTTTTAAAATAATTCTATATAATAAAGAGTATCTTTTCATGCTTTCAAATCTATTAGGGTATATAAAGCGAATTTTTTTTTTTTTTTTTTTTTTTTGGAATTTTTTTTTGTTATTTTTTTTCTTTTCTCTTAAAAATAGTTCATTATTATATTTCAGTTGTATAACAGCACCATATGAATGAATAATTTTAAATTTTCTTAATTCATTCCTATTTTGCTTTTTTCCATTATAATTTTTAATTTCAAAATATGTTAGATTTAAAATTTTTTTATATTTTTTTCCTTCTACATTATTCACATTAACTTTTACGAATGTTGTCTTATTTGAACGTTTTTTGTCTTCTATAGGTTTCTTAATTCCTGTATATTTGCATATTTTTTCTTTAAAATAAATTTTTTTTTGTATATAAATATGGCTCATAATATTTTTGTATGTATTCTTCATTTTTTTCAAAACATCATTCACTTGCTTTTTTTTACTTTTAAAAAACAATAGATAAATATTTAAGAAGTAATGACATAAATATTGTGGTAAATTAAAATATAGATATATAATAATCATTTTTATCGTTTTAAATAAACTGTAAAGGAAAACTTGAAAAAACATATTAATATTTTCATTCAAATTAAAAAGGCATTTTTTTATAAAATAAAGAAGTAAAACTAATTCATAAATGTAAGAAAAATTTTTGTGAGACATTTTAATACATTTAAACCCACTTCCAACTTCAGTGAATCTTTTAAGATTTTGACTATATTTATTTAAATTACTTTCATAAAAATTAAAAATATTTTCATTAATTTGATCACTTAATTTCAAATTTTTATAACACTTATTCGAACAAATTTTTTGTATTAAATCATTTCTAATTTTATTTTTTATCCAATGATATATTTTCAATTTTCTTTTTATAGGTTCTTTGTTGGCACATATTTCACTATAACATCTAATTATAGTGTATTTTGTAATATATTCCCCATAAAAACATATAAAGGAATATAAATCATTACAAAAAAAGTTACTGCTATCAAAGATTTGTGATTTATTTAAATTATTCATACATAGTTCATTGCTTAATTCTATATTATTTTCTGTGGATTCTTTATTTTCACAAATTATTTGATTATTTGTTTTTTTTTTGTTGCATACATTTTCTTCTTTTATATTCATACCATTTTTATTATAGACCTTTAAATATACAAAAATAAGTAAATTCAAAGGATTTAAAGCGAAAGATAAATATTTTACTAGTAACTTCTGAAAATTTGTGTTAAAAGTGTCAAATAAAATTATATGTTTTTTTATATAATACAACAAATATTTTATACTATCATATTTAAATAATATTCGTGAATATTCATTCCTCACAACACTCTCAATATGGCATTTTTTTAATTTATCTATAACATAACAGTTATTTAAATCATTTGTTATCAAATCACTTTTATATTCTAAAATGAAGGAGTGAAATTTATAACCAAAATTAGCTATATAAAAATCTAAATATTCTAGCAATATTTTGGAAAAATCAGATTTGCTCTTATCACTTTTTAATTTTTTTAAAGTTTTTTCATACTTCCTTATATTTACTAAAATAATTATAAAATCATTGAAATCTTTGTAAAGAATACTACTTTTTTTCTCTTCGATGGTATTATTTTCATTATATCTTTTTACAATATATATCTTCTTAATGTAATTTTTTATGTAAATATTTTTTATATCCTTTTTAAACATTATTTATGCTAAAAATACACATGGATAATAAAAAACAAAAAAAAAAGAATAAAATAAAACAGTAAAATTAAGCAATTATGTAATTTTACCAAAAGTTTTACAACTAAAACTTGGGATTGTGAGTTTAAAATATAAACTTAAAGTAATCAAAATATTAAAGAGATACTTTAATGTATTCAATATTAAAACATAACAATTAAAGAATATGAAAAGATAAAGAATGGAAAACATATATATAAACAAAATTGTTGCGTTAATTAGATATTTTGAATATATATATATGTTTTGTATGACATTTCATATATAGTTATAAGTATATAACTTAAAAAAACTAAAATAAAAAATTGTATGTAAGTAAATGATGAAATTTTTAAGGAGATAAAAATCTTTAAAAATATGACATTTAAAAATATAAGTGAAACAAGGAATATTTATTTTATTTTTTTAACATGCAAATCATTTATTTTTGAGGTGAATAAAAAAATATTAATACTTTTGATACTATGGAGAAAAAAAAAAAAAGAAAAAAAAAAGAAAGGAAAAGAAAAATGTAATTCAATGAATGTATGAATAATTACAAATATATAATGATGATAATAAAAAAAAAAAAAAATAGAAAAACTAAATTTAAAGAAAGCAATGCTTCATGTTTTATAATTAAATATTTTAAAACAGATCATTTCTTAGAGTTATTTCTAGTACTTCAGACATTACATATAAATAATAATATGCTATTTATCAAAATAAAAAATGCAAATTTTCCTGCATTACTTGTTATAAATTATTTTTTCTCTTTTAAGTAGTTTTTAGTTCCATTAAAAAAAAAAAAAAAAAAAAAAGAAAAAAGCATAATAAAAGTTTATTAGCTTTTAAACATTTTAGCTTTGATTAAATTTTTGCTTAATATTATTTTTGTTTTCCATATCTCTTATTTATTATTTTGAAGCAAATTATTATCCAAATAATTTTTTTATGTATTGATCATAAAAATTAAGATATTTTCTTAGTATTTTCAAATTTTTTTTATGTGCATAAAAATTACAACACAACAATAAAGGAAAAATAAAATATTACATAATAATTTAAAATTAAATATTTTTAAAAAATAAAATTTACAGATTTCATATATTTTATTAGTTCATATTTAAATTGTGTATATTCATTTTAATTTATATGTCTTTTATATTCTTTTTTTCCCAATTTCTAAAAAAAAAATATATATTCACATGTAAACTTGTAAGCAATTATTTATATATAATTTAATTTTAAAATGTAATTATGGGTTTAAATTATAAAAAATATTTATATAAACTATCAATAAATAAATACACTCATATAAAATAAAAAGGTATTTCAATGGTTTATAATTAAAAATAAATAATTATTTGAAGTTTTTTTTTCTTTTTTAAAATCAAATATATAAAAAAAAAAACTGATATTTTTATTTTATTACGAATAAAATGGATCATAATTAAATTTATCAGCACCAAAAAACATGAAATCAATTAATAACAATAAAAATGTGCATATACTTCCAAATATCCTGAACAAGTAAGCATAAAATGTTATTTATAGGTATTATACAATTTTTAAATGTATAAAAATTGATATATATTTTTTATGATTAATGTTTAAAATATTTTTTGTACCACATATATCTATAGGATTCTACTGAAGCAAAAGAACAAAATATTAGTACAATAGTAACTCCAAAAAGAAAAGCTAAAAATACAAAACAATAAAATTAAATAATATTATTTGGGTTTTTTCATAAAAAATTAAAATCTAGCTTCAAATGATTATATGTAAAATTTATATTATTTTTAAATTGTACCTCTTCTGGATTTATCACTCATTTTTTTAGTTTTATTTCACATGAGCATTCCTATGAATTTAATATTACGCTTTTTAATTATTTTTCGAATATATATATTAAATGCATATATATATGAAATAAATTTTTTATTTAATAAATAAGGAAAAGAAAAAATTTCATTTGTGATGAGTTCTTCAAGAAAAAAAGTATAAATGCTTGGAAAATTATAAATATTTTTTGACGTGTTAGCTTAAATAATTTTTTATTTTTATATTTTTTTATTTTTTTTTTTTTTTTTAAAGCTGTTTTTCGCATGCACTATTTAGTAATTTATGGTTAATTGGAATTATCCTTTTCTTTTTTAAAGACTTGTATAATATAATTATCAGAATTACGGAATTTGTTATTTTTTAATATGCTTATTAGGTGATCATTTATCTGAAAAAGAAAAAAAAAATATATATATATATATATATACATATTATAGAAAGAATTATGATGCCTTAATTCAATACATATAACTTCATATATCAAAAGAATTCTCTAGATTATGTAAAGTTTAAATGTTTTAGAATTATTTATTTAGGTAAAAGAAAATAAAAAAATATAAAAATTTTTATAAAAATTATGGAAGATTTGATACTCATTTAAAATATTGATACTTTTTTATAAATCATAAAAAATGTGTATATAATTTTTTTTTTTATATTTTCACTGAATTGGGTGTGTAAAATAAAAACTTCATATGTTATATGCTTATTAAAATTGATATATATATATATATATATATATATATATATATATATATATATATATATATATATATATATATATATATATTTAAATTGTATGAAATAAGCTGTATACATAAATTTATGTAACAAAACAAATTTTCACATTTTATTGTTCTAAGTATTTCTTAATTTAAGCAAATTAAGAAAGGTGCCTATTATTAAATATTGATTTATTAATTATTTTTATAAGTACAACTATTTTTATGAATATTTGTTTCATTTTATTTTTTATTAAGAATACATCTTGGTTACTAGGAAATAAAACTGGCTTGCTAAGTGAAGAATCCAAATGGAACCAAAGTCCTGTTAAAATTAGAATATTCAAATAGTATAAAATTAAGAATGATAAATATAGCATCGGTTTAATATATTTCTATTTTTTTATTATTTATCCCTTCTTATATATATATTTTACAATAACTTTTTTTGATTAAATAAAATTAAAAAATATATACCTGAAATTTTTCTTATTGCATAAAAATGCCTATGATAATATAAATCAAATATTTTTAATTTAACAACATTTATTATAAATGCAATTAAATTTTTATTATTTAATTGATTATCATTAAAAATTGTAGTACAATTATCATTATTATTTATTTTTTTAAGTATTTCCTTATTATCAACCCAACATAATTCTATGTTATGTTTGTTCATCAAGAAATATAAAATATTTATATTAAAATTTCCAAAATAATGAATACTTTTTTTAAAATAAGAGAAAATATTATTATATCTAAGTTTATCTTCTCTTTTCATATCAAATGAATATTTGCCTTCTGAACTTTTATCATTATTATCTTTTAATTCATTTATTTCTAAACTATCATAATTTAATTTGCTTTCAAATTGTATAAAATCATTAGGGTAATATACATGAGCTTGCAATATATTGTTTGTTGTATGAACCAAGCAATACAACCTACTTTGTTTTTCAAAGTATACATTTATTGGTCCTTTTTCTGTTTCAATTATAAAATTATTATAACAGCACATTTTTGAAATTAAAAAATAAATACTTTGATATTTAAAAATTCTTATAAATTAATTATTTATATTACTATGATACAAAAAAGAAAAGATTTAAATTTTTTTTTGTGAAATTTCTCTTAAAATCATTTAATTATAAATTATCATTTTATTGTAATACATATACGTATGATTCATTTGCTAATATTTAAAAATTATTGTTCTTTTTAAAAGTTAATATAAAACATAAAATTTGCGATTTCATTATATATATATATATATATATGTATGATAATATATATTTTAGAATATTTAAGTATATAGTGAAAAAAATAAGAGAAATTATGTTCGTTTTGTATACTTAAAAATGTGTGCACAAAACTTTATTTATTTTGAAATTCTATTTTGTTTTATTTTATTATTTTATGTGGGTTTTATTAACTTAAAAAAAAGAAATCACGCATATTCATATATTTTTTATGATAATATATTTAAAAAACATAAAAGATATATTGTTTAAATAAAATAATTTTTATTTTTTTTTAGAAATATATATAAATAAAAAAACAATAAAAGATAAAATTGGAAAAAAGGGTAAATATGTTAAGAAATTTTTATATGAAGTAAAAATTAATAAAAAAATTGAAAAACATATAAAAATATATAGAAAAGCATTTTTCATTAAGAACTCATAATAATTTTTAAAATAGTTTGAGCTATTTATCATAAGTATGTATTCCTTCGCTTTATATAAATAACTTTTATTATGTTCTGTTTTATTTAATAAATTCTTATCAAAATTATTATCTTTATCTATTTTTTTTAAATTCTCTTTATTCATTACTAATTTCTCATGTTTGTTTTTTTCATGAGTATTTTCATTGTTTCCTTTATTTAAATTATCTTTTACCTTACCTTTTTTTTTCTCGTTTTTTAATTTATTTTCCTTATTTTCGTTAAAAGAAAAAAATTTAGAAAAGACTAATTTGTTTTTTTTGTTATAAGTTAAAATTTTTTCTTTTAAGGTCAATAAAGACTTTTTTACATTATTATCATTAGGATCAAGATCTAATACTTTCAAAAATTCTTGTTTTGCTTCATTATATAAGTCTAGCTTCATATAGGCTTGTCCTTTTCTGTAATAAGCTTTTATGTTATTCTTATCTAGATTTAAAACCTAATTAGGAAATAAGATTTAAAAAATGAAAAATTATTCAATGAAAAAAAAAAAAGAAAGAAAAGAAAACTAAAATTAATACAATAGAAAAATAAAAAAATTCTTATATATATATAATAGTATGCTTATATAAATATTTATATACATAAATATTTATTTATCTTACTGTAGAGCATTCACTTATACATTCATAATATTTAGACATATGAAATTTTGTTAATGCCATATTTAAATGTAAATTAATTTCTAGTTTTTTTTGTTCATTTATATCTTGTTCCGAATCAGGAAAACTATAGTCTAGTTGTATTAATCCTTTACGAAAATACACACATGCAAGTTTATAATTTTTTTCATAAAAAGCCTTTTTTCCTTCTTCATTAAAAGCGCTAGAGGCTTTTATTTTTTCTTTTGAATCTTTCTCATATAATTGTCTTTCTTTTGAATGATCATGAGTACATGGATTCCTATTATTCATGTAATTGAGCTTGTTTTTTTCTATTTTTTCTTCTTCTTCATCTTCAATTTCTTTTATACAACTTTCAAATTTAGAATAATCGAAATTGTATTTTGACAATTTATTTTTCAATTCATTTGTGTTTTTTTCTTTTTTTTTAATCTTTTTTGAATTTTCTACTTCCTCTTTTATTTTTATACAGTCTTTAACAAATTTATAAACATCTTCTGATGTTATTACAGTCATCTTAAAACTCTTTAAACTGAAAAAAATATAATTCCTTCATATGTACTAATAAAAGAAACAAAAAAAAAAAAAAAAAAAATAGCAACAAACTAAATATTTTATGATTTTTTTTAAAATACACTTAGAATGCCTTAGAAAAAAAATAAATAAATAAAATTAAATTAAAAAATTAAGTATAAATAAATAAATACATATATATAACAAAAAAGCTGAGCTTGTGTAAAAATTAAGCAGAAGAAAAAAAAATAGAATATAAAATTTAATAATAAAATTAAATACAAAAGTTTATGAAAGAACTAAGTATCATGAACCAAAAAAAAATAAAATAAAGTAAAAATAAAGATAAAAATGAAAGTAAAAATAAAAATGAAAATAAAAATAAAAATGAAAGTAAAAATAAATAAGAATAATAATAAGAATAAGAACAAGAATAAAAATAAAAATAAAAATAAAAGGTTGGTTCCAAAAAAATTCACTTCAATATAAAGAAAATAATATTTGTAATCATTAACTCTAATTTTTTTTTGTTATATTTTTTTTTTAAAATAACTTTTTTTCCTTTTTTTTTTTTTTTTTGTAAGAATATAAAAAAAAAATTTCTATATAAAATAAAATTTGTAAATTATCAGTATGTATTTTAATGGGAATAAAAAAAAAATTGATAATAATGGCTTAATTTTTACATATATAGAAAAAATTTACGTAGATGATCTCATAAAAATTAGTAAAGGAAATGAAAGTAATATTGATTATTTAGGTTATTTAAATAAAAATAAGTCTTTAAAAAAATTAGAACATATAATTAAAAGCCATTTAGTAAATAGTCAAATTGCTATAACTAATTTTGCCGATGATTCTAATGAAATTTTGAACAGTAAGTACATATATGAAAATATTATAAAAAAGAAAACTTCTTATCTATTAAAAAATGTATATTTATCAAGTTTTTTTAGCGATGATTATATAAAATATATTATTAAAAAGTATAAGCAAATTATGATATCTTTTAATTGTAAGTATGATAATAAAATATATATAAATAACAATCATGCTTACTTTTGTATTAATGATTACACAAAATTGAGATTAATTACTCATAAAAACATATATAAAGACAAGGATAAATTAAATAATGTTGTCGTTATAGATATACATAATGAAAAAAAAAAGTTAGAAGATGGTTATTTATATGAAAATAATGAAGTTTGTTATTTTAATAAATCTATTATATGCGAAAATAATTATAATAATCAGTATGAATGTAATAATACAAAGGAAATGGATTGTAACAAAAGTGGTACATTAAAAATAAATCATAATGAATTTAATAAATATGAAAATATAAATAAAGAAAATAAATTAAAAGTAGCATACGAAAATTTTTTTACTGACTTATATACATATCCAATAGATTTACTTTGTATTTTTAATAACTGTGATGAAAATTTAATAGGGATTTTAAGAAATGTTTTAGCAAATAATAAATCAGAAAATGCACAAATACACTTAATTAATTTGAAATTCTATGAATGCTATTACAAAGTAGGTGAAAATATCTACATGAAAGATTCAAGCAAATTTACATATAATAATTTCAACATTAATAAAAGCTATGATATTATAAATAATCAACTAGATGATACAAATAATCAGATAAATATGAATAATGTTGTTAATATATATAAAAATATTTTTTTTAATTCTCAAAAGCAGCAAAATAATTTAGAAGAAATACCTATTTGTAACGAATTAAGACAAATACCTAATTTTGATACTAATTATACTGATAATGAAAGTAATTTAAATTTTTATAATGCAAACTATTTAAATAAAGAAAAAAATTTCAATGATTCTTTTATACATATGAGAAATAAAGATACACAACATTTTTATGAACTTAATATGGAATACATCGAAAAAGAATTTTTTGATAAAAAAGGTATTTCAGATAAGAATAAAGATGAAAAAAAATCAGTTAGAAATAGAAATAATCATAGAAATAACTATGATGTGGATATTTATGATTTAAAAATAAACACTAAAAATGGAAAAGAATATGATATAAATGATAAGAAATTTTACATTAATTATGACTCATCTAGCAGCAATGTAAGTTTATCCTTTATACAAAATATTAGGAATACTAAGAATTCAAAAGTAAAAAAGAAAGAAGACTTTTTTAAAGCTTCAACAACTAGTGATTTTTTAAAAAAATACATGAAAAATAGTAATCCAGAAAAAAACAATGATGATGATTTTTCAAGAGCAGATATAAGTGAAGAAAAAGAAGTGAGTAAATTAAGTGAGCACAAGAGAATTTATGAAAATAATTTAACGAAAAATATATGTTTAGAAAAAGATAAAAATGAAGAACAATATAAGCTTAAAAAAATCAACAAAGTTCTTAGTTTTTTGCAAAAAAATAGAGAAGATTATTTTAAAGTTAATGAAAATATATTAAAGGAAGAATATCTTTATAGTATTATGAATGATTTTTCAGAAGGAAGAAGTAAAAAAAAAATAGACAAAAAAAGAAAAAAATTTGATGAATTTGTAAATTATTTAATTGAGTATATAGGGAGAATTCATTTAGATATTAAAGTAAACTATAAACAAAATTCAGATTTTCTTGTCAAAAAATTAAAAAATTATTATCAAATACAAAAAATAATTTTGAATAATGGTTTAATAAATAATTGTAATATATATAACATATTTAATTTTTTAATTGGTGAATTAATTAAAAAGAAAACAGAAAATAAAAATAAGTTGCATTATATTTTATCTATTTTTGGTCAGGATTATAATTTTATTAATTACGATAAATATTCTCAGGAAGCGTGCAGTCAGAGTTCTATTCATATATTTTTTTTTTATTCTAATGATAAAATATATATAATGATTTTAGACACAGTAAATAGATTATTATAAAAAATATTATATATATTTTAATTACATAAATAATTTATATTTGCAATATTTTTTTAAATTAAATTTACTAATTAAATATATATATATATATATATTTTCAATTTTCTTTTTATATATGATACTTGTTTTTTTCATTATATTTTAAATTTGTTTAAAATTTAAAAAAAAAAATTATATTTTTTAAAATATAAACAAATTGTTAAAATCTCTTTTTAATAAAAATAAGGAAACAAAAAGGAAGAAAAGAGGAAAAATTAATTTTTTATTTATTTTTGAAAATAAAATGAAAAATTATTTCAAAAAATATTTAGACATTTATGTTGCTTAAACTTTTTTTGGGAATTATTTTCTTTTTTTTCTATTATAGAAGTATAGCTTATAATAAAAATAAAAAAAAAACAATAAATGAAAAAATGTATAATCAAATTTATTATATTTTTAAAATTGTACAAATCAAGAATAATTTTTATAATAAATATTCAAATATAATAAAAGTAAAAAAAAAGGTTAAAGATAACCTAAATATTCTTTAAAATTTCCAAACACTCTATAAAAATAAAAAAATTATTTTAATTAAATTATATGAAGGAAAAAAGTCACAATTTTTATTGAATTTTTTTTTTTTTTTTTTTTTTTGCATATATATATATGTCATTTTCTATTAATACATAAATATTACTTTAGTTAAAGGTATATCTTCTTCATTTTTCATTTTATACATTTGAAAACAACATGATACAGGGTTGTGATCACTAGCCATTAATATACCTAAAAAAAAAAATTTATAAATATGCTCATATTATTTTATTTATATACATAAAAATAAATATTAAATTAATTATTTTAATAAATATTAAATACTTTTTTCTTCAGGTATTGGAGATATATACGAATTTGGAACAAATGCTAAACAATTCTTTGTTTTTTCACATGACCACTTAAAAATTCTATCTGTCCACTATAAAAAAAAGAAAAAATACAATTATTCTAATGTATAATTATAAATAAATAAATCAATATATTTATATATATTACTGATGGTATTCTTGGTTCTTGCTTTCCTCCTTTATACCATTTTATGTTATGAATTAATTTATATTCTTTCTCAACCCATTTGTTATCATTTTTATTAATTATTGGTCTACCTTCTTTTTTTTTATAAGTAGGTAAAAAGTTGATTGGTAATTCTTGAAAGCTTATTGATAAATCACATGAATAAGCAGAATGTCCTTCATCATGTTTTAGTAATTCTTTTAAATTATTAGTTTTTATATAATAAATTACTTTTTCTAAATTTATACCTTGAACTCTAAAGTTAAAATCACCCATCCAAATAACATGATGAAATACATCTTTAAAATTAGAAGTAGCTTTATTACTAAAATATTCACTTAATTTTGCTAATACAAATTCCCTGGATTTTTGTCTTAATTCTTGGTCTTTAGCCGGCATATGACAACCAATAAATAAAATAAACTGATTAAAAATATTTAATAATATTGATACACAGCCTTTACTATTATTTAATTTATTAAAGGCTATAGATTTTGATGCACATAATTTAACTGGTCCATTTGGATATAGTTTAGTTTTTCTTACCCAAGCAGCAATAGTTGTTGATTTCATTTGTAGAAATGCTCCATCTCCATATCCTGATAATTTATAATCAGCTAACGGCAAAAACACATACGTTTCTTGATTTACTTCTTTTAAATACATAGACAAATATTCTATAATATTATCAGATATAGATTCTTGTAAACATATTACATATATATCATAATATGGTTGTATCCAGTGAGAAAATAGAAATCCTTCATTTGATTTTGAAGTTGGACAATAATTTTTTTTAATCTGTAAAAAATCGTAATTTTTTTCTAATTTTTGTTCATTTTTTTCTATTTTAAAATTTTTTAAATCAATCATTTCATCTTTATTTTTAAATGTGTTTTCGTTTAACCAAAATGCCCCAATTTTATCGTCGCCAGGAACTCTTAATGTATCATAATTGTTTTTTTTTTTATTAATTTCAATGCCACTTTTTTTAATAGAATTCAATTCTCTACGCTTGTCGTCGTTGCTGATATTCTCTTTTTTTCCATTTGTATTAATAATCGTTATGTCCATATTGTGATAAATTGCAGGTTTATATTCAAAATGTTTTACATTGCAAGAATTTATTAAATCAAAATTACCATTACATGGTATACTTTTACTCTCTTTGTTTTCTGTTGTAATATTCTGGCTATATTTTCCAGTTGCACAAGTATTTGATATGTTTCGATGTTTATTTTTACTATAATGCAAGCTATCTAATTTGTTCGTAGAATCAAAACATATCAAAGGTGTTACCGCTCTCATAGAATACCTCTCATTTATTTTTGTTGAATACATACTATCGTGCACATTTTTTTTTAAATAATTTGTAGTATTTCGTTTTTTTTCATAATGGCTATCTTTTGAGAAATCAAAATACTCACAATTCCATGTACCGACATATATGCTTAATGGTAAAGTTTTGATAATATTAGAATCATTTGTATCAAAATCCTTTCGTCTGCTATTGAAATAGTTATAGCCTATTACATTTTTTTTTTCAAATTTAAGTACATTTTTATTATTACTATTTAAAATACTGATGCCAACATTTTTTTTTTTTAAATTAGAGGAAAGCTCTTCTTTTGATTCGTTACATATCCTATTATTACTACTGCTTAACCTTATTTTTCTTGATTTATCATTTTGAAAATTATTTTTATTAGAATTTGCATTTCCTGATGCTTCACTTCTGCTTCTATATCTATGAACTAATGGACTTTCAGTGTTTCGAATTACATTACAAGGTTTAGAATTATTAACCTCTTTAGATAAACATAATTCGTTATTTACTGTGTTAATGAGAAGAATTTTTGGCTCTTCTATCTTTTTATTTTTTGGAAAAACTGATTCATTTTTATTATTAATTGTTAAGCTTAGATTTTTAGGAAAATCATCACACATTTTTTTTTTACCTGTTAGTTTTTTTTTTTTTTTAAAGTTACTTTTTATAAAATTTGCATAACATTATAATAGATACAGATTTGTACAATTAAAGTTTTACTAAAATTAAATACTTCTCTATTACTTCTATTAACAAGTATTTACAAAAATATTAAAATAAATAATAAAATTAAAAAAAAAATAATAAATAATATCACAAATAAATATAGTATTTTTATATATACTATTATATAAAAATGAATTATTAATTTAATTATTTTATTTTGCATAAATACAAAATAATATATTATGTATATGTATAAAGGAAAAAAATTTGGTTCTACTTAAAATACTAATTAGTTAACCCTTAAAAATAATATATGTTTTTTTTTTTTTTTAATTTATTTAAAATTTTAATTCTTATTACTTTACCAACCCTTATTAAAATGTATTTAATTTATTTATTCAAAAATTAATACTAAAAATATAAAAGAAAAAAAAAAATATATATATATATACACTATTTTTTTTTTTTTTTAGTATTCAAAATATAGAACAAATAGTTTAAAAATACAAATGTAAGCAAAAAAATATATATATATATGTTATAATTAAAAAATTTTTTTTTGTAATTTTTATAAGAATAAAACATAGTCTATTTCTGATTCGCAAATAAATCTATAATGGAATAAAAATACATATCATTTAATTTTTTTTACCATAAATGAATTTGAAATTAACTTAAAAAATAAAACAAAAAATATAAACAAAAAAAAAAAAAAATTAGCATAAATCTATTTTACAACACATAAAAAAGAGGAAATGCAAGGAGGCAAATAAAAATTTGGTGTAATAAAATAAGATATATATTCTTAGATGAGAACTATTAAAAAAAAAAAAAATGGAATGGAACAATTTTATAAAGTTGTAAAAAAAAAAAAAGAAAGGAAAATATAATGTGTAGGAATTTATATGTGTTTAATATTATAAATTAATTAAAATAAGAACTAATATTTTAAAATAAAAAAATTCTTTGCGTAATTATTTTTTATTTTTGTATCTTTAAAATAAAAAATAAAGAAATATTTTCGTATTTGTGTTTTTTTTCAGAAAAAAAAAATGTATATATATATATTTATATGTACGTATATTTAAATACATATAAATATATATATATATATATATATATATATATAAATTATAAAAAATAGAAGTTGTGATTTCCTCAGTTTTCTTTTTTTTTTTTTTTTGTTGTGTTATCTCACACACATTTTTTTTTAAAAAGCTGTCTTACATTTTTATATAAGTGTTTGTAGAAGCTATTTATTTATTTTTACTCTTTATGTTGTGTTCTTTAAATTCGAAAAATGTTGAATTTTAAGATTTTAAATATTAATTAAATATACTGGTTTACTTTCATTTTCAATAAAGATAATACATTAAAAAATTAATCCTTTAATTAATTTTATAAATAAACAATTATATAAAATATGCCATGCAATGTGTTTTATTACAAATTTGTAAATATATAAATAAAAAAATAAAATAAAATAAAAAATTATAATAAAAATAAAAGGAAATTTTTTTTAAAGTTTTAATTTTCATATTGATGAATGTAAAATATACTCATTAAGAATATAAAATATATATATAAATAAGTACATTTTTTTAACATATTAAAAAAACACATTCACATTCAAGTGATAAATATTATGACTAGTAAAATTAAATTGTGTATTGGATTTTTTTTTTTTAATTAAAAAATAAATAAATAAAATATATTTAATATTTTATCTTTTTATCTTTCTTTTACTTCTATTTATATTTATTTTGAACTGTCTTTTTCTTTTTTTCTCTATAATTATATACAATGTTAAAGAAAAAAAAAGTACATGCAAGCTAAATCAATATTGTAGATAATATCATATAAATAACATCTAGAAAAAAAAAAGAGTTCTTTATTCCATCATTAAATTATTAGAATTTAATAGAAAAAAATATATTTTTGTAGAATACAAAAGTAGGATAAAGAAAAAATGAATAAATTTAAGAGAAGTCTATTTTAAATAAAAAAAGAAGAAAAATAATTAAAATATTAGAAAATATATACTTTTGCCTTTTTCTTTTTTTGTCCTATTTGCTTGCTTTTTGATTCCTTTTCTCTTTTACTTTAATAATCTAATTTTTTTATTCATTTTTTATTTTAATATATTTTTTTTGAGAATAAATATAAATATATAAAAATTTAATACTAAATAGTCTAAAATTACTTTATACATATAACTACATATTAAATTATAAACTTCGTAACACTAGTATTTTTTTTTTTTTTCACCAAAATGTGTTTGAATTTTCCCATAATTAATTAAAAATAAATAAAATAACAGTCTTCTTAAAAAAAAAAATTAACTTCAAATTTTTCAAAATATATATTTTTTTAAATAAATTAAGAACTCAAATAGTAAGAATTTCTTAAGAGGGATTAAAGAAAAGTATATAATTTGCGAAAAAAAGTATATATATATATATTTATATAAAATATAAAAAATAATTTCATAAAAAATTATATGAATAAATGATATATACAAAAAAAAAAAAAAAATTTCTATAGGAATGAAATATATAAAATAAAAAAATATATTTTTATTTTTTCAATTTTTTAATTTTTGGATGAATTAAATTTTAACTAATAAAAAATTAAAAAATAATGAGACCTTTTAATTTATTTCAATCTTTTCTTTTATTTCCTCAGACAAAAAATTTTTCTAGCAAAAATTATTTTTTGAGAAATATTTATAATTCTAGTAAAATGATATATACCTTTGATTTTGAAGTTTTTGGAAAAGTTCAAGGTTTAATAAATATATTAAAAAAAAGAATAAATTAATCAAAGAGAAAATAATTGTGTATTGTTTTTATTTTTATTTTTTTTATTATAAATATAAAACTACAATATATTTTTTTTTTATAAATTATAAATGTATATATATTTTTTTTTTTATTAATAATAAAACATTACTTCGTTGATACACTTCATGTTTTTAACAAAATAATTAATATTCATAATAAATAAAGAATACATTAGAAATATATTAAGAAAAAATATTAGGAACTATTTAATTTTTGTAGGTGTTTATTTTAGGAAATATACAAAACAAGAAGCTGATAATTTAAATATAAAAGGATATGTTCAGAATACTGATAGAAATACTGTTATAGGTAAAGCAGAAAGTGATCAAAAAGAATCATTAGAAAAATTCAAAAACTTTTTAACAAATGTAGGTAGTCCTTCATCTAGAATTGATAAATGCATTATAACGAATGAAAAAATCATTAATAATTTTTCAAGTACAAATTTTTTCATAAAACGATAGAATTCAAACACATTTAAATGCAAATTATATTTAACAAGTATTATTTAAAAAAGGAAAAAGGTCAAATACATATAATATAAAAATTAAAAATAATATAAAGTTATTGAAAAAAGTTGAAATTTTTTTTTTCATTTATATTTTATTTTATAAAATACATAAAATATATATTATTAGAATTTACTTCTTTTCAATACTCCTAATAAAAAAAAAAAAAAAAAAAAAATAATAAAGATTTTTTAATTAACAATAATGAAAAAACATAAAAGTAATTTAAAAGTACAAGATTTAGAAAAATCATTAAGAAGAAAAGGAAAAATTAAAACAATCTACGAAAAACATAATGATTTAGAATTTATTAGCATAATTGATAAAAAAATAAACTATATCTGGAATTATATTAATAATATTGATGATATAGTAAGTGATAATGAATTTTTAGAAGAAGAATTAAAAGAAAAGATAGAGAAAAAGAAGAGTGTTAAGCAAATAGATGATTTTGATGAAATATGTTATTACAATAAAAATCTCAGTAATCATATCAATATACAAAAAATAAGGAAAGCTTTATATCATTTTAATATTAAAGTAAATATAGAAGACATTATAAAAATGTTTTTATATTATACCAACAATGATTATTTTAAAAAAATAATGAGAAATGATATATATTCGAATGATTATGTTGAAAAAAAGAAGGAGGAAAAAGCATTTGATTCATTAAATATAAATGATTTATATATAAATTATGAAATGTTTAAATATATTTTTTTACATATTGATTTAAATATTGAAAATAATGGTCAAATTTGGTAATTTTTTATATTATTATTATTTGTGTCATTTCCTTTTTTTTAATATATTTTTTCTTTTTTTTTAAGTATAATGATGTACCTACTAAAATATATAGGTTATAATTTATTCTCGTAAAATTTTTTAATTTTATTTTTTGCATATGAAGAAATAAAACCAATAAAAAAAATATAATGCTACATATTTTAACATACTTCGATTTGTTTCATATATAAATATAATTTTATATGTATATTTATCTAACATTTACCAAAAAATTTGATTCAGATACGATTATTTATTTGTACAATTACAAAAATATTTTTTTTATTTTCAATATAAAATTTCTTTTTTTTTTTTTTTTTTTAATTCATCTAAATTGTTCTGAAGATGAAGAAAAATGTATATTTATATATATACATAGATACATGACATGCTTTGTAATAATTTTTAATTTAATTTTTTTAAATAAAATAAGAAAAATTAAGGTAAAAAAGTAGCCTTCTATAATTCCTTAAAGATTTCTTTTATTCTATAAGTTTGTATAAACTTTTTATTAGTTTTCAAAATTTTTTTATTAAGTTGTTTATATTATAATATGCTTAAAATTTCTTTAAAATATCTATGTATTATGAAAAAAGTATATATAATTATAATTTTCTAATTTTCTTCTTAAATATATATCATACTAGCATAAACATTTTTTTGTTAATATTATATGCTTTTATAATTTTTATTAAATAAATTTTTTTTTTTTTTTTACGTTTTCTTTAAACAAACATTAATTTTTATTTACTTTTTTGTGTTTATAAAGTTATTATATGAATTTTTTATTAATATTGTTTATTAATTTTAAACAACACATACACACATATTTTTATTCATTTAAAATATAAAAAAAAAAAAATCAAATTCATTCTACTAAAAATGATATATACCTATATATTATAAAAAGAAAGAATTTCGAGAATTTTAAAGATAAATATGTGAAAATTATTACACAAATATTTTTGTTTTTTCTTTCTTTTTTGAGATAATTTTAATTAAGAAAAAAAAAAAAAATGAATTATAAATATGAAGTGCTGGATAATGAGTTCATAAATTCAACAAATAAAAATGAAAATAATAATATCGAAAATGGTAACTATTCAAGTACAAGTTTAAATAATATATATACAAAAATAGTAAAAATAAGAAAAGAGCTTGAAAAATCATATAATTTATTCTATTCATATAATTTAGTTATATCAAATCAAAAAGAAGAAAATGACAGCAACTTACATAATAATTCTAATTTATATAAAAGAAGTGATGTTATGAATCAAAATAAAAATACAAAAAATAATTTAACCTTAAATAAAATAAATGCTTTAACTAATTCATTTTTTATGAATGTTGAGACTTTAAAAAATACTTATTCCTTTATAAATGCTAATAATATGAATAACAAAATAATGAACAATGAAAATGTAATTTGGGAGAAGAGAATTGAAACTTTATCAAAAGAATCCAATTCTTACATAAAAACATTGGATAATATATATAAGAATAATTTAAAACAGTCAGAGATGAATAATAAACCAAATACTTATAAAAGTACCAAAAAGAAAAATCTTAACGATACTATAAGCTATTTACATAATGAAAAGGAAATATTAAAACAGGTAGAAAATAACTTAAATATATTTCATGCTCAAGGAATGAATACTTTAAATATGATAAGAAAACAAAATAAATTTTTAAAAAATGTTCGTAAAAAAGTTATTGATATATATAATTACGTAGGTTTATCCTCTTCATTAATTGATACTATAAAGAAAGTGCATAAACAAAATTTAATTATTGTAATTGTAGGAATAATTTTAAGTTTGATATTTTTTTATGTTTTATATTCTTATTTTAAAAAGTGACTTATTTATTTTTTTTTTTTTTAATGTTACATATTTAAAATAAAATTATTCTTTTTTTTTTTTAATATAACTAGTTATAACTTAATCACACATGTGTAGATATATAGACTAATATGATTTAAATATGTAAAATTTATATAGTTATTTATTTTTTTTTATATAAAAGGACTATTTAAAAGAAAAAAGAAGTTTAATATTATCTAATTTTTTCTTTTTGTTTAAAGTTGAAATTTTATAAATAGTAACATAATTTAATTTGTTTAACATATATATACTTTTTGATATTATTTTTCTTATGAATATGTTTTTTTTTTTTCTTTTTATGTAAAAATTCTTTAAAATGCAAAATTTTTATTATATTAGAGTTTTTAAAATGATTAAAAAAATTAATTTCATCATTTTTTTTTTATAAAAATTATAAAATATTAGTATTAATATTTTGTCATTTTTTTTTAAAATATGTTATTAGTATATATTAATATACAAATATTTATATTGTGGTAATAAAATAAATTTCATAAATTTTTTAGTTCATACAATGTTATAAATAAAAAAAATGTTTCTCTTTATAATGAAGTAAAAAAAAAAAAAATGAATATAATAATGTTATTATTTTTATAGATATAAAAAAAAAGAAAAAAATCGAAGTTGAGAACTTTTAACATTCCTTTTTATAAAAAAAAAAGGTTTTGTGATTATTAAGTATTTTATTAGGATGCAAAGGTTAAAATCGATTAAAATAATTATTAGAAAATAATTAAATGTAAATCATTGAGAAGAAAAAAATAAAAAAAAAAAATGGAAAATGAAATAGAAAAAGAAATAAATGAAGAAAAAATAGTAAGTGAAATTGTAAATCAAAACAAAAATTACAATAATATAATTGATATTAATAGAAGTAAATATGATAACTTATCAAAAGAAGAACAGGAATATTATGTTGGTAAGCCATATAGTTGGGAATACATAGAAAATAGTAAAAATTGGTTTATTATAGAAACAAGTAAAAATTATAAATTTTATTTTAATAAAAAAACGAATGAGAAGACATGGAATTGCCCATTAGAATTAGATGAAATATTAAAAAAAGAAAAAAAAGAAGAGAAAATTGATAATGAAGAAGAAATAGAGAATATAAATAATAATAATTTAAAAATAAGTGAAGAAAGTGAAAATATGAAGAATATTTTGAAAGAGTATAAGGATCTTCTCATAGAAAAAAATTTAAATGAATTTTCAAAATATGAAAGTGTTTTAGCAAATATTCTATATGATAGAAGATTTTTAAGTGTACCGAAAGAAATGAGAAAAGAATATTTTTATAAATTAATAAAAGAAGTTCAAGAAGATAAAAAAAATGAATTAAAAACATTAATTGAAAATTTTCAAAATTTATTAAATAAAAAAGAGGAAGAATTTTTTTATCCATTTAGGGAAAAAGATGCAATTAAATTTCTAAAAGATAGAAATGAATACAAAGGAAATTGTTCTGAATATTGGATGAACACTAGAAATAAAATATTGAAAAATTTTTTAGAAAAAAAAAAAAAAGAAAAAGAGAAAAAAGTAGAAAAAAAATTCGAAGATACCTTAAATGATTATTTAAGAGATGAAAATCCAAGAATATGGATAAAAATAAAAAATAATTTAATAAAAAAAAAAAAATATGAAATCCTTTCTTATGATAAAAAAGACAGAATATTTGAAAGTGTAAGTCAAAAGCTTTTAAAAAAAATTAAAGATAGGAATAAAGGAAGAGAAAATAAACACTCAGATTTAAAGCATAAAGAGCATTCAAAAAAAGATAAAATAAATAGAAACGAAAAAAATATTTTTTTAGGAATTTTATCTGAAAAATTAAAATTTCCTATCATAAATGACGACATTTTGAAATATGATACTTGTATTAGTAAAAAAGAAAATTTTGAACAAATATGTTCTATTCCTGATAATATTACCATTAATGAAGAATATAAAAAATTATCTTTAAGTGATAATGAAAAATTTGATTTATATAGAGAATTTATAAATAATTATATAAATATAAAATTAAAAACTTTTGATAAATACTTAGCTAACTTATCGGTTAATTTTATTAATAATTCATTTGATGAAATAATAAAATTAATTGATAAAGATAACAAAATATTTTCATCTTTAAAATATGAGCACTTAGAAAAAGTCTATTTAAAATGGAAATGCTATAAAATAAAGGAAGCAAAGCAAATATTTAAAGATTATTTGAAGAAATCAAATTTTATTAAACATAATTCAGATGAAAAAGAAAATTATAAGAAATTAATCGATACTTTATCATTGGATATTAGGTAATTATTTAAACTTTTTTTGATTATTATCATTTTTTATTTTCCTATATTTTTTTTTAATAAATATATGTATATATTATATTAAATTATTATTTTTTACAAAATGCTTTGATCAAATTTTAAAAATATATATATATATAAAATTAATATCATTCAAATACATAATATAATCATTTACATATATGTAATTACTATTATTATTTTTGTTATAATATATTTATATTTTTAATTTTCATTTCATTTTTAGTTATCAAAGATTAGAATGTGTTTCTGAAGAAAGAGAAAATATTATAAAAGAAAGAATAAGAGAATTAAAAATAGAGCATGAGAAAAATAAAAATTTAGTTGAGAGATTGAACTTTAGTTAAATCGTCTTATAAATTATTCGAATAAGATCTAAAATTATAATTTTTTTAATTATATTTAATGTGCAAAGGGTTTTTTTTTTTATATGTAATGATGCTCATATAATATTGTAGTTATTTTTTTAAAGTCTCTGCTAAATTAAAAAAGAATTTTGTATTTTATTTTAGTAACTATTATATATTTTTTTTAATTTTACATTTAAAATTAGCCTGCTTTTTTACTTGCCTCAAATCTGTATGTATAATATTTCTTTTTTTAAAACATATATATGATTACTTATCTATTTTTATTATATTTATACTTTTATATTTGTCATATACTTATTTCAAAAATAAATATAAGTATATATACATTTTAATCTTTAATTTCTATTCCTAATTTTCATGTAAGAAATTAAATTAATCATTAACTCAATTTTTTTAGAAATACAAAGAAAATTATCTCTTATTATTTAAAAGTTTTTTCTTTTTAGAATATACTTATTCTTATTAACTACTTTTTTTTATCTTTTTTTTTAAGACATAATTTAATATATTTCATTTTTATTATGTGTATTATTTTTTTTTTTTTTATATATTATATAAAGCTAAATATCTTTTTTTTTTTTTCAAAATGTGTATTTTTAGCTATTGAAAAATTATAATGAAATTTTATTTTTAAATAAATGAAATAATAGAAATTACATATTTAAATAGTAAGACTAATTAAATTCTTGAAAACTATGTAATTTTAGTAATAAAAAATTAGTATAAAGGTGCATTGTATTAATTTATGTATTCATAATTATATATTAAATTTTATTTATACATTAATGTTGGATCTTCTCTATTATAAAACTATCAACTATTAATTTAGTAAATGGCTTTTTATTTTTTTTTTTTTTTTCTGATAAATTTTTTACTTAAATACAAATATTTTATTAAATATCCATATATAAATTTTTCCTATTTAGAACTTCTTAAAATGTATTTTTGATATTTTTTTTTTTTTTAAGAATATTTCTCTCACATCTCTTAACATTTTTTCTATTTTAAAGATTCTTTAATAAAAAAATAAGGAAATATATTCCATAAACATTTCATATATATTGACATAATTGTGTTAAAGTAAAAAAAAAAGCAAAAAGAAAAATGGGAAATGTAGAGATTTAAAATAAAAAAGAAAAATACAAAATGGAATATATATAGATTCAAAGAGAAAGGAGAATTATATTATCTATTTTTTTATTTTATAATTTTATAATAAGAAAATAATATTATATTTAAAATATAATATGAAACTTAAAAGAATAAAGTATTAGCATATTTTACCCATTATATAATTTTTTTTCTCCTTTTTTTAATTTTTGTAATATTCTTTTTTTTTTTTTATATTTAATTTGTTGTAACTTAAATATATAGATATTTATGCGATAATAAATATTTATATGTCTTTATTTTTTTTTATTTATTTAAATATATATATATATAAATTTATGTATATTTATTTATGCTTTATAAACGATTTTGAATTTACTGCATCTTGTTTTCATTTTTTAGCATTTTATTAAAATATTTTGTTACAAAGTAAAATTTTTATGTAATTTTTTGAGTTTTTTTTATAAATTTATTTTGAATTTAAGTTTATGAAAGATGTGGCTGGAGAAGTATGCTCCTCGCAGTTTAGACGAATTAACAATTCATAAAGATATAACAGAGAGATTAAAAAAATTAAGCGCTCATAAAGATTTACCTCATATAATATTTTATGGAACACCTGGAGGTGGAAAAAGCACTAGAATAGATTGTTTAATAAAAGAAATATTTAAAGAAGAGAAAATAATTAGAAGACCTGAATGTATAACAAACGTAGAAAATAAAATAAATATAAATGTAGTTCAAAGCAATTATCATTTAGAATTACAATGTTTTGAATTAGGAAATAAAGATAAAATTATTGTTCAAAGCATAATTAAAGAATTATGTAGTTATAAATCTAGTGCATCCTTTTTTTCTAAAAGTCCAATGTATAGAATTTTTGTTTTCAAAGATGCTGAGTTTTTAAGTGAAGGAGCACAGGCAGGATTAAGAAGAACACTAGAAACTTACATAAAAAATGCAAGAGTTATTTTGCATTTAGAACACTTATCTAAAATAATAGAACCATTAAAAAGTAGATGTATTTGTATAAGAGTTCCATTACCTACAGAAGAAGAAATATTTAGTGTTTTAAAAAATATATGTGACAATGAAAATGTTTCTCCATCTTTTAATTCACTAGAATTTTTTAAAAACTTAATAGAAACACATGGAAGAAATTTAAGGAAATGTATAATGGCTTTAGAAATGACAGTGTATTCAAATTCAACAAAAACACATCAATCTTTATCAGTTGCGGCTACATATATAAATGAATTATGTGATTTCGTTTTTATTAACCCAACTCAAACAAAAATGAAGGAGTGTGTGACAAAAATTCAGAGTTTAATAACATGTCAAATACCTGTTAATTTTATTTTTGAAACAACTATTAAATACTTATTAAGAAGTAATTATGATTATAAATTGAAATGCTATTTCCTTAAGTTATGCTCTCATTTTTCTTATCTGTCAGAAGCGTCATATGATAAAAGTGTTTCTCTTATTGCATTTATTGTAAACGCAAATACTGCTATAGTGAAATATAACTTATCAAAAAAATAAAAAAATACTAAAATTGGCACTTTCTCATTTTTATTTATTTACAATTTTTTTTTTTTTTATATCTTCTTATATGTTTATATGTACATATTTTTAATTTATATAAACTTTTTATTTTCTTTTTTAATAGTAATCCATTCTTAAAGTATAATTAGATATATTTTTTAATCTTTAGTATCTATAATTTTTAAACAAATATTTATAAGAATTAGAAAAATTCAATTTTCTTTTTTTCTTTTTTTTTTTATTCTACATAATTATTTGTTTTTTTTTTTTTTTTTTTTTTTTTTTTTTTTTTTTTTTTTTTT